>NC_083843.1:8293240-8502257 GCF_015708825.2 Lethenteron reissneri | reverse complement strand
CCATCATACAGGCCATTCATCCACAAGAACTAGTACTATATGGCCTCCTACTCCCATTTCCTTTCCTCCCCTTTTTAGTTTGTTGGCTAATTTCCTCGACATGACACAATCCTCACCAGGACTGCACCCATTTGGACAGACACTGTACCTTGTGAAACACGATAAGATCATAATAGTGGCGGTTAACTTCTCGAAGAAGCTTGAAAACAACTGGCGATGATTGCCATCAATTTATTAATCCGCACGACCATTTCCATTACGTTGAAATTTCCTCTAGGAAGGTTTGTGCACACAGCACCGTCTGATTAAAATGTGACTGTTGTTGTGTGAGTTGTTCTTGTTTCTTTGGTAATGACATTGATTTTGGGCTATGCAAAGTCCTATTTGTGATGCAGCATCCTGTCATACAGCGTAATAGTGGTACATCTTGATTTTAAGCTTTCGTGACTGCAGGAATCCATACTCTTTGGTTCTAAGTAACTTTACTGAAAGAACACAAATGTGGTACATCCTTGTTGGTTTCAGTCACCATGTATTAATATCTCTACAATTAGTGTATTGTAACTCTCATAGGTGTTGAGCCTCGTGCTAAATAACTTTATACCATTTGATAAGGTTACTGTCACTGTGAATATTGGGTGATTATGTCGAATAACATTAGCCTATAGCCCTAGTGTCATGGTGATGTTATTCGAAGGCGGTTTAATTGCGGGAGGATATTACTCAAGGCCTAGGTGTAAAATAAACGGCCCGCCACTGCTATATAATATATAACGTGTTATGTTGCATTTTTTGTATTTTTTATATGCTGTGTGTCTGCTCTGTGTGTTGTTTACACTCAGCGATCTCAGCACCCACGGTTAATGTCCAAAATCGTCACTGTCTCACCATCTTTACCCCCCACGTACAAAGCGGGGTAAAGAGGCCGAGTGAACGCGTGGTGAATTGAGTACAAAGGCTCCATGGATTCGGCACGGTAAAACGACAGCAGCCCCGCCTCCCAGTTCAAATGAAGCCCGACTCTCCAAGGAGGATCCCTCACTGGCAGTGAGGTAAATACCCCGTTATGGCGTACTGAGTAGCTGTTGTCTTTACGTAATAAAATCCAGGATGAGTCGTTCCCTCCCAGGCTGGATGCTTCTCTGCCTGTCCGCGAGACCGCCTCGTACGCGACTCCAACTGCACACACTTCCGAGCCTCCCACATCCACCTCCCAGTAGTGCTGACCTGACGAGAAGCTGTCAGAGCACAGGGCTTGGTAGTACCAATCAAACCGATGCGGGTGATCGGGGCGACGCTGGGAGACGCTGGTCTTTGTCAGCGTCTTGAGGTCTGGAGAAATCTGGAGTTTGTTGTGGACGGAGTTTGGGTCCAGAACCGGCGAACATCCATCTGTAGTAAAGATAATAACAATGCATGTGTAATTACAGCACAAGTATAACAACAGCTGTTGTGTATTAAAATACATGCGCAGTATGTAATAAAGCATTCCCTAATACATATTCTAATATTCGGTAAAGTCACGTAGTCCTGCATAATGCACGGGCATAAGTAGTACTAATCACATACCTGCATGTTCCATGAATATGCCCATAGATATGCTAAATTCCTCTTGATATGCAAATTATTTTGTCAAAGCGCCCTTCCCCCCCCCTTCCAACCCAGCTTAAATATACGCTCCAAGCATGGTGCTGTTTCATTCAGACGCTGTCTCCCCGACAGACCTGGTCTTCACCTGATGACGGCTGCTTGCGTTGTGGCCGAAACGTCGTGAGAATTATTTATTATGTTTTATTTTATTATTTGTATTGTTTCCATTCTACGTGACTTTACCGAAAGAACCAAGAAGATGAATCCCTGCAGTCACGAAAGCTTTAAATCGAAACATATTCTAATACAAAATGGTCAAAATCATAGCATGTACATTACTTTGTCAATTACACTGCGGGACAAGGTTCTGCTGATGCCATGCGAGTCTTGTAAAATATTTCACCGTACTTCATGCTGCTCAGTCAGGCCATTGACTATCCTGGAAAGGAGTTAAAACTGAAGGTTGAAACCAGGATCCTAGTATCTGGGACTCAGCTGTTTGCACAGCACAGGCCACCCGTCTATACTGAAGCAAGAGTGATAAACTCACAGACGAGGGGCAGGGAGTTTGCCCGTGACTCTCTCGAGGGAGCGGATCGTGGGGGCGTCCAGTGGAGTAGGAGCTGGGGGCGGGGTTTTCTTTGGAGCATCTTTCCTGTGTGTACAACAATTAGGAAAATCGGTCAGCATCACCCCATATATCAGTACCGCATGTAATCGACGTTTTAAATACAGCATCGTTACATAGAACCCATGCCCCCATGGACAGCCCATGACTAACACACAGGGTCAGCACACAGAGCATCATCACCACATACATCATCAGATAGCCCACGGTCCACACACTGCGCGACCTCATGTGTTATCTGTGATGATTTATGAGCTATACCTGCACGTGTCCTTCAGACGCCCCTGTGGGATAGAGAGAAAGAAGCGTAAGTGTGATGCTATCTCCATCATTCGAATTAATTACGTGATTCCCATGACTGGCATATTGATATCAAGTTTTAGCCAACGGTCGCATTGCAAACAAATCAGTATCTTTCATCAAAGAGTGAAGCTATGTTCTCCAGCTCCGATCATCTGAACCCTTCATCTGAGAGTGTCATTATAATTAGTTTGCTACAACCACAGCCACCGTTTCAATAAACTTCACGTCTTGATGACTCCAATGTCAAGGACGCATTATGCAGGAATGACTCTTTCATCCGTACCTTGTTTACCAACCGTATTGCAGGACACCACATTTCTCTTTCTCCTTTCCTCATCCTTGAATTTCCCCCTTTACTAATCCAGAGTTCCTATAACTGTGCGTGTGTTGTAATTTGACATATTATCAATGCTATCAGCAGCAATCCACTTGTTTCCATAAGAGGGGTTTTTTTGGGGTTAGATCGAGTATAAATGTAAATGTGTCGTTAAAACCCGCCACCACCCGACACAGCCAACTAGTTAGGGTCGTCACGTAAACAGAATGTGTCAGTTCGTCACTAGTACAGCACTAACCAGTGTATTGGAGAGCCAAGCCACAACATTTACAATCTGAGTACGACGTTTCACCAATCTGAGTACGACGTTAATCAGATTGTAAATGTTGTGGCTTGGCTCTCCAACACACCGGTGTGCTGTACTAGTGACGAATTGACACGTTTTATTAACCTGACAACCCTTACTAGTTGGCTGTGTCGGGTGGTGGCGGGTATTAACGACACAACATTTATATATTTACGCGATCCAACCCTAAAAAAACCCTCTATTATGAATGACATTGGTCGCAAAACCCTCCTACGTGTTAAGCCACTTTTTTATACGCCTTGGGGGCCTGTGCTCAGCAACCGTAGTTGAACACACACACACATTTGTTAATATACGTGAACCTTTGAGCCAGGAGTCTCTATACTTCTGTAATAAGAACCATGTATGGCTCACGTGGCGATCGGCTTGCCGGTCCCGCTTTGTAGCCAATGAGGGGAGAGCCCGGGAGCATGGCCTCGGCGTGATCACGGCATGTTAGCTAAGATGATTGGCTTGGCCGATCTTTGCCTCAGCTAATGGGAAGCCGGATCAGAGGCGTGGTCCCGGGAATTGACGGGGAGTGATCTGGAGCGGTCGACGCTGACTACTGAGGATTGGCTTAGGAGTACCACGTGACCCAGGGGTTAAGAGGGGGAGAGACGGAGGGGTCGGGAGGAGACCTGTGAACGAAGAGAGCAGGAGCCACGCGCGTACGGGGCTCTGGGTGCCACGTGCGCGCGGTGCGACTTCGCTGGCTGTCTGCCCGCTTCACGTTGCCTGCCAGCAACGGGGAGTGTGTGTGTGTAACTGTGGAAGTGGAAAATAAAGGACTGATTCCAGAAGTCGTCTCGAGAAGGTTTATTGCACTTCTGAGGGCTCTGCCAAACTGGGGCACTCGCCCTGGCTTCGCGAGCGCTCTACCTGCAGGAACGTGAGCGGGTCCCCCTCCTCCTGAAGAGTGCGCAGGCGCGCGGCTGCTGCCTGTAGCTCGCTGATCTCGTGCTTGTGATGGGCGATGTTCTTGTCGATCTGGGACAGCAGCTCCTTCTCCTTCAGTTCCGCGCGATGTAAAGCCGCCTTCTCGTCTTCATCCAGTGCCTTTCTCAGGCGGGTGCACCTGATTTTGATTTGCTCCTTCACACCAGTCATTGATCCCTGTTGAGCAGGGGCGGTTTCTTCATTAGGGCAATTGGGCGACGCACCACCAATGTCATTCAACCACAGAGTCACGCTAGCCATCACTGTGCCTCTGGATATAGTCCAATCAGCGTCATGTCACGTTCTGTGGAGTACCGCCTCTTTTTGTGCGATTTCACTCCGGCTGAGAATCGCCCCGAGTGGCCCCATAGACTTACATTGAAAGATGTTTTTTTTCGAACGGCGGGCGCTCCAATGCATTCTCTATGGCTTCCGGGAGGGCTCGCCCTAACGTGCTTACGTCATCATACGTGCTAACGTCATCATACGTAAGCACGTTTCATCCAACAATATAATTTATCGCCACCTAGTGGAATCTTTAATAAAATAAACTTGAGTGGTTTGTTTCAATAGTGAGTATAGAAACAAACAAGATGTATTGTAAGAGTCACTTTATTTTTCATTATTATTAAAGAAGTGAAGTTGCCTTTACATGCTTAAGCTGTTAATTTATCCATTGCATGGGTGGACCTTATCCTTATCAATCATCCAGACATTTGCCCCCCCTGAGAGATTTTGCAGGAGCCGCCACTGCTGTTGAGACAAGCGTGGGTTTAAATCGTTCCCTATTCGTACAGCTCTAAAACATGCGACATTTGCTCTCCTTTGACCGATTAACAATGCCTGGACAGATCATTGCGTCGGTGATGACACAATAAAGAATCGTTGTGAGGCATTCACGTACGTGACATTTATCATTGCTAAATGCATATATAAGCAAAAATATCAACCTGATTGTCACCAAAATATTCATAGCTACCCATTAATTCATTGGTATTGTAGACTGGTGTGAGTGATGTAACATGTGTAATGCGGGCGTAAACGGCCCTCCGGAGGTGACGTCATGAGGGGAGGAGTTAGGTCACGTGGGGGGAGAGGGGTTAAGATATAGAAGCAGGGGAACCGGAAGAGGAGGAGAGTGACGGGGAACCAGGAACAGAGAGAGGCCACGAAGGGCGAAGCGGAGGGTGGCGAGATCGCCACGAACACGGGGGAGCGAGGATCGGCACCGTTGGCCAGCGGTGACCGACCCGAAGCAGCGAGGAGGCTGCAGTCAGCAGCGGGGCTGCACAGAGAGTCAGCAGCGGGGCTGCATACAGAGTCAGCAGCGGGTCTGCATACAATAGCAGCCAGAGGGTCTGCACATAGGGGTGGCAGCGAGAGTCTGCATAGGGGTAGCAGCGAGTCTGCAGGGAGGAGGTTACGGTAGATGAAGCAGAGAGTCTGCGGGAAGAGAAAGGAAGCTATAAAAGAGAATCAACAACCGGGGGCTATAAATACAGAGTTATAACAGAGTGCCGTGTGGGAGAAGACAAGAACCCAATAAAGGACACGAAGACAGAAAGAAGTGTCTGAGTCCTTTTATTACACTGGAGTCAGAAGTGAAACGGCATGGCGAAACAATTGAGGAAAAAGAATATTCCATCTCCGGCGTCGGATTCATCTTCGGACGACGACGATCTTCCTCCTGCGGTCGGCTTCACTTCGGCGGAGGGAGAGATCCGTGAGGGCCCGGGTGTCGAGGAGGTTGCCGCTTCGTCCGACCCATCTGCGTTGAAGGACGAGGATTTAAGATGGACTCGGATGGCGGAGCAACTGGCAACTCTCAAAAACGTCATCACTGAGTTGTGTGAGCTTGTCACGCCAAGGGCGGCGTTGGAAGGTGAGGGTGGTGATCGGCAGGAGCCCGGAGTGTCTTCGATGGCGCCGCCATCGGCCACGCGGCGTGAAGACGCCATCTTGGGCGTGGCGCACCACGGAAGGCGGGAAGCCGCCATTTTGGGGCCGCCGCGAGGATCGTCCGCCATCTTGGCGACACCACGTTGCGACGCCTTGCTGAACTTACCGCCGGAAGAGTCAGCGACGGACGGAAGCAAGCCAAGGAGTCGCAGTCGTCACCTTACAACCGTCAAAGAATTCTCCATCGGGGGCGATTGGAGTGCGTTCGCCTGTAGATTTTTGGCGGCGGTACGTACGGCAAGGTGGACGGACGCTGAGGCACTGGAGGTGCTCCCGACTCTTCTTGATGATGAGTCCGTTCGTTTTTTTCGCTCTATAAAAGCTGCGAAGAAGAAAACTCTGCGAGGGGTGTTCGAGGAAATGGCGGACGCGTACGAGCCACCGGATGACGCCCATCGCCGATTCGTGCAGCGGCAACGCGCACCTGAGGAGTCACCTGTGGCGTACAGGGGCGCCGTGTTGGAACTTGCTATGGCCGCTTACCCGGAGACGGAGCCTGACCTGCTGGAACCTCTCATCTTGGGGAAGATGTTGGAGTTGTCCCGAGATCTTGGCATTCCTATGCCAGCGTGCGGTCACGAAAAACTCACGTCCCGGGCCGCAGCCAAGTGTCTTGACGCCCAGTTCAATCTCCGCCGCTGGAAACAGGTCACGGCGTGGACGGGCGGTCCTGTTGTCGATGGGGGGGCCGTAGGGTGGGACCCTACAAAGGCCGTGTACGTGCCGGATGCGACCGGCCAGAAGGAGTTGTCGGCTGCCTCTGCTCCGTGGCCGGGCCGGAGCGGGCCGGGGCCGCGGGCTCCGCCGCCGGTGCGGCCGCGTCGGGACGGGGTGCCCGTTGCGCGCCGCCCCGACGTCGACTGCTTCCGTTGCGGCCGTCGGGGCCACTATGCCAGGGACTGCTGGGCCCGGGTTCCGGGGCCGCCCCAGCAGGAGGCCTCGACAGCGGACGCCCCAAAGAAAGACCCTCCAGCACAGGCAAGTCGGTGCGCACCAGACACCCGGCAAGGCCTGACACCTCACTCATCGCCGTTGTTATGCGACTCGGATGTTGTTAAATGCTGGAGGCCAGTATCTGAGCCTTGTCGCTCGATAACGCAGTGGCGTAAGCTGGCTCGGCGGGTTGTCGCGGCCGCTACCGGTTCGTCCACTGTACCTGGGTCCATCCAAGGGGTGGACGTACGTATTTTGGTGGATTCCGGTGCGTCCGCGACCATTATTTCGGATGTGATATTCCATCTTTTGAACATCCCACCGGGGGCCGTGAGGCCGGCTTACGCTTCCTGCATCGCTGCGAACGGGGGTAGTATGGGCATCGTGGGACAGGTGGACGCTAACATTTCTATCGGGGGTGTCTCGGCCTCGGGCGTTGTGTTGATTTCGAGGTCCCTGGCGGTTCCTTGCCTGTTGGGTACGGATTTTTTGGCTAAGATGCCCATTCTAATTAGAATCAATGAAAATTGCATAGAACTACCGGGGGGCCGGAAATTGGCATTTTTACAGTCCGCCTGGGGGCGACCGGCTCCTGTCACCCAGGTGCAGGCGCTATCGGAAGTTTCGGTTGATATTCCACCTGGCTCGCAGATGCTCATTCCCTTGCGATACCGGAAGCCGGTTCCGGGTCGGCAGGGTGCTTTTGGGATTTTGCTGTCGCCGTCCGCCGCGGTTACGGGCGGCTTAGCGCTGGTAGGGGCGCAAACTATTGTCCGTCCAGATCAGCGCCCGTTTTTGCAGGTGTTAAATGCGAGTGCTGAAAGCGTGTGTGTGCCGGCTGGTACCGTTGTGGCACATGCCACTACGGCGTTTACGGCTCAGAGTGACCTGCCGGACGGGGGGCTGGTGGGTGGTGTTTCACACGATGGAGGGGTTGATGATCGTTGGATCGCCGAATTATGTGGGGAAAATTCGGCCCTTTCCGCCGAGCAGCGTTGTGCGATTCATAAATTATTATCGAGCTATTCCGATGTGTTTAGCTCGGACGATTTGGACTTGGGACGCACCTCGCTGCTCTCTCATCATATCGACACGGAGGACGCTGCCCCTATCCGTTTGAACTCGCGTCGGATAAGTCCGGCTGAGCGTGAGCATGTTCGAGGGGCAGTGGAAGACATGTTGAAAGCGGATATTATATCTCCGTCTAATAGCCCGTGGGGCGCGCCTGTTGTGTTGGTTAAAAAAAAGGATGGTAAATTGCGATTTTGTGTGGATTTTCGGAAGTTGAATAAAGTGTCGGTGGCAGATGCGTATCCCCTGCCGCGTATGGACGATTCTCTCGACGCCTTGTCAGGGGCTAAGTTTTTTTCAATGCTAGATCTCTCTTCGGGCTTCTGGCAGCTCCCCCTTGATGAGCCCTCGCGAGAAAAGACAGCTTTCCGTACGCCGCAGGGGTTATTCCAATTTAACTGTCTTCCGATGGGGTTGAATGCTGCCCCTGCCACTTTTCAGAGGTTGATGGAGTTGGTATTGACGGGGTTGCAGTGGGAGACATGTCTCATTTATTTAGATGATATTATAGTCTTCAGCCGCACATTTGATGAGCATTTACTGCGGTTGGAGGCTGTATTCGCCAGAATGCGTTCTGCTAATTTGAAATTCAAGCCTAAGAAATGTCACCTACTGCAACGCTCCGTTCGATACTTGGGACATATTGTTAGTGCGGACGGGGTGGCCACGGATCCAGAGAAAACTGCGTGTGTCCGGGATTGGGCAACCCCGGCCACGGTGGGTGATGTGCGTCGGTTTTTGGGGTTCGCCTCATATTATCGGAGGTTTGTTCCGAATTTCGCTACTATCGCCAGGCCTTTGCATCTCCTTATTGGGAAGGGGCATAAATTTGTGTGGGGACCGCCGGAGGAGGCGGCGTTTCGGAGCCTGCGCGATTTACTGGCTACTGCACCGACGTTGGATTATCCGGATTTTGGACATCCCTTCATTCTGGATACTGATGCGATGGTATTGGGGCGGTGTTGTCCCAGTCAAAAGGTGGTGTTGAGCGTGTGGTGGCGTATGGGAGTCGAGTTTTGTCTCCCGCGGAAACCCGTTACTGCGTCACTCGCAGGGAACTTTTGGCCATTGTTTTTTTTCTCCGCCAATTTCGACAGTATCTGTACGGTCGGTCGTTTATTGTCCGCACGGACCATGCGGCCTTGCAGTATGCTCTTAAGATGGACCAGCCATCCGGACAATTGGCGAGGTGGCTGGACACGCTGCAAGAATTTTCCTTCCAAATTCATCATCGGAAGGGTGTGCGTCACGCTAACGCGGACGCACTTTCCAGGTTGCCGCAACAATCCCCTTGTGCGTGTGCGTCGGGGACGCATAGGTGTGGACCGATTCAGCTCCCCCCTCAGCCTGTCGCGCTGTCGGTGGATGTTCTCGAAACTCCGCTTACACCGGGACCGGTTGATGGGGGACCGACTGACGGGATTTTGCGTCTTCCGAGGTCTGTGTGGATTCGGGAGCAAATGTTGGACGATTCTTTGGTGTCGTTACGAAAACGAACGGAGAAGGCGGGTAAGGAACTCGGTGCGGGTGGTATTTCGGAAACTGCTCTCCGAGATGGGTTGCTGATGTGGAGGGAAGGGATACAGGAACACTGGCGTCTCGTTGTACCTGCGTCATTGCGGTACGAGTTGATCAGATCTTTGCACTGTGACACACTTTTACATCTGGGGGTGCAGAAAACCCTATTGACGCTGCAACGAGACTATTATTGGCACGGCATGACGACAGATGTCGTCGGTCACGTTCGCGCGTGTCTCGATTGTGCCCGCCGTAAGCCGCCAAAAACATCCATATGTTCCGCCGATACAATCGATTCAAGTATCTCGGGTTAATGAGCTGGTGGCGTTAGATATTTTGGGACCCTTTCCGCCATCCGCTAAGGGAAATAAGTATTTACTGGTGGGGGTGGAGTACCTCTCCCGCTGGCCGATGGCCTGGCCTTTGCCTGACCAGTCAGCGGCGTCTATCACTGACGCCTTTCTATTTGGGGGAGGTGTGTGCGGCTCTTGGAACTAAAAAGATACGGACATCCCCCTACCACCCACAAACGGATGGTATGGTGGAACGGTTGAATCGGACTCTGTCCGCCATGCTGTGCCATACGGTCGGGGAAAATCAATCTGATTGGGATTTGCATATCCCTGGGGTGCTTTCGGCGTATCGCATGACGCCGCACGCGGCTACTGGATACTCGCCGTTCTTTCTTATGTACGGCCGTGAAAATGTGCCGCCGATTAATGAGCAGTTGGGAACCGGTGCGAGGGGACCTGTTAAGCCTCTTCCTGAGTATATTCAGGACAACGTTCGCCGTGTCACTGAGGCGAGGGAAAGAGCCCGCATGGCTACAGCCAAAGCCCAGGCCAGGAATGAGCGGTGTGCCCGACGTTCGAAGGGGGAGTGCCCCTGGAAAAAGGGGGACCTGGCCTGGCTTCATTGCCCGCAGGTGCGGCCAGGTACCTCTCCTAAATTACATAAACCGTGGCAAGGTCCGGTCCGCCTCATTGAGGTTCCCAACCCACAGTCGGCGCGTGTTCAGGTTGGTTCGCGGCGCTGGTTCGTGCATACATCCCGGTTGAAGCCATACATTGCCCCGCGGCCGGATGCGTCATCTCCCGAAGTTGCCTTGCCGGGGTCTGTTGCTGCCGACTCGCCCTTGCCTGTGTCTGCTGACCTTGCGAGAGCGCCTGTCGTACCCTTCACAGACAAGCCGGCCGTGACGCCGCAGGGAGGAGGACGTTCCGCTCGTGGGATGCCGACCGGAGCCGCAGAACCTACGGGACCTGCAGCTCTTCCTATCCCTCCGCGGACGCAATTACGGGATGTCTCTGGACGCGACCGGGACAGTGGCGGGCCTCCAATGGCGACGGATGAACTCGCTCCCATCGCCCTTAAAACCCTTCCACGTTCCCGCTCAGCGGGTGGGCTGCCGACCGTCCGGGACGGCCCGGCTACCCGTACTCGCTCGAAATCCCTCACGTTTTGTTAAAATTGTGTTGTGTTGTGTTCTTGTTATATTGTTGTTGCATGCTTCGTGTCTTTTTACGTGTTGGTCCTTTACACCCGCATTGCTTGTCAGGTTGCAATTCAGCCGAGGTCGGCTGGATTTTCTTTATGGGGGAGGGTGATGTAATGCGAGCGTAAACGGCCCTCCGGAGGTGACGTCATGAGGGGAGGAGTTAGGTCACGTGGGGGGAGAGGGGTTAAGATATAGAAGCAGGGGAACCGGAAGAGGAGGAGAGTGACGGGGAACCAGGAACAGAGAGAGGCCACGAAGGGCGAAGCGGAGGGTGGCGAGATCGCCACGAACACGGGGGAGCGAGGATCGGCACCGTTGGCCAGCGGTGACCGACCCGAAGCAGCGAGGAGGCTGCAGTCAGCAGCGGGGCTGCACAGAGAGTCAGCAGCGGGGCTGCATACAGAGTCAGCAGCGGGTCTGCATACAGTAGCAGCCAGAGGGTCTGCACATAGGGGTGGCAGCGAGAGTCTGCATAGGGGTAGCAGCGAGTCTGCAGGGAGGAGGTTACGGTAGATGAAGCAGAGAGTCTGCGGGAAGAGAAAGGAAGCTATAAAAGAGAGTCAACAGCCGGGGGCTATAAATACAGAGTTATAACAGAGTGCCGTGTGGGAGAAGACAAGAACCCAATAAAGGACACGAAGACAGAAAGAAGTGTCTGAGTCCTTTTATTACACATGTAATGGTTCTTTAAAAGGGCTACACAGTGCATCTGAACCTTTAAAGAAATATGACGTTTATGCACAAAAAATGTAATCTGCTAAACTAATTTTTTTTGTAGCCACAATATTGGGTGGTGGATTCAGATGTAACGTCATTCGTTTGATAAATGGGGGAAGCCCGGAACGAGACACTAATACAGGAGTCACTCAGTTAACAGTGAAATCGGTTAACGAGTTTTCGATTAATGTTTAGGCTTCCATAGGATCCCATGGTTTCGACTAACGGTAAAATGTTGACTATCGATATTTTTACGTTCTATGTACGTGGGTGCCAATTTCGGCCAATCGTAAGTAAGTCGGTGCTGACCACGCCTCATTCGATCAGCAACGCACCATTTATGAGCGTTCAGACCTCGACTGCCTTTGTTTTCAACTGTACGTTTTCTGTTTAGGCAGTGGAAACGGCTCTCTTGCAAACTCTGTGATTTTTACGTATTTTTCAACTCAGAAGTGAATTCGATTAACAGTTATTTCGGTAAACAGTAGTTTTCGTGGAGTGGATAAAAAACGTTAACCATTGGACTACTGTATTGCTTTATCTTAACATAATTTGAATAGCGCCTTATACAAGGCACTTTACACAGAATTAACAATATTACGTATGAATGTAATGGTGGAGATGAGGTTACTGAAATAGATGACAGAAAGCAATGAAATCGGTGAAAGCAAAATTTAAGTGATGACGAGCGGATTGAATGAAAGGGAAATGAGTGAGAGCCATGAGAAAATGTAGAGGGAAAAGTCGCGATGGCGGATATGCGGTGGAAATTAAGGGGTTGTGTGGTGAGCTCGGGAAAATAAGTGAGTTTTGAGTGCGGAGTGGAAACTAGCGAGTGAAGGAGATTATCTTCTTGGTTCTTTCGGTAAAGTCACGTAGAAGGGAAATAATGAAATAATAAAAATAAAACATAATAAAATAATTCTCACGACGTTTCGGCCACAACGCAAGCAGCCGTCCTCAGGTGAAGAACAGATCTGTCGTGAGAATTATTTGATAATGTTTTATTTTTATTATTTCCCTTCTACGTGACTTTACTGAAAGAACCAAGAAGATGAATCCCTGAAGTCACGAAAGCTTTAAATTGAAGGAGATTAGTTAATGTTGAGGGGAAGTTTGTTATACGAAGTTCACTTGAAACTACGGAGTTGTTCTCAAACGGAGAGTCACAGATCTCACACAAGGTGGAGGTTATGGGGTCACAGAACCTGCACGTCCTCGCGAGTGGCCTCCATGCGTCCAACAGACGCCTCCGCCTCCCTCCTCTTCTCCTCCACCGCTCGCGTCTCCTCTCCGACTTGATCCTGTAGGAGGCGAGATGTTAGTTTGTAGTCCTTCTCTTGCACCTCCAATTAGCACGGTTGGCAACTTATGGTGCGAAAGAAGTATAACATACATACGTCACCAGTAGAGACTCCAAACTCTGTATGTATGTAGAACTTATTTCGCACCACACGTAGAAAACCGTGTTCATCAGAGGAATGACAACACGCTAAATGCAAAAAGGAGTTTTAAAGAATTTCGCTTTTAATTATGATTTCAAAGTGCATGGCTGCAGTTGCTTCCCTATATCGGAAGGAAGAGCGTTCCAGATGGCCGCAGAAATGCATCCGAAAACGCCTCGCTATGCAGTGACTGTCGTCGAACGATGGCCAGTCAAAAAGCCGCGACTGCAAGGATGACCGGAGTTTGCGTGATGACGGTGTTTGCTCCTTGATTACCTTCTCTCAACCCCACTCCACAGACCCCTTCCACGGCGGGATGGTGACATCGCCTCGCCGTAGCATGGTTGCCCTCGTTGCAGATGTTCACAGTTCAAGCCCAGTGCCTGCCCTGATTAATACTGCTGTACATTAACCATTGAAAAATGATGCTACGCGCCGTCTGTTTCACTCACAGTGGACACTAAAGATCCCTCCTCTTGGTTATTTCGGTAAAGTTACATAGAAGGGAAATAATAAAATATTAAAAATGAAGCATAATAAAATACAATTCTCACGACTTTTCGGCCACAACGCAAGCAGCCGTCCTCAGGTGAAGAACAGGGCTGTCGGAAAGACAGTGTCCGAATGAACACCACAAAGCTTGGCATCGTATATTTAAGCTGTGTTAGAGGAGGAGAGCTCCTTGACAAAGGAATTTACATATCAACAGATGAATTTAGTATATTTATGGAAAATGCAGATATGGGATTAGTCACTATTTGTGGAATGTGTAGGTGGTTGGGGGGTCTCAAAGTCATATTATGCTCGTGTATTATGTAGGATTAGCAGTCAGAAAGGGAGGAAGTAGGATTAGCTGTAATAAAGGGAGGGAAATTTTTATAGTAAGGAGCTACAGCAGCCAAACCACCACATCAATATAATCAATATACGCAATATACTCTCCAATAAGCTGAGCTACTAACAGTACGTCATACATTACACTTATACGTCGCAAAAAATATAATATGCCTCCAGCTAAACTTTTTTCTTACATCACACGGATATACCCCATACTATACACTGCCATAGACAAACACAACATTAAATTACACACTGCGTTACTATACACCACCCTAAACTAAAGATCTCGTGATATAATGTGTGTGTTGGTGGGTCATAGTCCAAATAGGCCAAGTGTCCTGCAAATGTTCTCCATCGGGATTTTTTACACCCGGCAATCATCACCCCCTAATGGCAAATCATGGCAGGATCCTCCTGGTTAAGACAGTCCTGAGACTCAGCAAGGCTTTTCTTGTTCTTTCGGTAAAGTCACGTAGAAGGGAAATAATAAAATAATAAACATATCAAACAATACAATTCTCACGACGTTTCGACAGCAACACAAGCAATCATCATCAGGTGTGAATTCACAGCAAGAAATTTTGAAATTTGGAATTTTCTTGCTGTGGATTTCACACATGATGATTGCTTGTGTTGCAATCATCATCAGGTGTGAATTCACAGCAAGAAAATTTGAAATTTTGAATTTTCTTGCTGTGGATTTCACACCTGATGATGATTGCTTGTGTTGTAGTCGAAACGTCGTGAGAATTTTTTTTGTTTTATATATTTTTTATTTTTTTATTTCCCTTTTACGTGACGTTACCGAAAGAACCAAGAATATTAATCCCTGCAGTCACAAAAACTTTAAATCAAAATTTAAGGATTTTTTTCTGGTTTAAACAAGCAGACAGAACGAAAATATATTTTGTTGCACTATCATTCGTTACCATGTCGCTTCTGAACAATAAGTTAATACCTCAGTGGACTTTGTCTGGTAGGATGGGGATGGTTTAATGTTGTATTTGTCTGTGTTTGGGTGATTTGTTTACCTACCTATACTTTGCACTACTATCGTGTCTTGGTATTGTGTTTGTTGTTGTAACGTTCTTACCCCGTGCCTCTACTGAACATCTGTGAAAAAGAGCCTTATAGCTTATCGGATTCCTCCAAAAACACGTTCCTTCGGAGTGGGCAGGTAGGAACTTGGTTGGACAGCGCATTCGTGCACGACAGACAAATATGCACGACAGACAAATAATCCCTGGTGGGCAGTGTGGAACCTGTTGTTCTTACCTGTGTACAAGATCACTTGACTTGAGGTAGCCAGGCAGCCAGCCAGTTAGCCAGCCCCCTTAACTATCGGCCCCTCTCCCTTGCTTAGGCCCCTCCTCTGACCCCCCCCTCAGGCCCTTCTCCTGACTCCCCCCTTCCTTAGGCCCCTCCCCTGACCCTCCTCCCTTAGGCACCTCCCCTCTCCGTACCCGGCAGTTGGTCTCCACCAATCAAAGAGCTGTTTATATTATATATATATATATTTATGCACGACAGACAGTCAGACAGACAAAAAATCCATGGTGGGCAGTGTGGAACATATTGTTCCTTCCTGTATAAATACATATTCTGGATCTGATAACTGGAACGACCATGAACCTACCCTACGCGGGGACAATGGCGCAACACCCCGCCAGCACACGCGGGTACCGACCACCTGCTTAAAGAGAAGTAGCGCAGGAGACGTTTGACGGAGGCAACACGTATTTATTAACAATTGGGTACTATACAGTACGTAGCGCACCCTAACACTGGAAGGGGTAACGGCCCCTTCACCCGGTTCTATCCGAGGCAGTGTCCCTCGGCTAACGTTTCCCTGTTAGCTCCTTCACTCCTCTAACCCAGACCATCCTATAGAGGCCAACTCACCTGGCCCAGCTTCGGCTCAGGTCTGACCCTCACCCCTCTAACCCAGACCATCCTATAGAGGAGGCTAACTCACCTGGCCCAGCTTCGGCTCAGGTCCGACCCTCACAACACGAGCCTAGACCTCACAAGGACACATACCTCGCTGCTCTGAGGTCGCCCCTGGCTTGCCCTGCTCGGCTCTTACAAGAGCAGCGAGTCAGGGTAGTCCCAAGGCTAGCTAGTTGGTCTTCAGTCTTCACTGGCTCTTTTGAGGCCAGATGGAACCCCCGCTCACCTTCCTCGGAAGTTTAAAACGACAGAGGGGTGGAGACGCCCCGGTGACGGGATGAAGCGGATGGGCCCGAGATGGAGGAGAGGATTCATACTCTTAGTTTTTTCGGTAAAGTCACGTAGGTAAAATATTTTTTTAATAAAAATTTATAAAAATAAAAGAATTAATTTTAATTTCAAATTTTAACCTACGTGACTTTACCGAAAAAACTAAGAGTATGAATCCTTGCAGTCACGAAAGCTTCAAATCTAGAAGAGGATGTAACCCCATCTCACAAAAGCCGCGTGTATGTTATATCATTTGTAATGTGTGTGTGGCCCTTCGTCACACCCTCCCTACACCCCGATCTACCCCGAGAACGTTGGTTACTGTTTTTCCCACCTCCCTTCACCCCCCCCCCTCTCACCACCCATCAAAGAGCACAAACTCATGAACTCTGACCATCCTGCCGCCCATGTGTTGGGCACCGAGAATGTTTTTCTCCCCATTCCTAGACTTTGTGCAAGTGCCGGAAAGGCCACCCTTACCCCACCCCCCCTTTGCATTGTACCAGACTTGTGTGTGTGCATACCTCAATAAAAAAAAACTTTATATTTTTTTAAATATATAATTTTGATGACGTTTATACCCCAATGGCGCTATTGCTGGGGAAAGTCCCTTGTTTATGTTCTGTGTGTAGCGTTTCCATGGCTAACATTGCTGCAACTGCCAATTTTGAATACCCTGTAAAAAAAGTGTCAATCTCTGTGTGTCAAAAATAGCTTTCAATATACGCGGAATCCACAACATTATAAACCTTGCGATATTTAATTGTAATTATAGCGACAACTTCGACAAACATTTTCACGCGAGCACATTTAGTGGACATGGGGCCGTGAATGACTCTCGCCCTGTCAGAGGTCGATGCCTTACGCGAAACAACCTTTTCCCCATGGAAGCTACAGCAACGGCCATTGTGTCAACTCCTTTAATGTCGACATAGAACCCTGGGTATCTGAGAAGCCCCATACATGGTCTCTGCCCACACTATGCTGAAAAAAAAGATCTTTACATATGTAATAAAAGACTCCTTCAGGCGATGCTGGTCTCCGTTTGTCTTTTATTCAGGTTCTTCTCCGCACCCCCCACTGGCCTCCTCTCGGACCAGTGTCGTCTCGCGCGCGCCCCGCGCACGCTCCCTCTCGCGTGCAACGCACGCTCCCTCTCGCGTACTATGCATGCTCTCTCTCGCGTGCCACGCACGCTCCTCCGTTAGCTCCTCTATTCCCGCACTCCGCACACTGCTGGCCGACGGCGTGCAGAGGTCCTTCGGCCATGTGGCCGATGGCGCGGATCTTTCCTCACCACCCAACGTGGCTCAGCCTCTTAACTTTCCCGACTGCCCCGATCTCTTCCGGGCTCCCACATATTCATTCTCCCCACGTGACCCTGACTCCTCTCCTTCCGGATCGTCAGATCCGGCCTTCCCATACTACTCCGCTGGCTCCGCCCCCATTTACCTCGCCTCCCATTGGAGCCGAGGTGGACGGTGGCCCCTCCGACACGCCCCGCAGACCAGGCTCCGCCCCCCCAATACCCCGGGCCGTGTGATTGGACCAGAGCCCAGCAACAACCCCATTTACGCTCGCATTACACATATGGACGAATTGGCGGTAGCATAGCACACCAGTCCTCATAAAACACTGACGATGTAGCAGTTGCCCTTGGGTGAGCTGCTGCAGAATCTATCCATCAGAAATTGCATTAAATTCAGCAGCCGCTTTCTCATTGGAACGTGTGACATGAGTCGTAATCTTCGTGATGCCACCGTCCGCCAAAAAACCATTCCCGAAACGAACTGAGGCACCATCTTACCAAGTCTAGGGCACGAGTCAAATCTGCCTTTGGAACATAGACAGCCGAGCGTCATCGGGCTGGGTGCTGCTATACGGCAACAGACTGTGAAACTTCGTGTTAAGCCGCTCATAACATTCGTCGTTCCGACTGCTTCGACATCACGAGAAGTGACTTTGACGTAACCCATCGGATTTTCTGACCGGGGTTGCGAATCATAGGAATTGAATAATTATTGCAAAAAACTCCAATATAGTATGCCACCGCCACATGCTAAACATATAAATATAGACTCGGTGAATCCGATAACCGAATTAAGTATCTTTACTCAATGCAGATTCATCAACCGATTAACTTTTTAACAGCCAACGTTTGTGAAATTGCTTTGTTTCTATCGTCACCAAATTCTCTAGTTTTATTTTGGTCCTCTTCACGCATGGCACTTTGAGATATTGTAAAGAAGGGTGCCTAATAAATGCAAAACATTATCATTATTATGACCCATGCTAGGAGGTGATAATAAATTGCAGGTTCCAACCTCATACATTTACTTAATCTATACTCTTAGTTCTTTCGGTAAAGTCACGTAGGTAAAAAATGAGATTAAAATTAATTAAAAAATAAAAATCACGAAGTTTCGGAGGCAACACAAGTCTCCGTCCACCTGATGATGGAAACTTGTGTTGCCTCCGAAACGTCGTGATTTTTTATTTAATTTTTTATTATTTTTATTAATTTTAATTTCATGTTTTACCTACGTGACTTTACTGAAAGAACTAAGAGTATGAATCCTTGCAGTCACGAAAGCTTCAAATCTAGAATGTACTTAATCTCTGCAAGCCGTGGCTTTGAACATTGAGGAGGCACAGGAAACCACAGAGAAGCGAGAAGGCAGACAAAACTGGCGCCAACATTTTCCCAGCCTTTGTGGCCTCGAGGATTGGGATGTTTGGGAAACGCCATTAATGAATGATTATATTTTTTTATCTGGGAAAGGAAAGTAAAGGTAAAAAAACAATAAACGAAGAATGTTTAGGGTTAGGGGGGATACAGTGGGGACAATCAATTCCCATACAGATGGAAACAGATTGAGATTAATCCACACGCGAACCAGGGTTATGGCACCGTGACTCCCCCACCCCCGGGGAAGGGAGTTTCACGACATTTTTGCAATCCACCACCAACACTCACCGCCCCTCTACAGTGCTGGATTACAGGCACGCACAAACACCCGACCGTACAACAAAAACTGCCGATCACAAACGAGGCCAGCGATATCACCTGTGCCGACTGAAAAGTCTGAAAGGGAAGCAACGGTGGAGAAAGAAACCAATCCACGCCCATTAATTCCAAGACATTGTTGTGAGCCCAGTTCAAGATTTTTATTAGCTCGTGTCGCTGCGTGGTTTTCCTTTGAGTGACTTCGCAGAAGGCCTCACCTTCTGCGTCTCGTGCTCTTGCTCCAGCGTGCTGACATTGTGCACTTTGTGTTCGGCGATGGTGCAGTCCCTGCAAACCAAACTCGCGTCCTGCTTGCAGTAGAACCCGAGCTCTTTGTTGTGCCTCTTGCACTTGCGTTCGGGGTTCACATCTGGCGGAACGAGGACGTGCTCCTTAAACTTCTCCCTTTCGAGGTGAGGCGCGAGGTGCTCCGTGCAGAAAGACGTCTCACACTTGAGGCAGGTCTTCACTGCAGGAGTCTTGCCTTCTGGGCAGTGGTCACAGAAAATAACAGCAGCAGCAGCCATGGTCTCGGTCACTCGCAGCTGATCTATGAGGTTGGCGAGCGTCACGTTCCTAGTCAGCTGGGGTCGTTGAGGAAAGGTCACTCGACACTGCGGGCAGGAGTAGGAGACGGCCAGCTTCCAGGTGGCTTCCAGGCACTGGAGGCAGAACGAGTGTCCGCAGCTCAGCGTAGAGGGGCGATCAAACGTGCCCAGGCAGATAGAGCAGGTCAACTCACTATCTACACCATCACCGGGAGACGCGCTCGCCATGATCTCGGGCTTAACCTCGGAGTCAGGCGCTCACTGGTTTGGAGACGCTGTGTGAGCAGCTCATACAGCAATGCCGAACAAGACAATGAACTGACTTTGCCTGCAGTTGAGGTATAAACGCCACGAGACACGCCCTGGAATGTTCCACAAGACGGCCGTACTCACCTGTGTGGGTGTAGCGATATAGTCACGCACTGTGTTAAGTTTTACCAGTTCTCAAGTTGTATCACATTTATACAAACCCAGCAGCAGCGAGGGAGACAGCAATGATGGTTTGTCACACAGAGTAGGGTGAGGCTGTGCGCATTTCCAGAGCGGAACGGCACCTTGTAGAAACATTCTGATTAAAAGGTTAACTTGTTTTTCTCATGTGTTTCTTTATCTGTTTTTATTTCAAAGTATGTTTTAAGCAACAGCGTTTTTAATTGTTTTCAATCTTTATCAACTAATATTTAAACTTTTGTTTTCATGCATCATTATGTTAGTTTTACACAACACTTCAACGTTGTCAAAATCAATTGAGTTGACAATCATGTTCTGCCACTGCCAACAGTTGTGTTTGAAATAATTGAATATTTATTTGGTGTTCTTTTAGTCTTACGCTGATCTTACGTCTAGGCTGACCAATATAGCATCTGTCACATAAACAATTAATCCGATATATACCTTCTGTTAGTAATTTAGGCAATTCGTCTATAGTGCAAGATCCTAGTTTTTTTTTATTTTGTGTACTGTACCAAATCTTACTTTAATGTTTTGCTTTTGTAAAACACGGGCTAATTTGTCAGTTACTCCTGAGAAGGATGGCATTTAAAATTTGTAACACTTTGATCGCTTTCAGCAGTGTTGCTTTGCGTTCGTGATTTAGCATTTAGTGCTCTGTTAATTGAGCATTATTGTAGCCATTCTGCCTTAGTGCTTCTTTAACATGTTTAATCTCTCTCACTAGACTTTCACCATCTGACACTGTTTTAGCCCGATGTATGAGTGTCTTGATAAGGGAGGATTTCTGAGCTGGGCATCAGTGTGCGTTCGCTTTCGGTAAACGCTGTGTGTTATTTTGCAATTTAGACCATGTCCAAGCAAAAATATCTAGGAACGGGAGTGTGTTATTCACCTCCATTTCTATGGTGAACTGGATGGCCGGGTGTTTTGCATTGAGATGATTTAGAAAATCATTAAGTGTATATTTACCATGTGGCAAGACAACCAAAGTGTCATCAACATATCTAAACCAAAAATATGGTTTTAATGTACTCGAGGCAAGTGCTCTTGCTTCAAAGTTTTCCATGTACAGATTTGCTATAGTAGGAGATAAAGGAGAGCCCATTGCGGCTCCTTCCTTTTGTAAAGAAATCACCTCTCCATAAGAAGTAAGTGTTATTTAAGCAATGGTCAGATAGTTTCGGGATATCTTTTGGTAAACCTGTATTCTTTCCTAGTGTATCAAGTAATTTAAGCGACTCGTTCACTGGAACCTTTGTGAATAGAGAAACCACATAAAAACTCACCAAAATATCATTAGGGTTAAGTTTGATATATTTAATCACATTCACAAGATGTTCTGATTTCTTTATGAATGAAGATGTCCTACCGATGTAGGGCTGTATTTGTTTAGTTATATATTTTGCTAATTTATATGTGGCAGAGCCAATTGTACTGACTATGAGTCGTAATGGGATGCCGATTTTACGAATCTTTGGTAACCCATACAGTCTAGGTGGTTCATTCTTAGGGTTGAATGAATTTGCAATTATTGTAGCAGTCTTACGTTCTACAGTATTAGTTGGATCTCGTTTCATTTTAATGTAAGTACTTTCGTCTAGTAAATCTTTAATTTTATTATGATATTCGGCTTGTGACATCACTACAGTAGTGCGGCCTTTATCAGCTGCCAGGATTTGAATATCTTTATTTAATCGAAGCTCCCTTAAGGCTTTTGCTTCGTTCGAGCTAATATTTACTTTTGGTACTTGCTATTCTCAATTATTTTGGTAACCTCGTGTCTAGTCATCTCTGCCTGATTATGTGGAAGGAGTTTTACCGCTGATTCTACCTCAGCAATGATCTCATCCACTGGAATTGTGCGTGGGGTAACGGCAAAGTTAAGGCCTTTAGAAAGGATGGAAATCATGTCACTGGTTAAAACAGTGCTAGTTAGTATTATTATTATTATTAAATAAAATATATATTACAATTACAATTCCTTATATGGGAAACAAATACTAATGAATAACAATTGAATGATTACCAATATATTATATAATTACAATACCCTCCCCCTCTCTGCCTCAAATCACTGCACCAGATTGGGTTAAATGATGACGTCACCCTGCTGCTCTATTTAAGACTGGGAGGAGGTGGAGGGCTTCGCTATTCTGGCAAATTGGCCGATGATGATGGATGTAATTACCAGCGAAACGTCGTACTCAAAAATGTAAACGATGCTGATTCACTTTTCAACACACAGGTGGGCTAAAGTAGTGAACTATTTGTCTTTTGTAAACGTGGCATATTTTTTCCTGTTTGGCCGTGTCGGGTGGTGGAAAGTTATGACACATTTATAAATAACGCGATCTAACCAAAATGTTTTATTATTAATAATATTGGTCGCGTAAGCCTACGTGATATATTTTAATATTACCAGGTAAAGCCCACTTCGCTATATAGCTCTTTTTTCAGAAGCGACCTGGCCACGAATTAAATCAAAAAAAGTGGCTTTTTACATAAATATTTATAGCAGACAAACGCTCTCAACACGTAATGTCGATTCTAAATATGAGGTAAATACGAGAGAAAAATCCACACGAACACAGAGAGAGACATGCAAACTCCAAATATGCAGGCATCACGGTCAGGATTGAACCCACGATCTCCTGTGTTACCAGGCGAGGTGGTGGACATCTCACCATCGAGGCGTGATGTAAAACAACTCACAGAGCAGCGACCACGAACAAAGAAACGAACTGACTTAACCTGCAATTAAATTATAAACACCACGACACGCGCCCTGCAATGTTCCACGCGGCAGCCCGTACTCAACTATGGAGATGTGGTGTTACATTCACACACAATGTCAGGGTGTAAAAGTCGCAATCGATATATTTATACAAAAACCACATGGTAACCATGAAAACAGTAATGGTTTGTCTCACAGACTGGTTACACCGGTTAGGGTGAGGCTGTGTTTTCCCACAGTAAACCGCGCCTTGTAAATTATTATTAAACGTTTAAAATTACAGGTTGGCTTTCGCGACCAAATCTTGACTTAAAGCTTTCGTGACTGCAGGAATTCATATTTTTTGGTCTTGTGGTAAAGTTACATAGATAGGTTCAAAGAAATAACAAAAAAATACGACGTTTCGATCGCAACGCAAGCAATCGTCATCAGGAGAAAAAAGAGTGGGGAGAGCTGCTGAGGAAGGCTGTTTAAAAGGTTTTCAATAGGTGTAGCCCAAGGGGCATAAACGAAGTGGGCGGGGCTAGTGATGTTAAAGTGAGAAATTTGCATGTCAATGTGAGCTACCTCCACGATGACGAAGGCGCGTTGGTGGTCATTGTATTGTGAGAGATTAGCATGTCAATGTAAGATCACAAAGCAACCGCCACATCGAAGAAACGAGCCACGGTGGCTGTTTTAGTGCGAGACATTGAACCAGTTAATGTAAAACCAGAGAATAGAAAATAACTACTAACATCGGAAGATAGGATGGAAACATCACAGCCAGTTATGACTTAACCAGGTTAATAGCGTCCTTCCAATGATTGCTCAGTTTGTACCCATCTTCTCGGTTGAAATTGTGTCTGTGTCTATATATATGGATGACTTCATGAACTAATCTTTGTTGAAAGCCAGTGGGCTTGCAAAGTACCTTCGTCTTAGAGAAATCAATTTCGTGTGAGCCCACCGCATTAAAACAATGATTTGTAGGTGGTGAAGGATGGTGTTGGGTGTGATGATGGACGAGTGGTGGTGGAGGATGGTGGTGTTGATTATCATCCAACAAGAGTAGTTACTCTGGATCTTTCGGTAAAGTCACGTAGAAATAAAATAATAAATTACGACGTTTCGATTGCAACAGAAGCAACCATCATCAGGTAGAACTAAATTTGAGAGACAAAACACAGACACGGAGAGGCACAGACATACAAGCAGAGACAGACAACACAGAGACAGACAACAGACCCACCTATCTCTCTGCCCAACTCCCCCCTTTCTCTCTATTTAAGGCCTCGACACAGAGGCATTCGGTCTCTATGTCTATGTTGTGTGTCTGTGTTGTCTCTCTGCTTGTGTGTCTGTCTGTGTGTCTCCGTGTCTAAGTTCTGTATCTTTCAAATTTAGTTCTACCTGATAATGGTTGCTTGTGTTGCAATCGAAACGTCGTATTCTATTATTTAATTTATTTTCTTTCTACGTGACTTTACCGAAAGAACCAAAGAGTATATCCTGCAGTCACATAAGTTTCAAATCAAGAGTAGTCATTGTTGTCGCCATCATCATCATCATCCTCAGTCCATCAGCAATGATCCATTCATCATCATCATTACTCACGGTGCCAAGGAACAAAGAAGCAAACTGAGAGTCCAGCTATAAATATCACGAGGCACGCCATGGAATGTGGCCCAAGGCTACCACACTAACCTGTGTAGACATTGCTGTAGATTTACAAACTCTGCTAGGTTTAGGCGCAGCTAATATAATAGCTGTACAAATAAACAGTAACCATCCAAAAATACATGTGCTGTGTCTATAACTAACCACACGGAGACGTCTGCTGGAGGCAACGCGTTTATTATAACAACTCTTCTAGCGCGTCCCACACACTCCGGGCTACTCTACACACCGGTCCCTTGCCACGGCGTCTAAAGGAAGACTGGACCGACCCGTCCCAGGCAGGGTACGGGGCTTACCCCTGGTCCGCTACACCCCGGCTCTGACCAGAGCCTCGGGGAGGGTCCCAGGGTGTCCGAGCTACCTGGGGTCCGCTACAACCCGGCTCTAACGAGAGCCTCGGTTGAGGGTTCCCGGGTGCTGGTCCAGTCTTCAGGTCTTCAGATTTTTTCAAGCTTGAGTTGGCGAACACTGCTGGACCCGTTCAGAGGGTGGGCTTTTTATCCCCAGGTCGGGCTTACCCCTCCCCTCATGACCCCCCCTCCATAACCTTCTGAAAGGTCTTAGAGGGTCTTATATCTTAAGGAGTCTTAGGAAGGGGTGGGGGGAGCCCATCCCCCTCAGCCTCCAGCCCCTGGGGGGGTCTAGGGTGTCAACCTCCGGTCACGGGTCCCCCAGGGGGGAGGAGGTTTGACCTTAGGTCAACCCCTACACACCTCACTCTCTCTCGGCTGCCCCCTGTAGGCCGTGAGCGTGGTGGCAGGTAAGCTGCTTATAGCGCCTTGTTATGGCGCTACACATGTTTCCATAAGGTAGTCCAGGCTCGTTTTTGAGAAAAACACATTAACAGCCCGGATCACGATCTTGAAAATTTAGTTTCAGATGTAAATTTTTATTCTCCCAGAAACACATTGACACTTGACCCATAATAGAATGGTATTAAAGCTCATAGGTAACCCAGAACAAAATAAAGTATTTTTTTTATTTATGGGATCTAATCCAAAAAACCTTGTAGACTGATAATAATTGCCGCGAAAGCCTACGTGTTAGAATCGATTTGTTTAACCTGGTGAGAACTCAAGATTGGTGATGTTGCTGCTGATGATTATGCTTCTGCTGCCGACTTTCGTATTGATGCTGCTGATAATACTGCTGATGACGATAATGACGATGATAATCATGGAGTTGCTGATGCTGTTACACCTGCTGCTGTTACTAATTCTGCTGATGCTGCTAATCATTGAGTCAAGTTGAATTTGAGTTCAACGAGGCGATAACTCAGGAGACAAGGATACGTCTGATTTGGGTGACAAAAATGAAAAAAGCTAAAAAGTCAAACACATGACAGCAATGAAGTAAATGTAACCAACACATTGCCCAGACCACAATGCGATTAGCGTTCACACAACGAGTACGATATAATCAACGCATTAAAATTCATCTACACGTTGCTAAACAGCCTGAGAACAAGGGTTAGGTTGACACCGAATTGGCATCTCATTTTAAAGAATAATAATAATAAGAAATTAATTTGTAACGCGCGACCACACCGCAGGATTCACTCTCGACTAAGAGAGATAACGACTCAAAGGCGTGAGGAGGAACCACAGACGAGCGGGAAGGTGACAGGGACAGCCGCATGGTTAGCCGGAGCTACCAACAATTGCCCAAGCTCTGCAGTCCTCTATATATACTGTGGTGTTCTCAGCAGCGGTGGAAACGGGCCGGAATACCCCAGAACGCCGTGTTGGGAGTGAAAATGTGAACCCTGTGACCGACTGCATTCATGGAAGGTAAAGGATAATTTTTTTTATTTATTTACTGGGCCATTATAATCAATGTAAGTTGAACCTTTGCTCAACATATACTTTGCAGCAGCTTTGTTGCTAGGGAGGCAAGAAGCGATCAGACTCGGGTGAAGTATGGTTCTGTTGTAACTTGGGTTCAGCGTTGTTGCTTGTTTTACTTTTTAACGGAAACAAAAAACAACGAGGCCGAATTATTGTTATGCATATTCGGAATGTTTGCCGAAAACTTCAGTTGATCGTTCGCAGATTCCACGAAGGTTACATTTTTTTAAAGAGAATTAGAATTGAAAACACGTGCAGATAAATATGAGTTTACCAAGCAAAAAAGTTCTGGAAGAGTGCAGTTTGTGCATTCCACCGGGTTCAGGGTGGGCAGCGTGCTAACACTTTGTGCCAATATTGAATTCCTATACTTCGGTCATTCGGATGAATTTGAAGTTACATTGTAACGTTCTGTGTCTCCCCATCTGCGCTCAGAGTCCCACTGAGACCTGGGGTAACACCGAGCCTCCCTTGTGGCCACATAAAACATTCCAGGGGCCACATGCGGATCTGAGGGCTGTAATTTCAGAGCCCTGATCCCCGACTGCCTGAGCCTCCCACACCTCACTCACCTCACTCCCACACCTCACTCCCTTGTTCCCCATACTTCACTCCCTTGCCTCTGACACCTCAATTATTTTGCCTCCCTTACCTAACTCACTTCCCCTTCTAACGTTACTTGACCTAAATTAAATGCGTAAAAAAAGTAATCCTCTTTTCTTCGAATGGCCATGAGGTCACATGCTCCGTGCGTGGATACGATGATTATTACACGTGACGAATCTCGCAACCTCACGTGCTGTGGAACGTCGTCTCTTCTAGTGTTTGTACATTTCATGAGTGGCCGAGGTTCGAGAAAAAAAATGCAGAATAAGGTGCGGAGGTGCTTAAACCAAATTTCACTTCGGCCACTTTTGTCTTCTGGCCACTTCGCGGCCCAGTGGTTTTGGAAGCTTCACAAGTCTCTGTGTGACCCACCAACCCTCGTTCTAAGCTCTGGATCACAGGCGCCCACTTTGCACCCAGATGTATATCGTAATTTCCAACCGTACCGATTAAAGCGAGTAGGCTGCTAATTTTCAAACCATTTCACTGCACGCTGATTTTGAAAGCAAAATTGGTCTAATATTTGTTTAATATTTTGCTATACAAGTGGTACGATTAGCTTTGAACGTCGGTATGTGGTATTCTGGAAGACTTTGCTGTTTTTTCCTGAATTTTCCTGTTGCGCGTAGTCATTTTAAGATGCTCCTTGTTCATGTTTTTGTTTGCTGCGGCACGGCTCACAGGGCTATACCTAATAATTGAAACTGAATGAAGATTTAAACATCGGCAGCCTAACGCAAGTGTGCTATCGGCTCCTGTTCGTGCAGCTTAGGATGAGACGGGAGACCCGTTTGTTGTTATGTGCATCGTGGTACGTGCGTATCCGGTTCATTGATGTGGTTCATTCTTTGCGTGCAAGATGCCCTCACCATGCTCGACCTATAACTCGTTCACCGAGGCCACATTTTTGGTATCTATGTCCCTGACACTAGGGCAGAAAAAAGACACCCTCCCCATACACATAGAGACACTGATAAAATTCCCAACCCTCAGTGTCACACGGAGAAAATTGAAGGATGAAATTAAAACCGAAAAAAATAAAACCAGAAATCAATTAATTAATCGTTTTATTTATGTATGCTTCATATTAAAATAATGACAAAACAGTCACATATTTGCCAATAGAGAAAACTGACGTATTATCTTTTTTCATGGGCCGATATGAATCTTGGACCGTGGATAAATGTCCCTTCCCCCCCCCTCCCCCGCTAAATCCAGGCCATGATATTCAGTGCGTAACATAATGTGTCTTCCACGAAGAAAACCAAACCCAATTTTCAATTGAGCAATAGCCTTGTTCATGAGATAAATTTTTGTTATTAGTTAAATAATTGGTTAATTTATTTGACCACATCAATAGAGCCCGCGGGATGAAATTAAGCTCGTATGTAAATACGAGTATAGAATAACAGTTCGGTTACCAACGTCCCGGTTTGCCCTGGACAGACCTGGTGGCAACCAGAAGCTGTTGTGAAAATTAGGAGGATTTTGTCTCCGGTAATTTGTTTTTAAACTGGCCCCGTGCTACACTCATGATCGGGGCAGAGAGCGGGGCTACGCGAGTAGCATCATCAGGTTGTTGACAGGAGCTCAGATCCCATGAGGCTTGAGACTTACTGAGGCTGTTGTTCCGATGTGTGGGTGGGGTGGAGGACGGGGGGGGGGTTAGTTATCTTTAAAGAATGTGCTTAACAATACATAAAGCGTGATGACACACACATACACTCATTATCTTCTTGGCTTACTCTTTAAGCGCATTAAAGTTGGACGTTTACGCCCACAAGCTGCGTGTGTTTTTACACACTAAGCATAATTTCCTCGGGGTTTTCTGTGTGTGTCTGTGTGTGTGTTGCGGTGGGTTTTGGGTGGGTTGCGCGTGTGTGTACTTTGGGGGGGGGGACGGGGGTGTGGGCGGTGAAATTTTATACAGAGCAGCGGCAGCAGAAAAAGAATAAAAAGGGGGAACAGGCGGAAACCCGACCGACGTATCCAGCCAGAGCCGACGGACAGAAATCCTCGTTCAGCTCATTAACACATCTCGTGAGTGAGACGACGGCATCGAGGAGACGACGATGTTAACGATGACTTCTGCCACGTTGTTCTTCTACCTCCTGGCGTACACGGCCATCACCTGCAACTCCCAAGAAGTCACGGGTGAGTGAGAGAGTCAAAAGGGGGGGTGGTGTGAAGTTTTTAACGTACTGCTGCTGTAGCGCGGTTATTGGCGACTGTTTGTCAACCCCGTGTGGTTTTGGGCGTGTGTGTACACCCGCCTGTTCGGTTTTGATGTTCCGACGTTTCGCTCCACGTTGCCGGGGGAGCTTTTGCAGCGCTCGAATCAATGAAGACGGCTCCCGAAGAATGGTTCGGGGCGAGGTGGCCGGTATAGGGAGACGTTTATGGAAAGAAACTCCCAGCTCGTGCGGCGAAACGTCGGACAATCGTGGCGAACAACAACAAGAAGAAGAAGAACCACGCGGCACAACTCTAGAGTTGGTTCGACCAACTTTTTGTGCCATGTTCTTTGTGGACGCGTGTCCGTCCCGTAAGTGTCTCTCTGTGCGTGCGTGTCGGGGAGCGGTGGTTGTGCAGGTGAGCGCGTTTGCATTACGGACCCCTCCTCAAATTTGTCGTTTAGTTTAATTCCAAAGTCGCCTATTCCAAAAAAAACTACAACTAAATCTTCCACCCGCCGCCTGATCCCACAGTAGATGCACAGTCGACACATAACCTCCAATATGTGCCCTGACAGTAGACACTAAAACCTATATTGAAAAAAAAAATCATTTTTTTCTACCAGGTAAGGCCCACTGAGTTATACAGCTATTTTTCTTAACAGTTATAATTGTCTGATAGTTAAATGAAGTAGCTTATCACGTGGAAATTTATAGCGGCCACATACTCTTGGTTCTTTCGGTAAAGTCACGTAGAAGGGAAGTAATACAATAATAAAAATTTAACATAATAAAATAATTCTCACGACGTTTCGGCCACAACGCAAGCAGCCGTCCTCAGGTGAAGAAACAGGTCTGTCGAGAAATCGAAATTTAAACTCAATTAGGTCGTGGAATGCAATATACCAATATTAATGATTAAAACACTTTCCAATAACTCCATATACTTTGCAATGCTATTATGATGACATGAATCACAAATGTGGTTTTGTAACATGATCAGTAACAAACAAAACATTTACAAAAACTTAAATCTACGTATGGATGCATGGAGATACACATTTAGAATTATATCGAGAGACAGAAATAGTAACACGTGAATTAGGGAATATATGCAGTTTTAAGACAATTATAACTGCTAATTGTTGTTTTACCCTTCTATCTGGCAACAAAACTGACAGTTTTTTTACAAGAAGTCATGTTTGCATAGACCACAATACCTGCAGCCATAATGCAAACAAAAACATAACTATGATCAAATATAGCTGTCCTTGAAGTTGATTGGTCCACACCCGAGACCGTTTTCCTCTGGTCCAACCCATGTGAGACTAGGCTCTAAGGAATCTGGATTTGAAGTTTTCGTGACTGCAGGGATCCATACTCTTTGGTTCTTTCGGTAAAGACACGTAGGTATAAAATATAAAATAAATTAAATCACGACGTTTTTGGCGCAACACAAGCGTCCGCCATCAGGTGGGACAAGCACAGTAAGAAACAATTGCTGAAACATCGTGATTGCATTTATTTTGTTCTATTTTATACCTTATACCTACGTGACTTTACCGAAACAACCAAAGAATATAGTTACGCACTGATTTTTACGATTGTGCTCGTGGTGATTTAAAAATACACACAACTTATCGGGATGAGGTCATGTGCTGGTGTGTTATATTACTGGTAATGCAATTTTAATATCCGCCGGTCTCATTCTTAATTGTTCAAAAACCTCACGTGCAATCGGGGACCCGGTGAATTGTGTATTTTTTTTGTGCGTGGGCGTAATTCATCTTGCATTCTAAAATACATCGTGACCGGGGCTTCTCGGGAGGGAGAGAAGAGAGAGAATGTTTGCAATGGTTTAGAGTTCTGCATTGTGAATTAAAAAATGGCGTATTTCTCCCGTGTGTTTTTTTTATCTCCGGATTGCACCGCGTGGCTATTCGGGCACCGAAGTTTCAATCCGCGTCCCGCGAGCTTCTTCTACAAGAACTCACGGAGTCGCTCGCGCGCGCGCTTTCTCTCAGCTTCGTAGTCGCCGTTTTGCTGCTGTTGCTGCTGATGATGTTTGGTGTCGACCGGCCGAAGTTTACCGTTAGCTTCGTCACACGTGTGGCAGACGAGCTGGTCGCTTGTGCATATGTTGTGATACCGGAGAGGGCTCTCTTGTAGGGGTCCCTTGCCTATGCAAGTTTCACCAGCATTGGTTCTGGCAAGCATGACTCTGCAGGTGAGACGCTGAATATCAAAACTGGTCCAGAGTTTGCTTGTATCGAACAGTGCTGCTGTTAAGAAGGCCGTGCAGCCAATGAGATGGAGGAAAAATACAAAATTAACTTTTTTGTGGAGGGGCAAATTTGGGAAAGATGTATTATTTATTTATTTAGCATGCCAGGGTGATGCACCTTAATATAATCGAGGGAGAACATGTAACTATGCCCAATCAGTTGCTGAAGAAGCTCCCAGCATATGGAGCAAAAACGTCGGACATCACACTGAACAGCACGGGGCCCAACCTGTAACACGTGTGAGACCTTTGCCAGCACAACCACAAAAAGCTGCCTGGTGGTTATCTTACGTGAATGTTTAATTGCCCCTTCGCCATGTTTCACACTCCACCTAGTTATTTATTTGACATTTTAGCTTCGCCAAAAAAACATGAGGGTGATCGGATTCACCGACCTTATAAAAAGCGCCGAGTTCGTGACAACACGTTACGAAATATTCTTATTTCCCTTCTACGTGACTTTACCGAAAGAACCAAGAATATGAATCCCTGCAGTCACGAAAGCTTTAAATCACATTACGTGATGTTTTAAAAATAAGAATATTTAATGGCGTAGTTATAAACCATTTGAGTTAACCGTCCAACTGAATTTGTTTGCTGTACACGGTGGAGAGTGTGCTAAAGCGACCTGTTAAACGGACGGTGTAGATTTAAGAGGGAAAACGGCAGTGAAAAACAATGTCACTATAATCTGAGCAGAAAAAACAAGGTTATTTAAAATGTCACGCTGCGCTTAAGAGTTTATCTTGCACCCCTCGACCTTTCCAAGGGCATGTCGGTGTTGTGGAGTGTTGTGGAACAAGTGTGACACACCCCTTATCAAATTTTAGTTTTTCTTTGCGAAATGTCGCTCTATCGTTATTATGATGGTGACGGTAAAACACGTTTGTATGTGAAAAATGTAAAACATGAGCGAAGGATAAATGCCACTCCTTATCAAATGTTTGTTTTATGGAAAAAGTTGCTCTATCATTATTATGATGATGATGGCAATATATTGCTTTCGTTTGTCCACGCACACGTTTGTATGTGAAAAATGTAAAACATTAGCGAAGGATAAATGCCACTCCTTATCAAATGTTTGTCTTATTGCAAAAGTTGCTCTATCATTATGATGATGATGGCAATACATTGCTTTAGTTTGTCCACGCACACGTTTGTTCGTGAAAAATGTAAAACATGACCGAAGGATAAATGACACTCCTTATCAAATGTTTGTCTTATTGCAAAAGTTGCTCTATCATTATTATGATGATGATGATGGCAATATATTGCTTTCGTTTGTCCACGCACACGTTTGTTCGTGAAAAATGCAAAACATGAGCGAAGGATAAATGCCACTCCTTATCAAATGTTTGTTTTATGGCAAAAGTTGCTCTATCATTATTATGATGATGATGATGGCAATATATTGCTTTCGTTTGTCCACGCACACGTTTGTTCGTGAAAAATGTAAAACATGAGCGAAGGATAAATGACACTCCTTATCAAATGTTTGTTTTATTGCAAAAGTTGCTCTATCATTATTATGATGATGATGGCAATACATTGCTTTAGTTTGTCCACGCACACGTTTGTTCGTGAAAAATGTAAAACATGAGCGAAGGATAAATGCCACTCCTTATCAAATGTTTGTTTTATTGAAAAAGTTGCTCTATCATTATTATGATGATGATGGCAATACATTGCTTTAGTTTGTCCACGCACACGTTTGTTCGTGAAAAATGTAAAACATGAGCGAAGGATAAATGACACTCCTTATCAAATGTTTGTCTTATTGAAAAAGTTGCTCTATCATTATTATGATGATGACAATAACATTGTTTTCGTTCGCCCGCGCACACGTTTGTTCGTGAAAAATGCGGAAACATTCGTGAAGAATAAATGAACAAAAAACCTCCACTCCTCCGGGCCAGTACAAGTACATTATAAAACAACGACAACTATTTATGAGATACGAGCATGCAGACGTGGAAGGTTACGTCGACATTGTTGAAGTGTCCTTGGTTTTGTCAAGGGTATAAAGTCAGTGGAGGGAGCGTTCATGCAGCGGCTGGTGCACTGCACTACGAACCGAGTGACCTGAGATCGACTGCCTCACAAGGCAAAGACAGGCGGTAGCGAATGATGTGTGAACCTCTCCTGCCCCCCCCCCCCCTCCATAGCTTCACCAAGCCCGCTGCTCTCTTTTTTTCTTTTTTACGATCAGAGGAAACAAGAAGATGCTCGGTGTAGTCGGCACTTTGCTTCGTTCATCATTTCGTTTTTTTTGTTTTTTTAATGCTTTGCTTTATGTAACCCCCCCCCCCCTTTTTTAAATGAGAAATTTCACGAAAGAAATCACGCTCTGCTCTCCTTACCCCTTCCCCCTCTCTCTACCCCCCCCCCTCTCTGTCTACCCACTCTCTCTACCCTCCTCTCTCTCTACCCCTTTCTCTACCCTCCTCTCTCTCTACCCCCTCTCTCTCTACCCCCTCTTTCTACCCCCCTCTCTCTACCCCCCTCTCTCTCTACCCCCCTCTCTCTCTACTCCCCTCTCTCTATACCCCCCTCTCTCTATACCCCCCTCTCTCTACCCCCCTCTCTCTCTACCCCCTTTCTCTACCCTCCTCTCTCTCTACCCCCCTTTCTCTACCCTCCTCTCTCTCTACCCCCTCTCTCTACCCCCCTCTCTCTCTACCCCCTTTCTCTACCCCCCTCTCTCTCTACCCCCTCTCTCTCTACCCCCTCTCTCTCTACCCCCTCTCTCTATACCCCCCTCTCTCTATACCCCCCTCTCTCTATACCCCCCTCTCTCTATACCCCCTCTCTCTATACCCCCTCTCTCTATACCCCCTCTCTCTATACCCCCTCTCTCCCTACTCCATGTCTATGTTCCCCCTATGTATTCTCTGTAATATTTGTAATATTAGTATTATAAATATATTTTATTTTTACTACGACAAGTGCCGCATCTACACCCAGCCCTTCTCGCAGTCAACGGCCTCCGACGGGTAGCTACTCTCACCACACCGTGGTGCAGCATAGTCGAACGAATCCGCACGACACACGTGTATTGGGGAGACCTTCGTCCCACAGTGGATTGATAAAGGGACCGTCAGTTATTACTTCTTTAACCCTGCGAATTCCCCAATATCAAGACCTGCGGTTAAGGCAATGGTGAATGCGGGCAAGGCTGCGCATGAACGCTATAAGTGGCGCGCTCGTGTTTGGAATGAACCCTTGCCCGCCACGTCTCGCGAGGCGTGCCGCTGGGACCTCTTGGCGTTTCGGCCACGGTGAGCCGTGCGTCGGAGCCCCCCCCCCCCTCCTCTCTCCGGCGCACGCTGCCACCCTCCTCTCTATGGGACGTCGGTGGACGGCCGGGTTACTCCGGGCAGGTACGCTCTGTGGCGGTGAGATTTGGCACCGGCTGGTGGGAAAGCTCACACGTGATAGAGGTTTTTTTTTTTTGGGGTGGGGGGTTGGATCTCATAAATAGATAAATGTGTGCCGATAAATGGGTGACGAATTGGCCACGTTCTGATTACGTGACAACCCTTACTTGATACAGCTATCGTGCTGTGACGGTTCCACCTGAAGACGGAAGCTTGTGTTGCCTCCGAAACGTCGTGATTTTTATTTTACTTTTATTAATTTTAGTTTAAATGTTTTACCTACGTGACTTTACCGGAAAAAAACCAAGAATATAAACCCTTACTAGTTGGTTTGTCGGGTGGTGGTGGCGGGGTTTAACGACACATATATTTAAGCGATCTCACCCAAATAAACTCTATCATGGACGATATTGGTCGCGAAAGCCTCCGTGTTAAACTGGGAAGCTGACTGTCCATCGTGATGAACACGAACGAACTTTGTTCGCAAGCCCTTGAGACGCTATTCGGGGATTTCGTCATTGAAACCTCTTGGCTCACAAATACGCGTCAACCGAAATAAACTCGCTAACTGTGTTCCTTTGACGAAAAATCACATTACTACAACAATAATAACGGCGAGGGTTTTTTTACTCTAATAATAATAATACATGCATGACAGGGTGAAATCAATTAAGCATGAGTTTGCTTCATCATTAGCCATTTGCGTTTTGGGACATTAAGCAACGCGCAGTCGCATATTGCGATAGTTACATGCAAACAAATAACTGAGCTAATTTATTAATGAATATAACAATGTTACACCATTTATATTGTGATGGTGTTTTTATTCTTTTTGTAAAGATATTACATGAAAGCTATCGGGAGTTTTTTTTTGTATGAAGCAGCAGTAATAAATTACACGCTTTTAAATAGGGCACAGCGATATTTATTATGTCGGTGTACATAAATATATCCAGCGGTAAACATTATAACCCCTGAAAGCGTGGCGCGCAAGCTCTGAGTCTGGGGAGAAAACAATAAATTACATTTGTCAGATGAGAAGTTGATACAAAATTTGTTTTACCTCTTGTTTCGATTAAAAATGCACGGTTGCAATTTGCCAAATGTTTGTTAAGGCTAGCAAAAAGAATGCACGTACATATTGTATCCTTCAAATTACTATAATATGCACCAGAGAGTAAGATGCACCCCAAACTTGTGCTCTGTGTCAATAATGTAATTTAAATAGGGTCGCACAAACAAACATGCAATAATCCAGAGAATGCGGCGACTCTCACTGGGGTATGATCTTAAAAGTAAAAATATCGTACGTTGAACTCAAAGACACACATGGAGAGAAAATATGTTCTTACACTGCTACCGAATTAGTTGAAACATGTTTGTGCGTCATTCCACAATGAACTTGACCAATGAAGTAATACTGGTAGGAACCTCCTGGTTACACCAGCCCACAGGGCATTATTGTGTCCGTCGTGCAGGGAGGGGCTGGGTGGGGAGGGGAGGGTGGGGAGGGGGTGGGGAGGGGAGGGTGGGGAGGGGCTGGGTGGGGAGGGTGGGGCTGGGTGGGGAGGGTGGGGAGGGGCTGGGTGGGGAGGGGAGGGTGGGGAGGGGCTTGGTGGGGGGGGCTGGGTGGGGGGTGGGAGGGGTGGGGCTGGGTGGGGAGGGGCTGCTCACCCCGTGGTGCCCTTATAAAATTCAACGTTTAACCTACTCACGCCGGCTTGTGCCCGCCCTCAGTCGGGCATATTTGCGGAATACACCGCGCCGCCATTGACCCTGGCCATTGATCGAGCAACCCAACGTTCCTACCAGCTCCCTCCGCAGGAATGTGTTTTATGGATGAGCCTTCACGATAGCTCTAAGAATACCATAAATACCGCACACATTTTTTCAACACAGAGGCTGAGCATTGACCCAAAACATTAAAACGGCTAGCAACCAACAGCACTTGCCAAAATTGTAATAAAAACTTGTTTAACGTGTTTGTTCAATCGAGCAAGGCCAATCATTATTAAAATATATATCAGCAACAGAGACGATGGTGGAAGGAGGGAATTCCACAGTCGAGCACTGCGAGGGAAGAAGCAGAAAGAGAAGCAGCGTCTTGACTTGCATGAGTGACTGAGTGGCTGGGCGGGTGAGCGTGTTGTTGTCACCTGCGGCATTGTGATTGAACACGACATTGGTGAGACAAATATGTACGGTGCATAAACCATCGTTTCTACGACGGGAGTTAAGCCCCGGGGTGCCACAGTGGTTAGAATGGTGCCGCGGTGGCGAGATGTTAGCTAGCTCACCTGGTATGCAGGAGGTCGTGAGTTCGAACCCGATTCCGACCCTGACGCCTGCTGTATATTTGCAGTTTCTCTCCCCGTGGTCGTGTGGATTTTTCTCCGGGTCCTCCAGGTTTTCCGCTCCACGTTTAGAATCAACGTGCATTTATAGAGCATTCGGCTGCCATGCACTTCTACGTTATAAGCCGCCACTTCGTTACGCTATAATTTGTGGCAGTCAGGTCGCGCCTGAAGAGGTATTCAGCTCAGTGGGCCCTTAACTCCGATTACACTGGTCAACACACTTTTTCTGGCATAAGGTATTCCAACGGTTTTAAGGTAATTTTGGGGTGCTGATTCCAAATCTGGCATCAGTTTTTGTACATCACATCAGGTTTTTGAAATATCAAATATTGAATTTTCAATCAAAACTGCAGAAGAAAAATATTAAATAAATCTGGATATCTACATAAAATGAAATTATAAACACACTATCCTAAAAATACAGCACCATATTTTAACACTAAAGCAGTCACTGACTCGAAACAACTTGCAATCATAAGTGAAAGAGTTAATTTCGGGTAAAATCAATGAAAATGGGGTATGCCGATAGCATAAAAATGAAATGTGATAGAGCAAATCTGAGATCAGATTTGGAATCAGCACCCTGAAATTAGTCTAAAACAGCTGCAAAAGTCCAGGCCAGATTTTTTTTTGTTGACCAGTGTTATCACGGTTGGCAATGCATGTGTAGAGCCGTTGTGGACGGCCGGATTTAGACTTGCCGCGGATGGCAAACAAACACAATGGGCGTGGCTACGTCGGTACGCGGGCAGGTGCTCGCAGCGACGTCCTCGCCGTACGCTTCGATCCCCCACAGCCCCTCCCCTCAGGGGGGAGATGGCTATTTAAGGCGGTGAGCCGAAGGGTTCTGGGTCTAGTGTTAAGCTGTAACCAGTGAAGAAAGAAGACCAGCTAGACCGGCCCTGGAACTCCCTGGGATCGCTGTCCTTTTAAGGACCGACCAGGCAAGCCAGCGGCGTGGCCCCCAGAGCCCAGAACCGACGCTCTTCTAAGAGCGGGTCTGGGTATTCATGGTGCCGTAACCTAGGTGTAAGCTAGCTGTGAGCTAGGCTGTTGTGTTCCGTAGCTAGACGGGTGAAGGGGCCGATACCCCTTCAGTTACTGTAAGCTTCCGAGTTACGTGCTGGTGTTAATAAATAAGCGTGTGCCTCCAACTACGTGTCAAGTCTCCCGGGAACCATACTACACATGGTTCGAAAGAAGTTCAACGTAAACATGCGCAAACAAAATAGTTTTTTTGTTATTGGGTCCTCCCCGTTCTCCCTGCAGGCGACGAGAGCGATGATGAGCTTTCCATACGCGCCATCTGCACGATGGACAGAGAGATTGGGCCCTGCGAGGCCATCATCCCGCGCTACTTCTACAACCGCTACACGCAGCGCTGCCAGAAGTTCAACTTTGGCGGCTGCCACGGCAACGCCAACAACTTCAAGACAGAAACGGAGTGCCGCATCGCCTGCAAAACAGTGCAGAGTAGGTGCCCACACCCACACCGCCGCTGGCTATCGAGGGAAACGAGCGCGCAGGCAGTTTGTTGAGCTTCCCCCGCACAATCCGATTAGCGGGGTCGGCTGCGCATGGCGTGAAAGAAGTTCAATGTAGAGTACGTACATAACCCCTGGTTGCCTCACGTGCTGGAGGGCCACACATGCCGAAGGGCCCCACGTGCCAGGGCGAGATATTGTGTTTTTTCCTAACCCATAGAATTTGGCCCACGGGGTCAGAATACTATATCTTATACTAGCTTTACTACCCGGCTTCGCCCGAGACTTGGATTCTGGTCTTGGAGTAATACACGGCCTACGCGGAGGGTGGGGGGGGGTGATGCGTGACGTTAGCAGGCACACTGCGTAACGCTGCCGCATGCGGGTGACATCACAGATGTGACGTCACCGCTCACTTGCCGTGCAAATATATCCATTATTGCGCCCCCCCCCCCTCCAAAAAAAATATATAAAAGTTTATTTTTATACTTTTTGCATGGTGTATAGTCTGCAAGCTACCCACATGCCAAATTTCAGGTTTGTTGCATGTTGAGAAGTATGCAACACATTTTGAACAAACAAATATTCACAAATTGATGAGCCACTGAGCACGTGGTTGTGATGAGAACGCCCGCTTGCCACCAGCACTATTTATGTTTGTTGAACTTGTTTCGCACCTTACGTAGACAACAGTGTTAATCAGAGGTGCGGGGGAAGGACAACACACTAAACACAAAAAGCAGTTATAAAGAAATTAGTTTAGAAACTAGATTTGAAAGTCCATACGTCCTTTGGCTTACTAATAGCGGACGGAAGAGCATTCCAGACGGCTGCATCTGAAAGCGCGTGATGCGGTGACCGTCTTGGTTAGCCAAAATCCGCTGCGAGGATGGTCGGAGTTTGCACGATGGTTTATGCTCCTTGACGAGATCAGCAAGGTATCGTGGTTCCTTTGTGGCGAGCAATTTGTGCGTAAAGAGTGCGACCTCATCATGTATTCGTTTGGCAACCAGAAACCAAAGCAGCTCGGGTGAGCACTGAACATCCAATCTTGAAGTACCCATCACGACATGTGCCATAGAAGTTAGTCCCACTGCGACATTCATCTGCACGCCCCGCCATCGTCATTGCCCTTGCACGTCGGTGTTTAAACTCCCCGCCGTGTCTCCACCACCCCTCCCCCTCCCCCCACTGCAGAGGTGCCCAAGAAGTGCCGCTTTGAGCCGGTGACTGGCAACTGCAAGGCCGCCATCCCGCGTCACTTCTACAACATGACCACGGGCCAATGCGAGATCTTCATCTACGGCGGCTGCGGAGGCAACGACAACAACTTCCACACGACCGAGGAGTGCGTGGAGAGCTGCAAGTGCCACAAGACCAGAGGTCCGTGCCCCGCTGGGCCCCACACGTGCGGCCTGACAGAGCTTTGACGCGTTTTAAGATACGTACGGAACAAAGAGACGCCCCGCGCCATTATAGAAAAAAAATGCGGTACTATTTTTTTGAGTGCGTTTTCATTTTTTAACTCTTCTGTTACAGCGAGGCAAATGCCGATTGTGCTACCGATGGAACCTTTCCATACACGGGGGAGTCCACGATCAGTGGGGGTTATTACTGAGTCAATGGCCAGGTGTTGCCGTTGGAGTTGCGGTGGAACTCCACTTGTCCTTGACGAAGCGAGGGTGGGGGCCAACTTTACCGACCCTATCTGGAATCTATCGCATTTGTGCACACTGCGGGCGTGCGAGGTTTATCATCGTCACACGGCGGGGGGCGGGGAGGTGACATGTGGTACGAGCTTGCGTGTTCATTGATGCTTTTACAATGCCGTGAGACAAAAGCAGATGCACTCGGTGGGACGTGCGTGGAGGGTTGGTCTCCACCACGTGAGTGCGGCGACCGAGGGAAAAACCAAAGAACACATGGCACGGGGAAGGGGGGGGGCCCGCGGTGGCGAGATGTAAGTCCCTCGCTTGGTATGCAGGAGATCGTGGGTTTGATCCCGACACTGACGCCTGCCGTATATATTTGGAGTTTGAGTGTCTCTCTCCCTGTGGTCGTGTGGATATTTTTCCGGCTCCTCCGATTTTCCCTCCACATTTTGAATCGACATCACGCATTTAGAGTATTTGGTTGCTATACATTTCCGTGCGATAAGCCAATTCGTCGAGCTATCATTTGTGGCGGCCAGGTCACTTCTTAAAAATAAAAAATAACTCCTATCCAGGGGCCTACCCTGGCTCCTTTCCCCTCAACCAGTATATATACAAGGTCGGATCTCTTGAAATTTCTCATTTACTTGATACAGCAAGCGTGCTGTGACGGTTCCACCTGAAGACGGAAGCTTGTGTTGCCTCCGAAACGTCGTGATTTTATTTTATTTTTATTTTACTTTTATTAATTTTAATTTTATTTTTTTACCTACGTGACTTTACCGAAAAAACCCCAAGAATATGAATCCTTGCAGTCACGAAAGCTTCAAATCTAGAATTCTTAAAAATAGCTTTAGAGCTCAGTGGGCCTTACCTGGTAACATGAAAAAAGTATTTTAGGTTTTAATTTTTCTACTGTCAGGGCAGATATTGGAGGTCACGTGTCGACTGTGCATCAGCTGTGGGATCAGGTGGAGGGTGGAAGGTGCTGGCGATGAGGTGCGGTAGCAGTGGTGGTGGCATCGATGGCTTTGGCCACGATGACCTCTTGATGTTGACGACGAGGCCACATAAAATCGATTATTTTACTTTGTATTCTCTCTACTCTTCCGCTGAAGAGGTGTGGTGGGATCAATAGACACCGATGTATTGCTCAGAATGAATCGGTCTTTCTCATTCGGACAACGCTGCAGCGGCCCTTTAACTGGGCGTCTGTGAAAAAGAGCTTCATAGCTCATTGTACTTCTCCAGTCTAACTAAATATTCTGATTCTGATGTTTTTTCTTCCCCATCGCCCTCTGCCCCCCCCCCCTTTTTCTTCTCATAAGCCAAAAGGTCAGTTGCTTAGGTTGGCACTGTTACTATCTTGATTTGAAGCTTTTGTGACTGCAGGAATCCAAACTCTTTGGTTCTTTCGTGACATTACCGAAAAAACCAAAGAGTATGGCACTGTTACTGCTTGAATGGAAAGAAAAATACCCGAAACCCTGCCTGTCATGTTTTAATGTTCCGTACTAACCACATGCTGATCGAGTTTGTAGGGGCACGTGGTTGAACGTAGGCGTGCCCGGGGCGGCTTAATTTCGGCCAGAGCCGTCCTGGGCTGGGTTACAGAAAATATTTCCCTGCTTCCTGAGGCCCCACCTCTTCCTCAGGGTGGTGGGGGTGGTACAAGGTAGGGGGAGGAGGGGGTTTTGTGGGTCCTTAAAATATATGAAAATATTCCGTGAGAAATCAAGCCCCGTATGTGTCATTGCGAAGTTCCTTCGGGTGCAAGGAATCAAATCCTCGGTGCAAGGAATGGTGCCGCGGTGGTGAGATGTTTATTGCCACACCTGGCATGCAGGAGGGTGATGGGTTCGATCTCGACCCTGACGCCTGTTATATATTTGGAGTTTGCGTGTCTCTCTCTCCCCGTGGTCGCGTGGATTTTGTCCGGGTCCTCCAATTTTCCCTCCACATTTAGAATCAACGTGCGTTCAGATTAGCTGTTTTTGACGTTTTGCCAGATGCAATTGATGTCGTACCCTGAGAGAAAAGTGGTCGAATTGCTTCCCCTGGGTCTACCAGATAATTTTAGTGGCTGCATTCACGCCAATGAATTGTCACCAGCTGCGGTTGGGACACTATTCGGAAGGAATGTAATGCTTTCTTTCGCTGGTTAAAATCCCGTGCGACCATTTATGATTGATATAAATTATATGGATGGTGTAATAGTCAGCACACTGGACGTGCAATGCAGAGATCGCCTTTTTCCATTTGAACTTCCGGCGCAGCAGTTGAAACAACGGTGCAAGTTTCCTCAAAATCCCCATCTCTTGTTTACCCAGCGGAAAAAAACAGGTCGCGTGTGGATGGGGGAAATTGCGAATACTACCGCATCCTCCACGGCATCTGGCCAGCGTGGAAGAGTAGGCCCATATACCGTCTAGGACAGGGGTCTGCACCCTGCGGCTCCGGAGACGAATGCGGCTCTTTGAGGACTGCGTCGTGACGTTGTTTATTAAGGACCCCACGGTCTTGTATTCACGTCGCGTTGCGGCTCTTGAAATATCGAGGGTTTTCTTTACCGAATTTTCATTGCCCACCTCTGGTCTAGAAGGACTCTCTAGAGCAGACATGGGCAAAGCACGGCCCGCGGGCCGTATACGGCCCGTTGGGCTTTTCAATCCGGCTCGCCGAACTTGTCCAAATATTATTATTATTAAATTAAATTTTACCTTCCTCCTGTAATGCCCCCATTTTCCCATTAGAGGGCGCACTTTGACCGTGAGCGTGGTGTTTCGGGCTCGAAAGGGCACATGATTTACACTATGAGATCTCTTTTACCAGTGGCAAAATATAGTAGTAGGTTTTTACCCTTTTAAACTGGTACAAAAACTGACACCTTTATTCAAGGCATCATGTTTGCAATAACCACAACACAAGTAGTCAAAAAAGCAAACAAAAAGAAGCAACTCTGATAATGATAATAATATGCACTGTCCTTGAAGTTGATTGGTCCACACCCGAGACGGCTCTTTTTTAGAGCCTAGTCCCCATTGGTGTTGGACCAGATGACACCAGAAGGCGTACAACTCAAACACAGTGCAATATCAGAGTCTTGAGAGCTCGGGGTAAGCATTTACACTATGAGATCTCTTTTACCAGTGGCAAAATATAGTAGTAGGTTTTTACCCTTTTAAACTGGTAAAAAAAACTGACACCTTTATTCAAGGCATCATGTTTGCAATAACCACAACACAAGTAGTCAAAAAAGCAAACAAAAAGAAGCAACTCTGATAATACTTTTTCACCGAAGTCCAATCGAAGGCTGTATGCCTGATATGCCGAGAAAATATCGCAGTTTTCAAGGAGTACAACATCAGCCGTCACTTTGCTACGAAGCATGCTAACTACGCTAGCAAGTAGTCAACGAAAGAACGGGCGGCTACGGCTCAGAGGTTGGCGGCTAATTTACAGACTCAGCAACTACCAAGGCAAGTTTTTTGGTGGCATTCGAAATAGCAAAGGCTAGCAAGCCTTTCTCCGAAGGCGAGTTTGTAAAAGAATGCATGGTACAGACAGCAGACATCTTGTGTCCGGAGATCAAAAGCAAATTTGAAAAAGTCAGTTTATCATGCAGGACTGTGACTAGCCGTGTGGAACTGATTGATGAAAATATAGCCAGTCAAATAAACAAAAAGTCTGATTCCTTTGAATTATATTCACTAGCACTGGATGAAAGTACGAACGTAAAAGACACTGCTCAGCTCCTCATTTTTATCCGAGGCATTGACGACAGTTTTGCGATAACAGAGGAGTTTTTGACCATGGAGTCCCTAAAAGGAACAACGTGGGTAGAGGACCTGTATAACCAGGTATCTGCTATCATTGAAAGAATGAAGCTACCTTGGAGTAAACTTGTCAATGTCACAACGGATGGATCGCCAAATTTAACTGGAAAAAATGTTGGGCTGCTGAAAAGAATCCAGGATAAATTGAAAGAGGAAAACCCTGTCCAGGATCTTATTTTCCTTCACTGCATCATCCATCAGGAATCCCTGTGTAAGTCTGTATTGCAGCTTAATCATGTCGTGAATCCAGTCGTAAAACTTGTGAACTTTATACGAGTAAGGGGACTTCAGCACCGTCAGTTTATTACGTTCCTGGAGGAAACTGATGCGGATCATCAGGACTTGCTGTACCACTCTCGTGTCCGCTGGTTAAGTTTGGGGAAAGTGTTACAACGAGTGTGGGAGCTGAAAGAGGACATCATCGGATTTTTGGAGTTGATGGGGAAATCTGATGAATTCCCTGAGCTAAGCGACAAGAACTGGCTTAGTGAATTTGCGATTGCTGTGGACATATTTTCACACATGAATGAGCTGAATGTGAAACTGCAGCGGAAAGATCAGTTTGTTCACGACATGTACAAACATGTGAAAGCCTTCAAATCCAAGCTCACTTTGTTCTCCGGACAAATTGCGAAAAAATCTTTCGCTCATTTCCCTACACTTGCCATGCAGGAAGAGGCACCGCGAAACGCAAAAAAATACAGCAAATCACTTGAGGACCTGCACGGAGAATTCTGCCGTAGGTTCACTGATTTTGAAAACATTGAACAGTCATTTCAGCTGGTGTCCTGTCCCCTGTCACAAGACCCTGAAACAGCACCACAGGAGCTGCAGTTGGAACTGATAGATCTTCAGTCTGACTCCATCCTAAAAGAGAAGTTCAACTCTGTTAAACTGAATGACTTTTATGCTTCACTTAACAGAGCCACGTTTCCAAACCTCCGGAGGACTGCACAGAAGATACTGACTATGTTTGGCTCGACTTATGTGTGTGAGCAGACATTCAGCGTCATGAACGCCAACAAAGCCCGTCACAGATCAAAGTTAACGGATCAGTACCTCAGATATATCCTGATAATTGCCACAACCAAAATAATTCCAGATTTGGATGCACTGGCAAAAATGGGAGATCAACAACACTGTTCCCACTGAAACTGAAAGTGATGATGTGTTGTTGCAGCGAGGTTGGAGCAAAATCTCTGACACACAGCCTGCGTGGCTGCTCTAACCTGTTAATGTAGATAATAAAGAAGTTAAAGTGAGGTAATTGGTTTGGGCGCAGGCCTCAGAGGTTTTCATGATGTTTGATCAGTCACGTTACGACATGTTTTTGTATTGTTCATGTTCGTGCAATTTGTTAAATTGCCTTGCAAATACATACTTTGCTACCTGTTAAAGGCCAAATCCTTTCATGTAATGATTTTTACATGTCATTTATATTAGTTCACACAAACACTCCATCCATCTGTTCCTGGCCTGGCCCCTCTGTCAAATTTAGAACCCATTGTGTCCCGCGAGTGAAAAAGTTTGCCCACCCCTGCTCTAGAGCTCCCTCTAACCGGAGGGCCTTCTGCCAGCTGTGGCATGAGCAAGCAATTGCGGAGCTACACCTTTACATTTTTTTTAATATAATATACTGATGATTTGCCAAAGTTATCTGGAGGCTCATGGAAGTGAATGAGATGGAGCAAAACGAAACGAAACCTACGACGAAGACAGTACGAGCAAGACGTTACAGACCAGGCAAACAGAAAAATAATAATCGATTCCTGAATTAAATTGCGACGCTCACATGTGACAGTTTATCAGTATTGTTGCTTAGCGTGTAAACTGAACCTGCTTAAAGGCGCGCGTTGGTGTTTTAATTCATCGATTGCTTCAGTGAAAGCCACCATGCAAATTCCTCTCCCGCACGGCTCCCACAAAACATTTTTATTCCTGCCAAGAGAAAGATTGTGAAAAGAGACGTGAGCCCTGACTGTGTGACGGCTGTTTTAACGCAGTTGCAATTTGCCAAATGTTGGTCAAGGCTAGCAAAAAATAATGCACATACATATTGTATCTTTCAAATTACTATAATATGCACCAGAGAGTAAGATGCACCCCAAACTTGTGCTTTGTGTCAATAATGTAATTTAAATAGGGTCGCACAAACAAACATGCAATAATCCAGAGAATGTGGCGACTCTCACTGGGGTATGATCTTAAAAGTAAAAATATCGTACGTTGAACTCAAAGACACACATGGAGAGAAAATATGTTGTTACACTGCTACCGATTTAGTTGAAACATGTTTGTGCGTCATTCCACATTGAAACTTGACCAATGATGTAATTTATGGATGAGCCTTCACGATAGCTCTAAGAATGTCATGAATACCGCACGTATTAAAACATTAAAACGGCCAGCAACCGACAGCACTTGCCAAAATTGTAATAAATACTTGTTTAACGTGTTTGTTCAATTGAGGAAGGCCAATCATTATTAATATATATATCAGCAACAGAGACGATGGTGGAAGGAGGGAATTCCACAGTCGAGCACTGCGAGGGAAGAAGCAGAAAGAGAAGCAGCGTCTTGAACTGCATCGGTGACTGAGTGGCTGGGCGGGTGAGCGTGTTGTTGTCACCTGCGGCATTGTGATTGAACACGACATTGGTGAGACAAATATGTACGGTGCATAAACCATCGTTTCTACGACGGGAGTTAAGCCCCGGGGTGCCACAGTGGTTAGAGTGGTGCCGCGGTGGCGAGATGTTAGCTATCTCACCTGGTATACAGGAGGTCGTGGGTTCGATCCCGACCCTGACGCCTGCTGTATATTTGTAGTTTGAAGTTTCTCTCCCCGTGGTCGTGTGGATTTTTCTCCGGGTCCTCCGGGTTTTCCGCTCCACGTTTATAATCAACGTGCATTTATAGAGCATTCGGGTGCCATACATTTCTACGTGATAAGCCGCTACTTTGTTACGCTATCATTTGTGGTGGTCAGGTCGCGTCTGAAGAGGTATTCAGCTCAGTGGGCCCTTAACTCCGATTATCACGGTTGGCAACGCATGGTTCGAAAGAAGTTCAAGCGACGAGAGCGATGATGAGCTTTCCATACCCGCCATCTGCAAGATGGACAGAGAGATTGGGTCCTGCAAGGCCCACATCCCACGCTACTTCTACAACCGCCTCACGCAGCGCTGCCAGAAGTTCTACTTTGGCCGCTGCGACGGCAACGCCAACAACTTCGAGACAGAAACGGAGTGCCGCATCGCCTGCAAAACAGTGCAGAGTAGGTGCCCACACCCACACCGCCGCCGGCTATCGAGGGAAACGAGCGCGCAGGCAGCTTGTTGAGCTTCCCCCGCACAATCCGATTAGCGGGGTCGGCTGCGCATTGCGTGAAAGAAGTTCAATGTAGAGTACGTACGTAACCCCTGGTTGCCTCTCGTGCTGGAGGGCCCCACGTGCCAGGGCGAGATATTGTGTTTTTTCTAAATTCATAGAATTTGGCCCACAGGGTCAGAATACTATAACTTATACTAGCTTTACTACCCGGCATCGCCCGAGACTTGGATTCTTGTCTTGGATTAATACATGGCCTACGTGGAGGGTGGGGGGGGGGATGCGTGACGTCAGCAGGCACACTGCGTAACGCTGCAGCATGCGGGTGACATCACAGATGTGACGTCACCGCTCACTTGTCGTGCAAATATATCCATTATTGCGCCCACCCCCCCCCCCAAATACAACAGTCTATTTTTATACTTTTTGCATGGTGTACAGTCTGCAAGCTACCCACATACCAAATTTCAGGTTTGTTGCATGTTGGGAAGTATGCTAAACATTTCTAACAAACACATATTCACAAATTGATGAGCCCCTGAGCACGTGGTTGTGATGAGAACGCCCGCTTGCCACCAGCACTATTTATGTTTAGACTATACATTGTAATATTACACTATATATTATTCTACCCACCCTACTGTATACCACACTGCTGTATATCTATATATATAAAATCGTGAATCTGTCTGTCTATCTGTCTGTCTGTGTGTCTGTGTGTCGCCGGACCATACGCACTTTCATTGGACGGCGGTTGCCCCTGGCAACGAGTAGCGACTTTTTCGCCGCGGGGTGGACGCCATTTTTTATTCCCGTTAAAAATAGGCGCACGCATTAACACAAAGTTTCACGTCCTCTTCACTCCCCCCCCCCACCACAATGTGTGCAATTACTATTATACGCTCGGTAAATCATAAAATTATAGCGATTACACAGTATTATTGTATCGCGGGGGATCGGCGCCCCTCACTAAAACCCTACAACGGATCGGCGCGCCTCACTAAAAGCCTACAACGGTTCGGCGCGCCTCACTAAAACACTACAACGGATCGGCGCACCTCACTAAAACCCTACAACAGATCGGCACGCCTCACACAAACCCTACAACGGATCGGCGCGCCTCACACAAATCCTACAACGGAAGCGTAACGCATTGTAGTGTCGTGGTTAGCGCGCCACGCTACGAACCCGCCGACCCGAGTTCCATTCCCGCTCACGGCCACCACCGGTGACGATTATTTGAACCTCCCCTAGGTCGACTCAGCCTCAAACGAGTAACTGGTGTGGCGTATTAACATCGCCACTGGGGAGACAAAGGCGGCCGGGCGTGGTGGATCCAAGTCCCGGGCGAAGCCGGGTCATGTGTATGTGTGTATGTGTTTATGTGTATGTCTGTGTGTCTGTATGTATGTGTGTATGTATGTCTGTGTATGTGTTTGTGTTTATGTATGTGTGTGTGTATGTATGTGGGTTTTTTTGTATGTGTTTATGTGTATGTCTGTGTGTCTGTATGTATGTGTGTATGTACGTGTGTGTATGTGTTTGTGTGTATGTATGTGTGTGTGTATGTATGTGTGTGTATGTGTTTCTGTGTATGTATGTGTGTGTATGTATGTGTGTTATGTGTGTGTCTGTGTGTCTGCATGTATGTGTGTGTGTATTGTGTATGTGTTTGTGTGTTTGTGTGTATGTGTATGTCTGTGTGTATGTATGTGTGTGTATGTGTGTGTATGTGTTTGTGTGTATGTGTGTGTATGTATGTGTGTGTATGTGTTTGTATGTGTTTGTGTGTTTACGCTCGCATTACACAAATGTGTTGCAGGTCTAAGGCGTTCCTCGCGCAGCATTGCCGCTTTATTATTTCAGTCGTTTACTGCCGTACGCACCCTGAAAGTCGTGTGTGTCTGCAGCAAGCGCGTGTATGTGTACCTATGGACGCGCGCGCGTGTGTTGTGTAGGGGGAACGGTAGTGTAGTGGTTCGCGTGCTGTCTGTGTCTGTGTGTGTGTGTCTGTGTGTGTGTGTCTGTGTGTGTGTCTGTGTGTGTGCGTGTGTGGTGTGTGGGGAGCGGTAGTGTAGTGGTTAGCGTGCTGTCTGTGTGTCTGTGTGTGTGTGTGTCTGTCTGTGTCTGTCTGTGTGTGTTTGCGTGTGTCTATGTGTGTGTGTCTGTGTGTGTGTCTGTGCGTGTGTGGTGTGTGAGGAGCAGTGGGTGTAGTGCTTAACGCTACGCTGCGCTACCAACCCGGCGAACCGAGTTCGATTCCCGCTCACGGCCACCACCGGTGACGATTATTTCAACCTACCCTAGGTCGACTCAGCCTCAAACGAGTAACTGGTGTGGCGTATTAACATCGCCACTGGGGAGACAAAGGCGGCCGGGCGTGAGTGGTGAGGGAGGGAGAGTGGTGAGGGAGGGAGAGTGGCGAGGGAGGGAGGGAGAGTGGAGAGGGAGGGAGAGTGGAGAGGGAGGGAGAGTGGCGAGGGAGGGAGAGTGGCGAGGGAGGGAGAGTGGCGAGGGAGGGAGAGTGGCGAGGGAGGGACTCAGCCTCAAAACGAGTAACTGGTGTGGCGTATTAACATCGCCACTGGGGAGACAAAGGCGGCCGGCCGTGGTGGATACAAGTCCCGGGCGAAGCCGGGTAGTACAGCTAGTTCACTATACAATTATGATACTATATATTACCTTATACATTATATTAAACATTACACTTTTATACTATTTATTATTATACAATCTGCTATACACTATACCATTGACCGTCGCGTGAAAGGTACTAAGAGGAAGCAACGAAATATGTCAATGGGAGAGTGGTGATAGGAGACTTCCAGCGGAGCAAAGAATCCATTCCCTGTGGAGAATAAAAGATATAGTCAATGCCAGTGAGTTGACTGCAGTCTGAAAGTCACCGTAAACGTGAACACAATCAGTTAAGATCCGAAATGGTTTATTACGTCCTTCCAATGATTGCTGAGCCAGAAATGTGATTGAACACGACATTGGTGAGACAAATATGTACGGTGCATAAACCATCGTTTCTACGACAGGAGTTAAGCCCCGGGGTGCCACAGTGGTTAGAGTGGTGCCGCGGTGGCGAGATATTAGCTATCTCACCTGGATACAGTAGGTCGTGGGTTCGATCCCGACCTTGACGCCTTCTGTATATTTGTAGTTTTCAGTTTCTCTCCCCGTGGTCGTGTGGATTTTTCTCCGGGTCTTCCGGGTTTTCCGCTCCACGTTTAGAATCAACGTGCATTTATAGAGTATTCGGCTGCCATACACTTCCACGTGATAAGCCGCCACTTTGTTACGCTGTAATTTATGGCGGTCAGGTCACGTCTGAAGAGGTATTCAGCTCAGTGGGCCCTTAACTCCGATTACACTGGTCAACACACTTTTTCTGGCATGAGGTATTCCAACGGGTTTAAGGTCATTTTGGGGTGCTGATTCCAAATCTGGCATCAGTTTTTGTCTATCACATCAGGTTTTTGAGATATCAAATATTGCAATTTCAATAAAAAATGCAGAAGAAAAATATGAAATAAATATGGATATCTACATAAAATGATATTATAAACACACTATCTTAAAAATACAGCACCATATTTTAACACTAAAGCAGTCACTGACTCTCAACAACTTGCAATCATAAGTGACAGAGTTAATTTCGGGTAAAATCAATGAAAATGGGGTATGCCGATAGCATAAAAATGATGTGACAGAGCAAATCTGAGATCAGATTTGGAATCAACACCCTGAAATTAGTCTAAAACAGCTGCAAAAGTCCAGGCCAGATTTTTTTTTTGTCCAGTGTTATCACGGTTGGCAATGCATGGTTCGAAAGAAGTTCAACGTGAACATGCGCGAACAAAATAGTTTTTTGTTATAGGGTCCTCCTCGTTCTCCCTGCAGGCGACGAGAGCGATGATGAGCTTTCCATACCCGACGTCTGCACGATGGACAGAGAGATTGGGCCCTGCAAGGCCAGCATCCCACGCTACTTCTACAACAGCCTCACGCAGCGCTGCCAGAAGTTCTACTTTGGCGGCTGCGACGGCAACGCCAACAACTTCGAGACAGAAACGGAGTGCCGCATCGCCTGCAAAACAGTGCAGAGTAGGTGCCCACACCCACACCGCCGCCGTCTATCGAGGGAAACGAGCGCGCAGGCAGTTTGTTGAGCTTCCCCCGCACAATCCGATTAGCGGGGTCGGCTGCGCATTGCGTGAAAGAAGTTCAATGTAGAGTACGTATATGACCCCTGTTTGCCTCACGTGCTGGAGGGCCCCACGTGCCAGGGCGAGATATTGTGTTTTTCTAAATTCATAGAATTTGGCCCACGGCGTCAGAATACTATAACTAACTACCCGGCTTCGCCCGAGACTTGGATTCTTGTCTTGGATTAATACATGGCCTACGTGGAGGATGCGGGGGGGATGCGTGACGTCAGCAGGCACACTGCGTAACGCTGCAGCATGCGGGTGACATCACAGATGTGACGTCACCGCTCACTTGTCGTGCAAATATATCCATTATTGCGCCCACCCCCTCCCCAAATAGAACAGTCTAATTTTATACTTTTTGCATGGTGTACATTCTGCAAGCTACCCACATGCAACATTTCAGGTTTGTTGCATGTTGGGAAGTATGCTAAACATTTCGAACAAACACATATTCACAAATTGATGAGCCCCTGAGCACGTGGTTGTGATGAGAACGCCCGCTTGCCACCAGCACTATTTATGTTTAGACTATACATTGTAATATTACACTATATATTATTCTACCCACCCTACTGTATACCACACTGCTGTATATTCACTATACAATTACGATACTATATATTACCTTATACATTATATTAAACATTACACTTTTACACTATTTATTATTATACAATCTGCTATACACAATACCATTGACCGTCGCGTGAAATGTATTAAGAGGAAGCAACGAAATATGTCAATGGGAGAGTGGTGGTAGGAGACTTCCAGCGGAGAAAAGAATCCATTCCCTGTGGAGAATAAAAGATATATAGTCAATGCCAGTGAGTTGACTGCGGTCTGAAAGTCACCGTAAACGTGAACACAATCAGTTAAGATCCGAAATGGTTTATTACGTCCTTCAAATGATTGCTGAGCCAGAAATGTGATTGAACATGACATTGGTGAGACAAATATGTACGGTTCATAAACCATCGTTTCTACGACGGGAGTAAAGCCCGGGGTGCCACAGTGGTTAGAGTGGTGCCGCGGTGGCGAGATGTTAGCTATCTCACCTGGTATACAGGAGGTCGTGGGTTCGATCCTGACCCTGACGCCTGCTGTAAATTTGTAGTTTGAAGTATCTCTCCCCGTGGTCGTGTGGATTTTTGTCCGGTTTTTCCGCTCCACGTTTATTATCAACGTGCATTTATAGAGCATTCGGCTGCCATACATTTCTACGTGATAAGCCGCTACTTTGTTACGCTATCATTTGTGGTGGTCAGGTCGCGTCTGAAGAGGTATTCTGCTCAGTGGGCCCTTAACTCCGATTATCACGGTTGGCAACGCATGGTTCGAAAGAAGTGTAACGTAAACAGGCGCGTACAAAATAGTTTTTTGTTATAGATTCCTCCTCGTTCTCCCTGCAGGCGACGAGAGCGATGATGAGCTTTCCATACCCACCATCTGCAAGATGGACAAAGAGATTGGGCCCTGCAAGGCCCACATCCCACGCTACTTCTACAATCGCCTCACGCAGTGCTGCCAGAAGTTCTACTATGGCGGCTGCGACGGCAACGCCAACAACTTCGAGACAGAAACGGAGTGCCGCATCGCCTGCAAAACAGTGCAGAGTAGGTGCCCACACCCACACCGCAGCCGGCTATCGAGGGAAACGAGCCCACAGGCAGTTTGTTGAGCCTCCCCAGCACAATCCGATTAGCGGGGTCGGCTGCGCATTGCGTGAAAGAAGTTCAATGTAGAGTACTTACGTAACTCCTGGTTGCCTTAGGTGCTGGAGGGCCCCACGTGCCAGGGCGAGATATTGTGTTTTTTCTAAATTCATAGAATTTGGCCCACGGGGTCAGAATACTATAACTTATACTAGCTTTACTACCCGGCTTCGCCCGAGACTTGGATTCTTGTCTTGGATTAATACATGGCCTACGTGGAGGGTGGGGGTGGGATGCGTGACGTCAGCAGGCACACTGCGTAACGCTGCAGCATGCGGGTGACATCACAGATGTGACATCACCGCTCACTTGTCGTGCAAATATATCCATTATTGCGCCCCCCCCCCAAATATAACAGTCTATTTTTATACTTTTTGCATGGTGTACCGTCTGCAAGCTACCCACTTGCAAAATTTCAGGTTTGTTGCATGTTGGGAAGTATGCTAAACATTTCGAACAAACACATATTCACAAATTGATGAGCCCCTGAGCACGTGGTTGTGATGAGAACGCCCGCTTGCCACCAGCACTATTTATGTTTAGACTATACATTGTAATATTACACTATATATTATTCTACCCACCCTACTGTATACCACACTGCTGTATATTCACTATACAATTACGATACTATATATTACCTTATACATTTTATTAAACATAACACTTTTACACTATTTATCATTATACAATCTGCTATACACTATACCATTGACCGTCACGTGAAATGTATTAAGAGGAAGCAACGAAATATGTCAATGGGAGAGTGGTGGTAGGAGACTTCCAGCGGAGAAAAGAATCCATTCCCTGTGGAGAATAAAAGATTTATAGTCAATGCCAGTGAGTTGACTGCGGTCTGAAAGTCACCGTAAACGTGAACACAATCAGTTAAGATCCGAAATGGTTTATTACGTCCTTCAAATGATTGCTGAGCCAGAAATGTGATTGAACACGACATTGGTGAGACAAATATGTACGGTGCATAAACCATCGTTTCTACGACGGGAGTTAAGCAACGGGGTGCCACAGTGGTTAGAGTGGTGCCGCGGTGGCGAGATGTTAGCTATCTCACCTGGATACAGTAGGTCGTGGGTACGATCCCGACCCTGACGCCTGCTGTATATTTGTAGTTTGCAGTTTCTCTCCCAGTGGTCGTGTGGATTTTTGTCCGGGTCCTCCGGGTTTTCAGCTCCACGTTTAGAATCAACGTGCATTTATAGAGTATTCGGCTGCCATACACTTCCACGTGATAAGCCGCCACTTTGTTACGCTGTAATTTATGGCGGTCAGGTCACGTCTGAAGAGGTATTCAGCTCAGTGGGCCCTTAACTCCGATTATCACGGTTGGCAACGCATGGTTCGAAATAAGTTCAACGTAAACATGCGCGTACAAAATAGTTTTTTGTTATAGGTTCCTCCTCGTTCTCCCTGCAGGCGACGAGAGCGATGATGAGCTTTCCATACCCGCCATCTGCAAGATGGACAGAGAGATTGGGCCCTGCAAGGCCCACATCCCACGCTACTTCTACAACCACCTCACGCAGCGCTGCCAGAAGTTCTACTATGGCGGCTGCGACGGCAACGCCAACAACTTCGAGACAGAAACGGAGTGCCGCATCGCCTGCAAAACAGTGCAGAGTAGGTGCCCACACCCACACCGCCGCCGGCTATCGAGGGAAACGAGCCCACAGGCAGTTTGTTGAGCCTCCCTCGCGCAATCCGATTAGCGGGGTCGGCTGCGCATTGTGTGAAAGAAGTTCAATGTAGAGTACTTACGTAACTTCTGGTTGCCCTACGTGCTGGAGGGCCCCACGTGCCAGGGCGAGATATTGTGTTTTTTCTAAATTCATAGAATTTGGCCCACGGGGTCAGAATACTATAACTTATACTAGCTTTACTACCCGGCTTCGCCCGAGACTTGGATTCTTGTCTTGGATTAATACATGGCCTACGTGGAGGGTGGCGGGTGGGATGCGTGACGTCAGCAGGCACACTGCGTAACGCTGCAGCATGCGGGTGACATCACAGATGTGACATCACCGCTCACTTGTCGTGCAAATATATCCATTATTGCGCCCCCCCCCCCCGCAAATATAACTGTCTAATTTTATACGTTTTGCATTGTGTACAGTCTGCAAGCTACCCACATGCAAAATTTCAGGTTTGTTGCATGTTGGGAAGCATGCTAAACATTTCGAACAAACACATATTCACAAATTGATGAGCCCCTGAGCACATGGTTGTGATGAGAACGCCCGCTTGCCACCAGCACTATTTATGTTTAGACTAAACATTGTAATATTACACTATATATTATTCTACCCACCCTACTGTATACCACACTGCTGTATATTCACTATACAATTACGATACTATATATTACCTTATACATTATATTAAACATTACACTTTTACACTATTTATTATTATACAATTTGCTATACACTATACCATTGACCGTCGCGTGAAATGTATTAAGAGGAAGCAACGAAATATGTCAATGGGAGAGTGGTGGTAGGAGACTTCCAGCGGAGAAAAGAATCCATTCCCTGTGGAGAATAAAAGATATATAGTCAATGCCAGTGAGTTGACTGCGGTCTGAAAGTCACCGTAAACGTGAACACAATCAGTTAAGATCCGAAATGGTTTATTACGTCCTTCAAATGATTGCTGAGCCAGAAATGTGATTGAACATGACATTGGTGAGACAAATATGTACGGTTCATAAACCATCGTTTCTACGACGGGAGTTAAGCCCGGGGTGCCACAGTGGTTAGAGTGGTGCCGCGGTGGCGAGATGTTAGCTATCTCACCTGGTATACAGGAGGTCGTGGGTTCGATCCTGACCCTGACACCTGCTGTATATTTGTAGTTTGAAGTATCTCTCCCCGTGGTCGTGTGGATTTTTGTCCGGTTTTTCCGCTCCACGTTTATTATCAACGTGCATTTATAGAGCATTCGGCTGCCATACATTTCTACGTGATAAGCCGCTACTTTGTTACGCTATCATTTGTGGTGGTCAGGTCGCGTCTGAAGAGGTATTCTGCTCAGTGGGCCCTTAACTCCGATTATCACGGTTGGCAACGCATGGTTCGAAATAAGTTTAACGTAAACAGGCGTGTACAAAATAGTTTTTTGTTATAGGTTCCTCCTCGTTCTCCCTGCAGGCGACGAGAGCGATGATGAGCTTTCCATACCCGCCATCTGCAAGATGGACAGAGAGATTGGGCCCTGCAAGGCCCACATCTCACGCTACTTCTACAACCACCTCACGCAGCGCTGCCAGAAGTTCTACTATGGCGGCTGCGACGGCAACGCCAACAACTTCGAGACAGAAACGGAGTGCCGCATTGCCTGCAAAACAGTGCAGAGTAGGTGCCCACACACACACCGCCGCCGGCTATCGAGGGAAACGAGCGCGCAGGCAGTTTGTTGAGCCTCCCCCGCACAATCCGATTAGCGGCGTCGGCTGCGCATTGCGTGAAAGAAGTTCAATGTAGAGTACTTACGTAACTCCTGGTTGCCTTACGTGCTGGAGGGCCCCACGTGCCAGGGCGAGATATTGTGTTTTTTCTAAATTCATAGAATTTGGCCCACGGGGTCAGAATACTATAACTTATACTAACTTTACTACCCGGCTTCGCCCGAGACTTGGATTCTTGTCTTGGATTAATACATGGCCTACGTGGAGGGTGGGGGGTGGGATGCGTGACGTCAGCAGGCACACTGCGTAACGCTGCAGCATGCGGGTGACATCACAGATGTGACATCACCGCTCACTTGTCGTGCAAATATATCCATTATTGCGCCCCCCCCCCAAATATAACAGTCTATTTTTGTACTTTTTGCATGGTGTACCGTCTGCAAGCTACCCACTTGCAAAATTTCAGGTTTGTTGCATGTTGGGAAGTATGCTAAACATTTCGAACAAACACATATTCACAAATTAATGAGCCCCTGAGCACGTGGTTGTGATGAGAACGCCCGCTTGCCACCAGCACTATTTATGTTTAGACTATACATTGTAATATTACACTATATATTATTCTACCCACCCTACTGTATACCACACTGCTGTATATTCACTATACAATTACCATGTTATATATTACCTTATACATTATATTAAACATTACACTTTTACACCATTTATTATTATACAATCTGCTATACACTATACCATTGACTGTCGCGTGAAATGTATTAAGAGGAAGCAACGAAATATGTCAATGGGAGAGTGGTGGTAGGAGACTTCCAGCGGAGAAAATAATCCATTCCCTGTGGAGAATAAAATATATATAGTCAATGCCAGTGAGTTGACTGCGGTCTGAAAGTCACCGTAAACGTGAACACAATCAGTTAAGATCCGAAATGGTTTATTACGTCCTTCAAATGATTGCTGAGCCAGAAATGTGATTGAACACGACATTGGTGAGACAAATATGTACGGTGCATAAACCATCGTTTCTACGACGGGAGTTAAGCAACGGGGTGCCACAGTGGTTAGAGTGGTGCCGCGGTGGCGAGATGTTAGCTATCTCACCTGGATACAGTAGGTCGTGGGTACGATCCCGACCCTGACGCCTGCTGTATATTTGTAGTTTGCAGTTTCTCTCCCCGTGGTTGTGTGGATTTTTCTCCGGGTCCTCCGGGTTTTCCGCTCCACGTTTAGAATCAACGTGCATTTATAGAGTATTCGGCTGCCATACACTTCCACGTGATAAGCCGCCACTTTGTTACGCTGTAATTTATGGCGGTCAGGTCACGTCTGAAGAGGTATTCAGCTCAGTGGGCCCTTAACTCCGATTATCACGGTTGGCAACGCATGGTTCGAAAGAAGTTCAACGTAAACATCCGCGTACAAAATAGTTTTTTGTTATAGGTTCCTCCTCGTTCTCCCTGCAGGCGACGAGAGCGATGATGAGCTTTCCATACCCGCCATCTGCAAGATGGACAAAGAGATTGGGCCCTGCAAGGCCCACATCCCACGCTACTTCTACAATCGCCTCACGCAGTGCTGCCAGAAGTTCTACTATGGCGGCTGCGACGGCAACGCCAACAACTTCAAAACAGAAGCGGAGTGCCGCATCGCCTGCAAAACAGTGCAGAGTAGGTGCCCACACCCACACCGCCGCCGGCTTTTGAGGGAAACGAGCCCACGGGCAGTTTGTTGAGCCTCCCCCGCACAATCCGATTAGCGGGGTCGGCTGCGCATTGCGTGAAAGAAGTTCATTGTAGAGTACTTACGTAACTCCTGGTTGCCTTACGTGCTGGAGGGCCCCACGTGCCAGGGCGAGATATTGTGTTTTTTCTAAATTCATAAAATTTGGCCCACGGGGTCAGAATACTATAACTTATACTAGCTTTACTACCCGGCTTCGCCCGACACTTGGATTCTTGTCTTGGATTAATACATGGCCTACGTGGAGGGTGGGGGGTGGGATGCGTGACGTCAGCAGGCACACTGCGTAACGCTGCAGCATGCGGGTGATATCACAGATGTGACATCACCGCTCACTTGTCGTGCAAATATATCCATTATTGCGCCCCCCCCCCTCAAATATAACAGTCTATTTTTATACTTTTAGCATGGTGTACAGTCTGCAAGCTACCCACATGCAAAATTTCAGGTTTTTTGCATGTTGGGAAGTATGCTAAACATTTCGAACAAACACATATTCACAAATTGATGAGCCCTTGAGCACGTGGTTTTGATGAGAACGCCCGCTTGCCACCAGCACTATTTATGTTTAGACTCTACATTGTAATATTACACTATGTATTATTATACCCACCTTACTGTATACCACACTGCTGTATATTCACTATACAATTACGATACTATATATTACCTTATACATTATATTAAACATTACACTTGTATACTATTTATTATTATACAATCTGCTATACACTATACCATTGACCGTCGCGTGAAAGGTACTAAGAGGAAGCAACGAAATATGTCAATGGGAGAGTGGTGGTAGGAGACTTGCAGCGGAGCATAGAATCCATTCCCTGCAGAGAATAAAAGATATAAAGTCAATGCCAGTGAGTCGACTGCGGTCTGAAAGTCACCGTAAACGTGAACACAATCAGTTAAGATCCGAAATGGTTTATTACGTCCTTCCATTGATTGCTGAGCCAGAAATGTGATTGAACACGACATTGGTGAGACAAATATGTACGGTGCATAAACCATCGTTTCTACGACGGGAATTAAGCCCCGGGGTGCCACAGTGGTTAGAGTGGTGCCGCGGTGGCAAGATGTTAGCTAGCTCACCTGGTATATAGGAGGTCGTGGGTTCGATCCCGACCCTGACGCCTGCTGTATATTTGTAGTTTGCAGTTTCTCTCCCCGTGGTCGTGTGGATTTTTCTCCGGGTCCTTCGGGTTTTCCGCTCCACGTTTAGAATCAACGTGCATTTATAGAGCATTCGGCTGCCATACACTTTTACGTGATAAGCCGCCACTTTCTTACACTTTAATTTATGGCGGTCAGGTCACGTTTGAAGGGGTATTCAGCTCAGTGGGCCCTTAACTCCGATTACACTGGTCGACAAACTTTTTCTGGCATAAGGTATTCCAACGGTTTTAATGTCATTTTGCGGTGCTGATTCCAAATCTGGCATCAGTTTTTGTCTATCACATCAGATTTTTGAGATATCAAATATTGCATTTTCAATAAAAACTGCAGAAGAAAAATATAAAATAAATGTGGATATCTACATAAAATGATATTATAAACACACTATCTTAAAAATACAACACCATATTTAACACTTAGGCAGTCACTGACTCGCAACAACTTGCAATCATAAGTGACAGAGTTAATTTCGGGTAAAATCAATGAAAATGGGGTATGCCGATAGCATAAAAATGATGTGATAGAGCAAATCTGAGATCAGATTTGGAATCAACACCCTGAAATTAGTCTAAAACAGCTGCAAAAGTCCAGGCCAGAATTTTTTTTATTTGACCAGTGTTATCACGGTTGGCAATGCATGTTTCGAAAGAAGTTGAACGTAAACATGCGCGTACGAAATAGTTTTTTGTTATTGGGTCCTCCCCGTTCTCCGTGCAGGCGACGAGAGCGATGATGAGCTTTCCATACGCGCCATCTGCACAATGGACAGAGAGATTGGGCCATGCAAGGCCCACATCCCACGCTACTTCTACAACCGCCTCACGCAGCGCTGCCAGAAGTTCTACTATGGCGGCTGCGACGGCAACGCCAACAACTTCGAGACAGAAACGGAGTGCCGCATCGCCTGCAAAACAGTGCAGAGTAGGTGCCCACACCCACACCGCCACCGGCTATCGAGGGAAACGAGCGCGCAGGCAGTGTGTTGAGCTTCCTCCGCACAATCCGATTAGTGGGGTCGGCTGTGCATTGCGTGAAAGAAGTTCAATGTAGAGTACGTACGTAACCCCTGGTTGCCTCACGTGCTGGAGGGCCACACATGCTGAAGGGCCCCACGTGCCAGGGCGAGATATTGTGTTTTTTCCTAACCCATAGAATTTGGCCCACGGGGTCAGAATACTATATCTTATACTAGCTTTACTACCCGGCTTCGCCCGAGACTTGGATTCTTGTCTTGGATTAATACACGGCCTACGCGGAGGGTTGGGGGGGGGGGTGCGTGACGTTAGCAGGCACACTGCGTAACGCTGACGCATGCGGGTGACATCACAGATGTGACGTCACCGCTCACTTGCCGTGCAAATATATCCATTATTGCGCCCCCCAAAAAAAAATATATAAAAGTCTATTTTTATACTTTTTGCATGGTGTATAGTCTGCAAGCTACACACATGCCAAATTTCAGGTTTGTTGCATGTTGGGAAGTATGCAACACATTTTGAACAAACACATTCACAAATTGATGAGCCACTGAGCACGTGGTTGTGATGAGAACGCCCGCTTGCCACTAGCACTATTTATGTTTGTTGAACTTGTTTCGCACCATACGTAGACAACAGTGTTAATCAGAGGTGCGGGGGTAGGACAACACACTAAAAACGAAAAAGCAGTTCTAAAGAAATTAGTTTACAAACTAGATTTGAAAGTGCATACATCCATTGGCTTACTAATATCGGATAAAAGAGCATTCCAGACGGCTGCATCTGAAAGCACGTGATGCGGTGACCGTCTTGGTTAGCCAAAATCCGCTGCGAGGATGATCAGAGTTTGCGCGATGGTTTATGCTCCTTGACGAGATCAGCAAGGTATCGTGGTTCCTTTGTGGCGAGCACTTTGTGCGTAACGAATGCGACCTCATCATGTATTCGTTTGGTCACCAGAAACCAAAGCAGCTCGGGCGAGCACTGAACATCCAATCTTGGAGTACCCATCACGACATGTGCCAGAGAAGTTAGTCCCACGGCGACATTCATCTGCACGCCCCGCCATCGTCATTGCACTTGCACGTCGGTGTTTAAACTCCCCGCCGTGTCTCCACCACCCCCCTCCCCTCACTGCAGAGGTGCCCAAGAAGTGCCGCTTTGAGCCGGAGACTGGCAACTGCAAGGCCGCCTTCCCGCGTCACTTCTACAACATGACCACGGGCCAGTGCGAGAACTTCATCTACGGCGGCTGCGGAGGCAACGACAACAACTTCCACACGACCGAGGAGTGCGTGGAGAGCTGCAAGTGCCACAAGAACAGAGGTCCGTGCCCCGCTGGGCCCCACGCGTGCAGCATGACGCAGCTTCGACGCGTTTTAAGATACGTACGGAACCAAAAGACCTCCCGCGCCATTTTAGAAAAATAATTGCGGTACTGTTTTTTTTAGTGCGTTTTCACTTTTTTAACTCTTCTGTTACAGCGAGGCAAATGCCGATTGTGCATCCAATGGAACCTTGCCATACATGGGGGAGTTCACGACCATCGGGGGTTAGTACTGGGTCAATGGCCAGGAGTTGCCGTTGGAGTTGCGGTGGAACTCCACTTGTCCTTGACTAAGCGAGGGTGGGGGCCAACTTTACCGACCCTATCTGGAATCTAACCGATAACCACGGGGAAGCTTTCACGAGTAGGACACCCCCCCCCCCTGCCAACTCCCACCGTCGGACTGCGCCCCTGGCCACTGAGCATGCGCTGTGGTTAGAATGGTGTTTTCAGTTTGACATGCGGATATAAACGACCTCTGCGATCTCGGTGAGCATTAATGCGCTCAATGAAGTGACTTCAGAAATAGTTCTGTGATCTCATCTTCTGGGGGCAATTGTCAGACAGGGTACAAACCGTGCGAGCGGTGAGAATACTAAAACGGACTTTTCTTTATCTAATCACGCAATGCAAATGCAATTTATTCACACGTGACTCATCTGGTTTGCGGGGCTCTCATTAGTGCGTTGAATCACTGCACGCTGTAAAATATAAAGGCGCAGCCCTGCAATTGCTCGCTGACATCACTGCTGGTGGAAAGGCCGCCACTGGAGGGAGCTCTAGATAACCACTCTGGTTGTGTATTTTGACCTTCTCTTATACACTCGCCAGATGTCTTGGCATAGGAGTGAGTACCCATACATTACCCCACCGCGTGTGACCTGCCAAACGACTGTGGTTTATCTGTTCATACTGTTGGGTGGGTATCGTCGGGGGGGGGGCGGATTCGAGATACTTCCACCGTTCTTTCCACTACATGCATCGAACCAGTGACTTCGCGCAAGGGGGCCGTCTAACTACATTCACAAAAAAACACCGTTTTCCACTAAGTTGCGGTGACCTCCCCACGTCGCTTGTGCCAGTGCGCGGTGCACCTTGAGGCCACGTGAAGTGTTCAAGGCTCGCAAGCAGGAGGTCGCGGAACAGACCCAAGTGCCATGGGTTGACTGGTCGAGATGACTTGCAGATGCACACTACACTACAACAAAGACAACAAAGATCCTCCGTGTATAGCTTTAACAGACTCTGAGGACAAGTGCTGTTAGCGAGCACCTATGAAGGCCTGCACGGTACACGAGCGGGGTGGGTGGCCAGCACCACGCCCGACCGCCTTTGTCTCTCCAGTGGCGATGTTTACACACCGCACCAGGTACTCATTTGAGGCTGAGTCGACCTAGGGTAGGCCCAGGACCGTTTCTTATAATCGTCACTGGTTTTGGCCGTGAATCGAACCGGGGTCACCATGTTCGTAGCGCTACACCACCGCTCCCCACACACACACACACGCACGCAAACGCATACGTACACACATGCGCGTGGATGGTTACTTTAACCTCAACGTTTTCTGTTTCTTTCCTTTCCCCCCACCCCCCCCCCGGAAGATATGGGAGCCTCAACTTCGATGATCCAACCCAGAGGCAAACCAATGTCCAGCCAGAAAAGAGCGGGCATAAGGACCAGCGAGTGGAGCATAAAGCAAAAACAATTTCGGAAGAACGGCGAACGAGCAGACCGCACGGAGCATTGAGGGCAGAACTGACAAGAGCACGCAATTGCAGCGCCGTCTGTAGTCGCGAGGTCGGTTGGGTTTCATAGCTAGAGGCACCGACCGTATATTTTACGTACTTACTTTTTTGTTAACCCGCTTCAGCAGTTTAGTTTGCGCCGGCCGATCTCAACGGAAACGAACGTGTGGAAGGAAGCGACTGCGTCGAGGTGGAATCACCGATGTTTATGGTTCAGGCGGCGGCTCTCCAATTAACTCACTTTAAAAGTCACGCGCCCGTTCTTATTAAACGCAACACGCCCATCCCTCGCATCGGCATTCTGCCGTCTGTAATCGTCACCAAACACTACTATGGCTTAACGACACGACGAGTATTACTCACATCGTATTTTGTTTGCCATGTTCGTCTCATTAAAGAAAAGTTGTTACGTGATTTTGTTGTTTTGTTGTTATACGCTTGCACAAAATACATTTAATTTTCACACTTCAGTAATCGATGCACTACATTTTTCTTCTACTTTTAAATAATAAAGGGCACTTCACCAAACGCCGTTGCAACACACGTATCATTGGACGTACGGGCCAACGGTGTCTGTGTCGTAGTCAACTGCAATGCTGTGGCCACGCTTCTCTCGTATGCGTGGGTAATTTTTTTTCTCCTGCTCAAATAAGCCGCGCTCACGTGCAGTGTGATTGCTGCTCTCAATCGCAATGTTTGGGAGTCGAATCCTGTTTTGGTGGGTCCGGGGGGTGTGGGGTTGGGGGCTGACTCGGCCAATCATCCCGCTCTCTTAGAGTCGACTAAATGAGTAACCACGGGGTGGAGAGGTCAACAGTCGTCTTGTGGATGTACTCGCCCTTCCCCCGCCGCCATATGAACGCGGAATTTCCACCGCCAGGCTTACACCATTAAACAGTAGAGGAGGAGTTGCCCTCCGTGCTCATCTGAAAAGGAAATTACTTAGACTTTAAATTTTTAGTCTCGATGTGTTTATAGCAAATCCCCAGTGTCCAAAACATGCCATCAGTACAGCGAGATTGAAAGCGTAAACGTTAATTTGTGTATGCTAATTTTGTCTCATTAGCTGCAACTTTTTTTGTTGGAACCAGTGCCAGCGTAAGTAAGCACTCCTTTTCTTAAAAAAAGAGAGAGGACATAGTCATCCTCTCAGCTGGCAAGGGCAATGCTACTGCCATCATGGATAAAACCACATATAACAACAAAATACAGGACCTTCTTAATGACAGCAGTTACACCAACATTAACAAAGATCTTACCAACCGCCTGATTCCAAAAACCGACTTCTTTAAACGAACCATTCAAGCGGCTCTCCCTAAAACCTTCTGCTGCTAGACCACCCAGATTCTATGGTCTTCCAAAATCCATAAAGAAGGTTCTCCACTTCGGTCCATCGTTTCCACTATCAACTCACCTACCTACAAACTGGCCCGTTTTCTGTCTGACACCTTGCTTCCATTCACGGGCAAGACTACCTCAGCAGTACTTAACTCAGCTGACTTGGTCTCTCTAATCAAGGGCATCTCACTGTCTCCAGATGATTTGCTTGTCAGATTTAATGTAGTTTCTATGTTCACCAAGGTTTCTGTACCTGACACCTTAGCAATAATTGAAGACTTGGTCCAACATGGACTGAATCCGGATGTACCAACTTTGGTTAGAGGCTGCCTTACCAACACTTACTTTACCTGGAATGGTACTTTCTACAAACAAAATGAAGGTACCCCCATGGGTTCCCCTTTATCACCAATGATAGCGAATGTTTTCATGGAGAAATTAGAAACAGATGCCATCCAACATCCACCCTACGTCCTTTCTTGTGGAAGAGATACCTAGATGATACTTTCGTCATTTGGCCACATGGCCTGTCAGCATTGAACCAATTTCTCAACCACATCAATTCCATACACCCATCCATCAAATTCACCATGGAAGTGGAGAAGGATGATAAGCTACCATTCCTGGATGTTCTGTTTGAGAAGAACCCTGACGGCTCGTTGGGACACTCTGTCCACAGAAAGGAACCAACACAGATTCCTATCTTAAACCTGATTCCCCATACCATTAGGTCCAGAAGAATTCCCTCATCAAAACACCACACCATGGGACCCACTGGATCTCCGACCAACACCACCTAGCCAATTAACTGTAATACGTACACCAAGCCCCCAAGATGAATGGGAACTCAGACCACAGTATCCGCAAAGCTGTTTCTCTAACCATGGGGAGACAACCATCTAAGGACCCAATCAAAATCATCACCTTGCCATACTTAGCAGGTGTTACCAAAATATTTCCAAAATCTTAAACAAACACAAGATCCAGGTCCGATTCAATACAGTACACGAAATCTGTGATCTAATCCCATCTGTGAATGATGTCATTCCTGACATGCAATACCCTGGAGTCTACAAACTGAGTTGTACCTGCGGTAATAGTTACATTGGGGAAACGAAACAACATGTCTCGGACTGTGTTTGCGAACACAAGGCAGATCTGTAACATAGCAGAACCAATACCTCTGCCGTAGCTGACCATTGTTATAACGCTGTGGGCTCGCATGACATTGTTTTTTCCGAGACCAAGGTACTCTGCAAACCTTCGGGCTACTATCAAAGGTTTGTTCATGAAGCCATCCAGATATATAAACATAGACAAACTTCAACCGAGAAGATGGATACAAATTGAACAATCATTGGAAGGATGTTATCAACCAGGTAAAACCTTAACTGTTTATGGTTGTTCCATCGTACCTGCCGGTTTACTAGCACATTTTTATCTGTTCTTCTCCAGCTTCCAACTTCTAGCCCCGTCCACTTCCCCCCCCCCCCAGCCTCACGTCCTCTTCCCCTAGCGCTCACGCGGCCCCCCTCCCTCTACCCTGCACCCCCCCCCTTTCTCTCTCCCCCTTGCCTCCCCAAACGCAGCAACATTTCGGTGATTTGAGAACGGCTCGCTGATGTTGTTATTTATTTATTCGTTGTTGATACGCTAAACTCTGCCACATGCACACAGAGAGAAATGCGTGTGTGTGAAACAATTTAAAACCCTTAAATTCACTCAAGCAACGATTATCAGAGTAAAAACCCAAACACGCACGCACTCATTCAGCATCGCCCTCCTGCTTTAACTCTCAATGATGTCCTAGAAAGTAGGTCCATTGCTTGAAACGTCGTTTAATATATGTGACCATTAAGGGCCATGCGGTTTTATTTGACGAACGCGTTGAGTGATTTTGTGACAGCGAGAGAACGTCCCACATGACCTGGCAGTACTCATCGTGCATTCGTGCGTTTGACCTCGCTCTGATGCACGTGAGTGCGATGCCTTGCTTGTTTTTGGCTCTGTATCAATGTGTTTTACGTGGTATATAAATGTAAACCGTGTAAGATGTAGATTTTAATATTTTATTTGGTGTGATTAGATGTTAAATACCTCGCCTGGTCTACAGGTGGTTGTGGGTTTGATCCCGACCCTGACGTCTATTAAGCCACTGCTCTACATTTCCACATGATGATAAGCCACTTCGGTGAGCTATCATCTGTGATGGCCACATCGTTTTTTAAAAAGAGCAAGGTAGCTCATTAGGACATGCCTGGTAAAATATATATAGTAAATCTTTTATTGAAGTTTTCACGTATGTGTCATTTGATACCCTGGACACAATTGCGAATGATTGAATCGAGGGACGTTCCAGTTAAAACATTTTAACCATCAACATCCTGTGGGCTCACAACATCGGTGATGAACAAGGCAGTGAACATTACTTATCACGAGGTTAGAAACCTCACGATACACTCCGTGGAAATGTGCTCAGGTGGTCAAGTTCACAGACACGAGCTTCGTATCGCACGCAGCTGTCGAGACGCAACGTGAGACACGTTACACGGTCGGCTTTAACCACTTCCAGACGGGAGCCAGGTCCACTCGCTACGCTCTCAGTGGGAGCTGCGCTCGCCACGACTCTCAGTGGCTTCTCATCGATAGCCGCTCGCTGTGGCTGAGAGACGCTGTCTCAGGAGCGCACACGGCGGCGGTGTGAATGCAACAGGAGCGTTGCGATTTATACAAAACCCAGAGTGGCCAGGCAAACGGTGATGGTTTGTCCCTCGGGCTGATTTCGTCGGCTATGGTGAGGCTCTGTGGGTTTCTGCACCAAACCGTACCTTGAAAAAACATTCTGATTCAAGGTTTAAAACGAATTATGTCGTCTCTTTTATTGCCATTTATTTGTTCAGGATTTGTTTTAGTATGTTTTTTAATTGTTCTGAAAAATGTATCAACTTAATGGTTTTTTCGGTAAAGTCACGTAGAAATAAAAGAAATAAAATAATAGAATACGACCTTTCGATTGCAATACAAGCAATCATCATCAGGTACGAATGTGTTGTCTCTCTCTGCTTGTGTGTCTGTCTTTGTGTGTCTTTGTCTTGTCTCTCTCTCAAAATTCACACGTAACTTCTAATTTAGATATTTTTGGAAGAGCGTAATCAATCAGGCTATGCGTTAATTGTGTGTTGACCGACTCTCTGTGTTGCATTGCATTACTTTCCCAAATTTTACTAAGTTTCTTTTATTTTTATTCTCTCTCTTAGTCTCTGTGTTGTCTCTCTAGTACTTCCTGCAGTCACGAAAGCTCCACATCTCTCATTGGCATGCTAATTTCTCCACCGCCCCTTTCTCTCTCTCTGCCCCCCTCTCTCTATTTAAGGCCTCGACACAGAGGCGTTGTTTCTTTGTGTGTGTCTCTCTCTCTCTCTGTGGCTCTGTGTTGTCTCTCTCTGCTTATGTGTCTGACTATATGTCTCCGTGTCTGTGTTTTATCTCTCTCTCAAATTTAGCAATCTTTGGAAGAACGTAATCAACCAGGTAGGGTGTTGACTGTTATGTTATCCGACTCTCTGTGTTGTATTGCATTCTATTCCTAAGTTTTCTCGTTTTTTTTCCTTATTCATTCGTACCTGATGATGATTGCTTGTGTTGCAATCGAAACGTCATATTCTATTATTAAATGTATTTTCTTTCTACGTGACTTTCCCAAAAGAACCAATAAGTTATTCCTGCAGTCACGAAAGCTCCAAATCAAGTTTATCAACTTAATATTTGTTCATTATTTGACAAATAATCTCTCCAGTTCATGTGTAAATGGGTGATATTCTTCAGATGTAATTTTAATCATGTTGGTAGGTGGGTAATCGGGTGAGAGGGTGGGAGGATGATCGTATGCGTGGGTGAGTGAGTGAGCGGGTGGGCAGGTGATCAAGTGGGAGGGAGATCAGCCAGAAGTTGGCGCTTGAATAAATATGAGGTGGAATGGTGAGTGGGTGGACAGGTGAATACAGTAGGTGGGCGGGTGGGAGAGTGTGAGGATAGGATAATTAACAGGTGAATGGATGAGCATGTATCGGTGTGGGCAGGCGGGTAGGCGGATAGGAGGTAAAGAGGTTGGGTGAATGGGTGGTTTGGATGAGTGTGTGGGGGATCTGGAGTGCAGGTGGGAGGGAGGGGCTCCAAATGGCTGGGGGGTTGTGGGTCAGGGAGTGGCAGGTGTCGGGTCAGAGAGTGTTGAGTGCAGGTGAGAGATCGGTGTCCATTATTACCAAGCCTAGTCATTATTATTATCATCATCATCATCATCATCCATCAGTCAGGATCCATTCATTATCATAGCTCACGGTGGCGAGGAACAAGTAAACCGACTGAGAGTGCAGCTATAAATACAGCATCACACCCCTTACGGACTACCTTTGTCCGCGAAGGGGCTAAACCACCAAAGAGCGGCTCTACACCAATAGAGCGAGACCAGCTGCGCTTGGCCCGCGACTGGAAAATGCTAGCTGACATTGGCCGGCAACTTGTGTTTCCTCCGGAGATCGCAACCACCACCCTAAGACCTGACATGGTGCTCTGGTCTCGTTCGCTCAAGAAGGTCTTCATCATTGAGCTGGGAGGACTCAGTAGATGAGGCTTATGAGCGAAAACATCTGCGCTATGCCGATCTAGCTGCCGAAGCACGGCATCATGGCTGGAACACAGAAGTCCGACCAGTGGACGTGGGCTGCAGAGGTTTTGTGGCAACATCTACAACCAGACTGCTTAGAGACCTGGGAATTAAGGGCCAGAGCCAGCGTTCGGCAATCAGAGCTGTATCGGAGGCGGCAGAAGGCAGCAGTCAGTGGCTCTGGATGAAGAGGATAGACCCCAGCTGGGCCCCAAAGTGAGAGGGCCAGGAGGTATGCAGTCAACAATGCTTGACTCAGGGAGGATGACGCCCCTGCCATGCATAGTCCCATGAGATGTTGGCTATCAACAACAAGGCAACTCCTATGACTAATTGGGAATGGGACGCAAGCGTAGGATTGATCACCCTGTCGCTGGCCGCCTTTGGGGAGGGTGTATAGTATGAAAGGCCGAAACACCCTAGGAACCAAAGGTTCACTACTGACGATGCTCTCCCTAAATTTCACCAGGCTCACTGTTCATGAACTCTTGGAAGTGCTTGCACAAAGTATAGTAACATCTCATCCTGTGTTCTTTGGAATCACGAGACGCGCCATGGAATGTGGCCCAAGGCTACAGACAGCACTTACTCGTGAAGGCGTAAGCAGTAGATTTATAATATAAAAAAAACAACAGTAACTATCTCAAACATGCCTGTTAACACAAGTCAGTCGGCCTCAGCTCTGAGAGAGACACAATCACAGCCTGGATGACAATCTTGAAAATAGATTTTCAGATTACATTTTTTATTCATCCAGAATACATTGACCCTTGACCCAGAATACAATATGATTCCAATTCACAGGTAACCCAGAACAAAATCAAGTCTATATTTCCGCGATCTAACCCAAGAAACCTTTATTATGGAAAATATTGGTCGCGAAAGCCTCCGTGTTAAAGTCGATTTGTTTAACCAGGTGAGAACTCAAGAGACCAGGACGAGTCTCGTTTGCAAGAGTGCTGATAGTGATGCTGCTTCTGCTACCGATGATTCTGTTACTGTTACTAATTATTATATTATGGTGGATGCTGCTGGTCCTACTCCTGTTGATGATAATGATGATGGTAACGGTGATGGTGCTGCTGCTACTGTTGATTATGTTACTGCTGATAATTATTTAGTATTATTGATGCAGCTGGTCCCATTCCTGAAACTGATGATGATGCTAACGATGGAGCTACCACTGCTGATGCTGTTGCTCCTGTTACTAATTCTGCTGCTGATGGTACTTCTGCTGATGATGATGATCGAGTTGAGTTGAAGTTCAGTTCAACGAGGTGAGAACTCAGGAGATCAGGATGCGTCTCATTAACAAGAGTGACCTGGATCACAAAATTGAAAAATAGCAAAAGAAGTCAAACCCATGCCAGCAATGGAGCAAATAGAAATCTCACACACAGCCCAGAACACAATGCGATTAACGTTCACACAATTACACAACTGGCACAATATAATCAATGCGTCTCAAATAATCTACGCGTTGCTAAACAGCCTGAGATTTGAGGTTGGGTTCAAACCGGATTGGTGTATCACGTTTGGAGATGTTAATTCCCTCGCTTTGTATGCAGGAGGTTGTGGGTTGATTCCGACCCTGAAAGCTGCTGTATATTTGGAGTTTGCGTTGTCATTATCCCTGTAATACCACACAGTGTCTGTGTGTTATTAATGCGTGTTGAGACAATATTAGTCGTGTTGTAGTGTAAGGTAGATCTTCACTGTAGATATATATCAGGCGCTTAATTACTTTAACCCACTTCAGAGTCAAAACACAGTTCCTATTTTGTCAGCAGAGGGAGGCGTTATCCCATGAATCGAAGGTTGTGGCTGCATGTCCAAGTCTAAGTCTGAGAACAGATAATTAAAATAGAAATAAAATCAAACTTTTATTACGAATAATATTGGTGGTGAAAGACCTCCTCATACTAATACTAGAAGTGACTTCTCTCTATCTATGCCCTGCCCGCAGTGGAACTCCGTACTCTCAGCGTTGAGCACCATGTGGCGTGCGGTGCAATATGACGAGCGATGGGGTCAGAGAGAACCTTGGCTCCCCCCGCCCTCCCCCAACAATGCGGTAACCACTGCACCACCGCTCCACCCCACACTACACACATGCCCCTCTATACACTAAAGACAAATATCTCACATGTAGCCTTTACAGACTGTTGGGGCAAGTACTGTAAGTAGCGAGTTGCAACTATGAAGGCTGGCACTGGCACACGAGCGGGTGGGTCGCCAGAACCACGCCCAGACACACGCAATGAACGTACAGACACAGACACAAAGACACAGACACGAAGACACAGACACAATAACAAAGACACGTACATATATAGGCATACACACACCAACCCACTCCCACAAATGTAATGAGCGACTTCCGGGACACGCCATGTAGAGGGTACTTCTTCTTTAATTTCTTACACTGGGCACAACACAGGCCAACCTTATTCTTCTCAACGTCGACTCAGCCTCAAATGAGTTCCTGGTGCAGTGTGTAAACGTCACCACTGGGGAGACAAAGGCGGCCAGGCGTAGTGTTGGCGATCGTCCCCTTCGAGTGCCGTGCCGGTCTTTATAGGTGTTCGCTACCAGCACTTGCCCCAACAGTCTGTTAAGGCTTCATGGCTTCATGGTGGATCTGTGTCTTTGTGTGCATGAGTCTGTGCGTTGTGCCCGTTTCTCTGCGCTGCTCACGCTCTGTGCTCTAAGGACGCACGACTCAGATCCAGAATCCTCACTGAGTCACCATCACCCCACACACTCAGTGCGGGGTAGAGCGGTTGACTAAACGAGTGGTGAATGGAGTGCAACAGCTCCATTGAGTCAGCGCGGTAAAACGACAGCAATCCCGCCTCACAGTGCAGGTGACACCCGACTCTCCGGGGAGGATCCCTCACCGCAACTGAGCTCTTTACACCACCATGCCAAACTGAGCAGCTGTTGTTATCTTTATATAACATCCAGGATGAGTCGTTCTGTCCCAGGCTGCATTCTTTACCACTCCCTTTGCGTGCGATTGTCCTGTACGCGACTCCAACCACACAGCCCCCCGCCGCACCCCCCACGTCCACCTCCCAGTAGTGTTGACCCGACGATAAGCTCTCGGAGCTCAGGGCTTGTGGCCAGTGATCAAAGCGGTGTGGGTGATCAGGGCGACCCTGGGAGACAGCGGTCCGCGTAACCGTCCTGAGATCCGAGGAAATCTGGAGTTTGTTGTGGGCCGAGTTTTGGTCCAGACTCGATGAGCGTCCATCTGCAGTAACGATAATCACAGTCGCCGTGTAACAACAGCACAGCTATAACAACAGCACTCGTGCACTACCACGCACATACATTACAATAGAGCAATTCATAATGAGCATCATTATACAACATAATGTATAGCTATCGGTGTGATGATATGTAATGACACTTTGTCAGGCCTCCCTACACCGTGTGCAGCGTGGATATCAACACTGCCGCAGCTTCTCTGTGTGTGTACAACAAACACAACGATCTCCTGTGTAGCCTTTAACAGACTGTAGGAACAAGTGCTTTTGGTGAGCACATGTGGAGGCCGGCACGGCACACGAGGGGGTGGGGTTGGCCAACACCACTCCCCGCCGCCTTTGTCTCCCCTGTGGTGACGTTTACACACCAAACCAGCGACTCAGTTTCTGTTTAATATTAGGTATAGCCCTGTGAGCCATGCGGCTCTTGACTCGGGCGTCACGGCAACAGACAAAAAACATGAACAAAGAACATCTTAAAGTGACGACACGCAACAGAAACATCCAGGAAAACCCGGCTGAGTCGACCCAGCGGAGGCCCATGACCGGTTGAAATAATCCACCGCTGGTGTCGGCCGTAAGCGGGAATCGAACTCAGGTCGCCAGGTTCGTAGCGCAGCGCACTAACCACTGTAATACTGTAGCAGTACTGTAGTGATGTGCACTCGTGTGTGTGTGTGCTATTCATAAACATTGATTAATGGTCGCGGAGAGTGGTAGCACAGTACTTAGCGCAGTGACCCCAATTTGAATCTTGCTCACGGCCAACATTAGTGACGATTATCGGAATCGGTCCTGGGTCTCCCCTAGGTCGACTGAGACTCAAATGAGTACCTGGTGCGGTGTGTAAACATTGCCACTTGGGAGACAAAGGTGGTCGGGCGTGGTGCTGGTCACCCACCCCTCATGTGCCGTGCTGGCCTTCATAGGTGCGAGCTAAGAGCACTTGCCCCAACAGTCCGTTAAAGCTATACGAGGGATCTCTGTCTATATAAACGTATCGGTATATATTGATACGTGTTCTTTTGTAATTAACTTGTGTGTTGGCTGTGTAGTGATTTACACAGGCAAATCAGGTTACGCCTTGGTCTGGCTGTCTAATACAACTTAAAGTTGCCTTGAGAGCTTCAGGCTGTAACACTGAACCATAATAATCCGCAAGGTGTCTGTATCTCGCTGCCTCAAGCACTAATCATTCTTAATCCTAAGAATATCAGCAAAGCGTGTGTGTGTCAAAGACTCACACGCAAATTAGAAACAGCATCCTCACTCAATCGTACACACGTGGAGTGTTAATAGACCTCTTGTTATAGTGATTTACACTCATCTGTGTGTGTGCTACAGTATATGTTAATGTGTCGGTATATTGATAAACGATCTATAGTAATTTACCTTTGTTCCTATGCAGTGATTTACACGGTCAACCAGGGTGAAGCCCTTGGCTGTTTGTCTGATAAACCTCTGAATATTAACAAAGAATCCTAAAGGTGCCTTTCATTCTGAGAGCTTTAGGCATTAACACTGAACCCTAAGAATCCTAACTGTGTCTGAGTCTGGAAATCGCAGTCTCAAGGACTAATAATGAATCCTAAAAATCTCAACCATAATGTCTCTGTGAAAAACAACAACAACCGCAAATCGCCACTAAGTGGCGGTGATGTCACCACGACGCTTGTGCCAGGCTATGTGCACGTTGAGGCCACGTGAAGTGTCGAACGTCCGCTGGCAGGAGGTCACGGGACAGATCCAGGTGCCACGGGTCGACTGACTGAGATGACTGGCTGATGCATCTGTGCAGCACCGCCCTTTCCTGAATCCTTATTGGGGCTCCGCAAGCCTCTCCTCAGCGTGCCTGGCAAGGCGATGTTGAATAATCCTTGCCGAACCTGTCCCGGCACACTGAGGAGTGAGAAGCCCTTGTAGTTGTTACAGTCTGTGCGGTCCCCCTTCTTAAAGAGGGGGACCACCAGGGCATCCTTCCAATCCTGTGGAACCCGTCCAGTGGTCTGGACTGTTGTTATGATGTCATGTAGACAGTCTGTGCACAAATGCCATCCTCCTTCAGCATTTTGCTTGGGAGATCATCTCTGCCCGGTATCTTTCCTGGTCTCAGACTCTGGATCGCCGTCAGTACTTCCCCAATAGATGGCACCTCAGCCGGCCACTCACAAGGGGTCATCTCCACTTTGTCCTACGATGTTTTCCAGGCTGAGGGATTTTCCCTCTCCGAGGACCTCACAGAAATTCTCAGCAAATCTGCAAACCTGTTCCTGGGCTCAGAGATTGGATCACCGTTCTTTCCCCTAATGATCGTAATAGGTGTGATGCTTCAGGTAACTTTTTTGATGGAGTTAAAGAGCGATTTGGGATCGCAAGCCATTGAGACAGACTCCATCTCATCAGCAACCCGCGACCACTACCCATCCTTGTAGCACCTCACGGCTCTCTGAACCTCCGAGCGAAGGCTGTGGTAAGCCTCCTCATTCTCTGACGTGGGATGCTGTAAACGATGAGAGTGGGCTTTTCGCTTTTTCTCAGCCATCCTGAACACCTCCTCTGTCAGCCAGGGTCTCTGGGGCGGTCTGAACGTGTACCCAAAACAGCCATTGCAGCTGCATGAGCCACAGTCCTTAACATCGCCCATTTCCCCTCGACATCTGGAAGATTGGGGGGCGATGCCAACCACAGCCACAAGCGATGATGACATTCTCGCTTGCAACTTTCATCAGCTAGCTGAGACCATGCCACTTTGGGTTTGAATGGGGTCCTGTGTGTTTTTATAATTGAACCATACAAATCCTACAGGCAGCCTTTGTGTCTGCAGTGGCGATCTTTACAAGACGTACTAGGTACTCATTTAAGCTGAGTGGACCTAGGAGAGCTCCAAAATTGGTTCTGAATACACTCACCACTGATGTTAGCCATGGCCGTGAATAGTCTGTTGGTGACCATGTTTGTATATCAGTGCACAAACCATCCCACCTTCACTGGACATCCGTACTCACTCTCGCTCATCCATAAACCCATACACCTCCGGTTAGCATGGTTGGTGTGAAAGAAGTTCAATATAGATCTATACACTATTACAAAGATACGATACCTCCGTATATCCTCAACTGACTTTTATGTAAAGTTCTGTTAGTAAGTGTCAATGAAGGCCCGCATGGCACACGAGGGGGTGAGTGGCCAGCACCACGTCAGGCCGCCTTTGTCTCCACCAGTGGTGATGTTTACACACCGCACCAGGTACTCATTTGAGGCTGAGTCGACCTACGGTAGGTCCAGGACCGGTTCAGATAACCCATCACTGGTGTTGGCCTTGAGCGGAATTCACACTCGGGACGCCAGGTTCGTAGCACAGTGCACTAACCACGACACTACCGCTCTACAACATACATGTACAAGCGCAATTATGTGCACAATAACAGATGCACACGTAGCAAGAGTCCGTGGAACTCACACATGAATGCCAGCAGGTTGACCACAGCTCCCTGCAGGGTGATGATCGAGGCGATATCTTTTTCACTGGGAGATGAGGGTAGAGATCCCTTCTGAGCGTATCTCCTGTGAGACCAGAACCAGCAGTGACTCACACAACCCGTGTGTTACACAGCATCATCTCATGACAAATAAGAATAAGTTTTGCCCTTTCTGGCAATAAACTAGGTGCTCTGATGTTCAAACACCAAATAGAAACCTTTTGTAAGGAATACAATCTGCATTAACCACACCTACTTGTGGTTTAAATGCAAACGAACATTGTCAGATAAATATATATGATGCAATGCCTTTGAAACTGATTGGTCTAGAACAGAGACGGCCTTCTTTATGGCCGAGTCTCACCAGTGTCAGACCAGAGAACGCCAAAAGGCGACCAGTGAGCATGTTTGTTTGCAGGTTCATCACAAGTACGTGTCGAATTGCCGCTTGAATATCTTAACAACTGTTTTATTGCCAGAAAGGGTAAAACCTATTCTTATTTTTCATACTATCATACTGGCAAAAAGGTCCCATCATTTAGTATCATTTCACACAGCATCATACCACACATTATCATCATCATGCACAACATCATCACACAGCATCAACATATACCATCACTCACAGGATCATACCACACATCATCATCATCACGCAACCAATGTCCCACACAAGGCGTCACCCCGTATGTTAATCTGTGTGACTTCATGAGTCCATACCGGTTTGTCTCTTTCAGGTGAACCTGCAGGAGTCAGACACAGGGGGCGCGAGTCAGTTCACCTCCAGCCACGTTAATCACACGGTGATTTGTAGACGCGAGGAGGCTGCGCTCAGCCATTCGCTTATCCCAGTGTTGTTGGTTGTGAACTCGATGGTTTTCATCAGCAAGGTGTGGCCTCCCAAACAGTTGCCACTCAGTTCCCGATGTCATGGGAAGAGGCGTCTGTAGCACTCGATATCGATTAGCAGTGATTGTGAACCAACATTCTAAATAAGTACGCACTGTGAGGGTGAATTACAGCCAGCGCGTCGCGTTAGCAGAGTCTATAGTTTAACAGGGTGAACATCTAATATACAAATCCACGTTGGTGAAATTGATTATACATTTAATTTCAGAATGCATGTGCTATGGGTTGTGTTGACGATACAAGTTGCGTTATCTTGTGCTTTGTGTTACATTGCATGTGTCTCGTTTATAAATGTAATGAACACGCGAACTGGGCACTCGCCCTGGCTCTGTGAGTGTTCTACCTGCAGGAACGTGAGCGAGTCCCTCTCCTCTTGTAGAGCGCGCAGGCGCGTGGCTGCTGCCATGAGGTCACTGATCTCGCGCTGGTAATGAGCGATGTTCTCCTCGATCTGGGACAGCAGCTCACGCCCCTTCAAGTCCACGCAGTCCAGAGCTGCCCTCTCGTCCTCATCCAGCATCGCCCTCATGCGGGTGAACTCGCCTGAGATGCGAGCCTTGGTCTGGACCATGGAATTCTGCAAGGGGCGTGGGATGCATTCTATCAACTCATATACCATTATGTAAAGAACAAAGTCACATTGTTTTCTGGAAACTTCAAACCTAGTTTTCGCTGCCTTGACATTGTCGCTGGATTGCCATTGAGCAGATCAATAACTTTAAGTATCTCGGTGTTATCTTGTCCTCCACATTGATCATATGGCCAGTAATAATATAGTCCAAGCCGCCATACTCCCTATTTTTGACTCCTGTGAAATCATCGACTGCCTCGCCTCTTGTTCCATTATACCACCTGGCCGCCCACTCACCTCTAATTTGTTCCCCCTGGATACCTTCATCCTAAACGTCTTTTTGAACAAAACTACCAAATATGTGTAAAAACAGTACAGGGGATTAGCTGTCACAGGAAGTAATGACCAGGGAGTTAGCATGGGAAAAGACTAGGGGCAACAGGGGGTAATGACAGGTTAAGGGACAGACAGGGAAGGATTTTGGGGTCTAGGAGAAGGATCGAGAATAGGGGATGTGGCCAAGTGAGAGAAGGGAGCAGGTGCGGATCAGGGGTATAGAGCCATCCAGAAGGTTCTGGAGAAGGGTCATGGCCGAAGGTCAAGGGATAGGCCACGCTAGGGATAAAATGGGTCGAGAGGAGAGGCTTGAAGCTGCTGATGGAGTCGGCGTCTTCGCCTGTCATGTGAAGGTGTCTTCACTAAATATCATCACAAGAGTAGTGTCTCCTGGAGTTGTTACAACTGGTGTCAGAAGTAGGGTGGTATCATCGTGTCACATTATAACCAGAGATAAAAGCCACCTGAAACGAGGGAGAGGACGCGGAGAAGACCCCCCTTCAGTCAGCCAAAGGAGGCAGGGTCTCGGTCAGCAACCCCGCAGGTGAAGAAGAAGCTGTGGCGGGAATGTGGAGGGAGGGGGCCGAACGATAGCAGCCAAAAATCACGGAGGGGTGGAGCGAGGTGGTGGGATGGCTGGACCAACTATTGGCGGCAGTCGCACAGCTCATCTTGCAGTTGGGCGTGGCTGCGGCGAGAGGGGGAGTTGCGGGATCTGCACGATCGACGGCCGCCATTCAGCTGCAGCCCCCTCGGCACAAGAGAGAGCAGCGGACCGTCCACAACGGATGACTCCCGTCAACGAGTTTATGGCAGCAGGAGGTGACTGGGCCACTTTCACCCGTAAGTTTGAGGCAGCTTATCAAGAAATAGCTTGGACAGAGGGGGAAGCACTGAGGGCTTTGCTGACCGCCCTTGATGACGATGCCCTCGCGGCGTTCTGAGCCATGCCTGAAGGACGAACGGCCACTCTTCAACAGGCAAATGGGGAGATACTCCATCCAAAAGACGGAGGAAGTTCCTGCAGCGGAGGCGGGAAGAGGCTGAGATGCCCCTCGCTTACCATAGCGCGTTGATGGCACTCGGGCAGGCGGCAAACCTGCGATTGGACAAGACAGCGCTGGACTCACTAGCCATGAAGAAGATGCTGATGTTGGCGCAGGAGATGGGAGTCATATTGCTCATCATGGAGAAGGAGGCGCAGACCTATCTGTGGGTGGCCAGGTGCCTGCAGGCACATGAAAGCATGCACCAGTCCCCTGGAGTGGTGGCATGGGCAGATGAGCCCGTGTTTGGCAAAGCCTCAACAGTCCGGTCAGCGGAGAACGAAAACTAATTTCTTTAGAACTGTTTTTTGTGTTTAGTGCGTTGTCCGTCCCCCCCCCACACATCCAATGAGCACGGTTGGCCACGTACGGTGCAAAAGAATTTCAACACACGTACATAAACAGTGAATGATGTCTCGTTATTGTCCATGTCCTCTCATCCACGTGTCCCTCTTTCAGTCTCAGTGTCATTTCGAGGATGCGCCTCTCCCCGCTGCTTTGCACACTTTCCAGCTTTTGTTCCGTCTGCTACGCCAAATGTTCACGTTGCTCGCACGCACATATCAGACGCGGCAATGGTACACTTGAATAAATGCGCTACTACTTTTGGGACATTTGATATGTGATTTTTTATATAAACAGAAGGAGGATCCGGAGCAGGGGAAGAAGGTGGCGGTGGCGGTGCAAGGCTGAGCTCAGCGGCAAAGGGAGACATCGCGATGGCCTCGAGGTTGGGGGCCGAGGGAGGAGGCGACCCCTCCAAAGTGGGGTCCCGCCATCATCTGCTTCCAGTGCAAACAGCCAGGACACATCGCGTGGAGATGCCGGTGCGACGCCCGACCAACGACGACATTGCCGGCATCCACCTTCCCACCAATGACTGCTCCACAGCCACAGCCATAGCAGGCAAGTCGCGACACACCAGACACCCTGGCCGAAACACCACCTTAAGCATCTTGGGCATCCGGTGTTCCAAGTTTCATTTTCACTCACATCCATTAGTTGTCAGGAGGGTGTCCCAAGTCGGGCATTGAATGGAAAAGGTTGGCTTTCTGGGTGGTGGCAGCTGCTGCAGACACATCAGCAGTGGCCAGCTCCATTGAGGGGGTAAAGGTGCGCGTTTTGATCGACACTGGTGCCTCGGCCACCATTATCTCGGAAATTATGTATGACATGTTGCCGTCACATGCTCATTATGTGATTCCGGTAGTGAATGCGTGTGTGGCACCTAACGGTGGGAGCATGAGAATCATGGGGCAGCTCGAGGCATGTGTAAGGATTTGGGAAATTGCAATGTCGGGGCCTGTTTTGATTTCTAAGACACTGGCTGTGCCTTGCCTGTTGAGCACCGACTTTTTGAGAAAATTGCCCCTTAATATTTTGATGGACCAGAAATGCATTATAATGCTGTCAGGGGACAGCATTATAATGCATTTCTGGTCCATCAATTGTTTCACTTACTCCATTCGCAGTGAGTCAGATACAAACATAAAAGTCCAGGCCTTGGTTAGGGAATCGGTATAGATTCTGCCAGGCATGCAAATCTTCGTCCCATTGCGTTACCGCAAATGATTAGATTTAGCTGACCTCGATGCGGGAGTTTTCCTTACACTGTCCAACACTGTCGATCCGTGTGATTCCGCTGTTGGGCACGCAGACGATCCTGCAGGTGAGCCAGGTGCCAATTCTGTACGTGTTAAATGTAGGTGTGGGGACGGCTGTGGTCCAGGCTCACGCGACGGCTGTGTGTTGCAAGGCGGTTGACTCGGTGGCGATGGATATTGTGGATGCGGTGGTAGAAAGGGCCGAGTCGAATGGGAAATGGGCTGAAACACTATGGAACGAAAATCCGGATTTGCTTGAGGCACAACGGGGCAAATTGCGGTCGTTGCTCCTGCAATTTTCGGACGTTTTTAGTAAGGGTAAGTTTGACATTGGCCGTATATCGCTGCTGCAGCACCATATTGATACGGGTGACGCAGCTCCTATTCGCCAGAACTCATACCGTATGAGTCCTGTAGAAAAGGAGCATGTACAACTGGCGGTGGATTAAATGTTGTCGGCTGATAATTTCACCATCAACCAGCACCTTGGGGAGCCTCTATAATGCTGGTGAAAAAATCGGATTGGAGTCTAAGGTTCTGCGTCCTTTTTCGGAAACTAAACAAGGTCTTGGTGGCAGAGGCATATCGGCTTCTTAAAAAGTCTTAAAGTCTTAAAGTCACTTTATTGTCAAGTGTGTTACATGCATGACATACAACACAGATGAAATTACAGTCCTCTCTCTTGGTCCCACGGTGCAACCAAGCAATTACAAAATTAATCACAATTAACAGACATAAATAAACAATAAACAATCGGCGATCAACACAAGATAAATAATCAAAAATGTAATAGACTTAAAATAAACAACAGTCAAGAATTTTTCAAATGTAAAATATTATTTAAATAAAGTATTTAAAGAAATAAGATATTTAAAACAGTGTGGTAGTGCGATGTAGTGCAATGTGCAGTCCAGAGATCAGGATGTACGGCTTCTGCGTGTGGACGATTCTCTGGATGTGTTGTCAGGCGCTCATTTTTTTCGACATTGGATTTATTGTCAGGGTATTGGCAATTACCCCTGAACGAATCAACTAAACTAAAAACTGCATTTCGAACGCCTCACGGACTGTATCAGTTAAATTGTATTCCCATGGGATTGCATTCAGTGCCTACCACATTTCAGAGGCTTATGGAGCTGGTTCTAGCAGGATTTCAATAGGACTCATGCCTCATTTATTTGGATGACGTTATTGTGTTTGGTCGCACGGTCGAGGAGCATTTGCAATTGTTGTGAGTGGTGTTATCCAGGGTACATTCAGCTATTTTTTTATTAGAACCCGCTAAATATAATTTATTACAAACCTCGGTACGATATTTGGACGACAATGTGAGCGCTTCCGGGATAGCTATGGACCCCGACAAAACAGCGTGCGAACCAGATTGACCGACCCCCAAGGTTGTGGGTGAAGTGTGCAGTTTTGTCCGGTTTGCGTCCTATTACCGACGGTTTGTTCCATGGTTCACGACCATTGCAAAACCCTTGCATGCTTTGACTGCTAAAGAACAGAAGGTCAAATGGGGGGAGGAGGAGGAAGCATTTGTTACGCTACACCAGCGGTCGGGAACCTATGGCTCGCGAGCCATATATGGCTCTTCCGGTGACGGCATATGGCTCCCAGACAATTTTGAGTTGAAAAATAAAATAAAATCAGTTTGGAACGGATTTAAAAAAAAAACTTGTAATATTGCTTAATAATACTGTGTCATTTGAAAGTAAACAGAAATTAGTTTTGAAGATAAATTTCACGGGTCACGGGTCCCGTGACCAGAAGTCGCATTAAAAGTAAGACATATTTAATTTATTATACGTTAAAAATACTATATGGCTCTCAATGAAATATATTTAGAAATATTTGGCTTTTATGGCTCTCCCAGTAAAAAAGGTTCCCGACCCCTGCGCTACACGATCGCCTCTCCAACGCGCCTCCGTTGGCTTATCCTGATTTCTCCCTGCCCTTTATTTTAGACATGGAGGCCAGTGACCTAGGTATAGGGGCTGTCCTGTCTGAGGTGAAAGGTGGGGTTGAAAGGGCCATTGCATATGGTAGTCGCGTCCTGTCGCCGGCTGAGCAGTGGTGTTGTGTTACCCACCGGGAACTTCTGACAATGGTCTGCTTCATTCAGCAGTATAAGCCTTACTTATATGGCAGGGACTTCGGGGTCTGCATGGACCATGCGGCTCTGCAGTACTTCCTGCGAGTAGACCAGCCTTCTGGCCAGCTCTCACACTGGCTAGAAATGCTGCAGGAATAATCCTTCCAGGTAGTCTATCGGAAAGGTGTAAGACACTGTAACGCGGATGCATTGTCTCGGTTGCCTCATGAAGAACGGTGTGCATGTGCGTCGGGCGCTGGGCGGTGTAAACCACCCGCAGCTGGGTTGCCAATGGTCGTAGCTTGACTGAGTGATGCAGAACCAGCCAGGGTGGTTATTCATAGAGACAGCACTTGGGCTCACGCATGCAGAATGGGGGCAGCTGCAGGTGGATTACGGTTATTATTGGCTTTGCGGCGGTGCGTGGAAACAAACCACTATGCTCCTGCCTCTGCGGGAATCTCGCGGGTTGTTCTCCATGAAGGACTGTTAATGCACTAAGATGAGGTTTGACACCATCATTGCCTAGTGGTCCCCACTTCCCTGCGGGGGGTAAGCTGACGCGAGCCGTGCATGAAACTAAGCTGCTGCACGTTGGGCATCAGACCTTGCAACGGGACTTTTATTGGCCAGGAAAGTCGACCTATGTTCATCACCTCGTCGCAGGTGGCACGGAGTGCGTGCACCGAAAGCCCCATTGCAAAGGTATCAGCCCCTGTTGCAGTCCATCACAGTGTCCCAAATCGATGAATTGGTTGTGCTAGACATCGTGGGACCCTTTCCATGTTCACAAAAGGAGAACAGGTTTCTCCTGGTGGGGTTGGAGTATTTTACTCGGTGGCCAATGGCTTGGCCATTGCCGGACCAAACAGCTGCATCCATTGCGGGTGCATTCCTACACGGCCACATGTTAGACAAGGGTGCCCCAGAGCAGCTTCTCACTGACCGGGGTCGAAATTTCTCGTCTAAACTGTTGCGCGAAGTGTGTGACGCATTTGGTACAAGAAAATTTAGAACATCGCCATACCATCCTCAAACGAATGGAATGGTAGAATGCTTGAACAGGACCATAACATCTGTGCTCTGTCAAGCGGTTAATGAGGCCCAGACGGACTGGGACTTGCATGTCCCGGGGATCCTGGCGGCATACAGAATGGCCCCACACGCATCTACGAGATTCTCCCCTTTTTTCTAATGTATGGACGGGAAAATGAACCCCCCATAGAGGCTCAACTTGGTACGACCTCAGGAAAAAATAGAGGAGAAATGGCGGCAGTGCGTGCGAATACAGGCAGGGCATCACTGTTGGTTCATCCACCCATCACACCTCAAGCCATACGCACATCCCCTGCCCAGACACCTCGTCCCAATGTCCTGTACGGCCGGGGTCTGGTGTGTCCGACGTGTCTGAGCAGTCGGCCAAAATAATTGTGCTTCGGGGAAAATGCCCAGAGGGCCACAAGAATCCCCCATCGGTGATAAACCGGTGTTGAGAACCCGGTCAAAGTGCTTACGTCTGCGGTAGCAGTTCTGCAACCTTAAAATTTACTTGAAACTCTAGCATAACTGTATTCATTCAGTGCGAGTAAACTCTGGACCGGTTTTGGCATGCAGTGTCTCATCAGCAGAGTCAGGCTCGCTTGAATTAACGAAGGTGAACTGCTAGATGCTATAGACAAGGATCCTCTGTGATATGGATCTTTGTCAGACGACAAAAAAAAGTTATTTGATGCATAAACCAGTCCAGCGTTTCTGCTATGGAATCAATGCTGCTCAGATGATGCACTCCCAGAAGACTGTGGAGCCGATGGGATGTTTACGAATTTATGTATTAGGTTGAGACAGATGTGTAAGGAAATTAAAATGTCTGTTTATTTTATTCTTTAGTTATATTCTCCGCAACGAGTCTAATTATTATGTTTGTGTTTGGTATTATATAATTTGGCATCTAACTAGAACCCGTATCATTACGAAACAGTAATTGCCTGTAAACTAAGAGCAGTACATCAACATTACCTCAAGCAAGCCTGACTCTGATACCGAGACACTGGGTGTGGAAATCAGTCCATAGTTTGCTTTAACCGAATACTTTGAAACGATGCACTCCCACGTCGTGGGGCTGATGGCATGTGTACATTTTTTGTCATGATTTTTATACAGAGGCAGATATGTGATGGAGACGTTTAATCTGCTTATCTGTTTTTGTTACTAATATTCTCTACGTTTTTTTATTATGAATATCAGCAGCTGACCTGATGCCCTGCATTACAATGGATAATTCTGCATGCGAAAATACAAACAGGTTCATAGCACTATCCTTGAAGACATATCAAAAATAGACAATTACTAATTATACTGACCGATAAAATGTACGGCAATAAGAGTTAATCACTAATACATCACGATTCGTGCAAAATCAATTTTAAATGTTTTAAATAGTCAGACTCTATGTTATGTTAGTTGAGAGTTGGGTGCATGCCATGAGAGCAAAAGTGTTTTCCAGCATTCCCTACTCTCTTGAAGTCGCGTCTCTTGTGTTTATTCTAGCATTTGACAGCCGGTTTCCTGTAATATCATCTTAATCTTCTCTCGTTTAATTTCTGGTTCATAATTCAATGCAGTCGTTGCTCCAGTCTGCTTTATTTTATCTCAACCATTGCCAGTCATTGGAGTTAACCTGCTAAATGCTGTGCAGTCTCACGAGACTTGAACTTTTATTATATAAATGTGACATTTTTTCTCATTTATATGTCAAGCACCCATAGCCTTTATATGCAACATCCTGCACAGTTCTTACACACTGACTCAAGACTAACAAAGTTCACTTGAATCTACGGAGTTGTCCTCACAGGGAGAGAGTCATAGACTCCACGCAGGGTGGAGGTCACAGGGTTACAAAGGCCACGTGTGGTACCTGCACGACCTTGCGAGTGGCCTCCATCCGTCCCACGGACGCCTCCGCCTTCCTCCTCTGCTCCTCCACCGCTCGCGTTTCTTCTCCGACTCCACTCTGTAAGAGACGAAGTCACAAGAGGAGACTCCACTCCCTTAGCTGCTCCCTCTCAGCCCCACTCCACACGGAGCCCTCCACAGTGATCGTTCTATAACTGCCCACCAAAAATGAGTCCAAGGAAGTCGGCTTGAAAGAAAAAAGAGCGTGGAGAGAGAATCATCCCATCCTGATGGTGTTGATTTAATGAGATGTTGTTGTTGATTCTAGATTTGAAGCTTTCGTGACTGCAAGGATTCATACTCTTAGGTGTTTTCGGTAAAGTCACGTAGGTAAAAATAAATAATTAAAATAATAGAAATAATAATAGAAATAAAATAAAATAAGAATAATTATATTTCTATTATTTTTATTATTTATTTTTACCTACGTGACTTTACCAAAAAAACCCAAGAGTATGTTGTTGTTGCACTTTTTAAGCTCAGGTTTTCTCATTCGCTCCTGAGTGGCTCCCACAAAACCCACGCGAGCCTCACCTTCCGTGTCTGATGCTCATCCTCCAGTGTGATTAACTTATGACCCGTGTGGTCTCCTGTGATGATGCAGTCCCTGCATACGAGGCTGAGGTCTTGCTTGCAGAAGAACTTGAGCTCCTCTTTGTGCCTCTTGCACTTGCGGACTTCAGGGTTTACATTTGGTGAAACCAAGACGTGGTCATTAAACTTTTTATTCTCCAGGTGAGGCGCGAGGTGCTCCGTGCAGAATGACGTGTCGCACTTGAGGCAGGTCTTCACTGCAGGCGTCTTGCCTTCTGGGCAGTTTTCACAAAAAACAACACCAGCAGGAGCAGCAGAAACAGTAGCCATGGTCTCAGTCACTCGCAGCTGCTCTATGAGGTTGGCGAGCGTCACGTTCCTGGTCAGCTGGGGTCGTCGAGGGAAGGTCTTACGGCACTGCGGGCAGCAGTAGAAGTCTGTCTCCTTCCAGGCGTCCTCCAGGCACTGGAGGCAGAACGAGTGGCCGCAGCTGAGCGTGGAGGGGCAGTCAAACGTATCAAGGCAGATGGTGCAGGTCAACTCACGGTCCACGTTCTCAGCAGGAGCTGCGCTCGCCATGACCCGAGGATGCACCCAAAGTTAGTCGCTGCCTATCACTTGGAAAAATATATTTAAAAAAATGCTTTTACGTTCATAATCTCTTGAGATGTTGAATATAATTGACGAGATGTGTTCTGTTCAGGCGACGCTGTGTCCGCAGCTCATACAGCGGAGACGAGCAGGGAAATGAACTGACTTCACCTGCAGTTAAGTTATAAATATCCCGAGACACGCCCTTGAATGTTCCACAATGCAGCGCTCACCTGTGCAGACGTCACGTTACAGTCACGCACTGTGTTAGGTTTCTACAAACAAAAGGCAGCAGCAGCAGCCCGTGACGCATTGATAATAGTTTGTCCCACAGGCTGATTGACCGGGTAGGGTCAGGCTGTGTGCATTGCCACAGTGGAACTGCACATTGAACAAACATTGTGATGTAAAGGTTAACAGGTTTTTTTCCCCATATGTCTTTTTCTATTTTTTCTTGCAAGGCCTGTTTGTTTAAGATTCACAGTATTTAATCGTCTTCAACCTTTATCAACTAATTATTTTAACTACTGGCTTCATGCATCCTCTGTTCATCTGTCAAATATTGTTTTTATTCATGAAATTCCTAGGAGACCGCTTTATTCTATGTGGATGGTGGTTGTGTGTATGTGTAATACGAGAGTTAATCGATGAGCGCCGATCAGTGGATAGGCTCCGCCGCTTGGGCCATCACCCAATTAGAGGGATGGGCCGAGGTTAGGGCCGGAGCTCAAAAGGCTCGGGGGAAGTAACCATCTCGAAGGTTCGTGAGGTGGCGTGGCTTTAGGCGGGGCTTGGTGACGTGGGCCAGGGGATATAAGGGGAAGCGGAAGAGAGCTCGGGGTCAGTGCGTGGAGTCAGAGAGTGGGACCATGTCGCTCGCCTCCGGGAAGCGAGCGGCCACGTGGCAGGCCGGAGGCTTCCTCCCAGCGCACCGCCTGTCAGCGGCGCGCGGGAGCTGTTGAGAGAGAGAGGCGAGTAACCACCAGCCGTGTGGAACGGAGTGCAGCCGTGCCAGAGAGAGAGCGGTGCTGTCCAGCTGTGGAAGAAATTATAAAGACAAAGACACAAGCGCAGATCGTCGTCGCAGTGGTTTATTTCATGTATGTTGGTCTTCTTTCACAACGTCCATAGCCAATAGTGCTAATAAGTATTAACTATTAGAATAGTTTTATAATAAGTAAATGGTGATTTTATAATTATTTAATAATTTTTTAAGTATTTTTGTTCCTAAGAATCCCATAATAATTAAATAACAATTTAGTAATAATTATTAAATAACAATAATCATTTCATAACAGCATTTAGTAATGATACATAATAATTTGATGATGCCATATAGTAATACTATGAATTTAAAATAATTCAATAAACCTGCTGCCATCATTATTTAATAATAACTTCATAATAATAATTTGCATTTACAAAGTGCCCCGTGCCCTGAACCAACTGGCGTGTCCGGCAAGTAATAATAATTTAATAAAAACGATTTAATAATCATTTAATTATTATTTAGATTAACAAAGCGCCCTTAAACAATCACTCTCAGGGCGCTCTGCATGGAATGGCAGAAAATAGTAAACATCACCCGAGGAAAGAAGTGAGAAGGACATTGGAACATCACTAAAGGGAGAAAGCCATTTTACACAGAGACGGCTTTAGTGGAGATGTGAAGATGAGCAGTGTCTCGGAAGTCCCCATTGACCTCCAAGGGCAACGAATTCCAGAGTTTAGGTGCCGCGATTGCCAAGGCACCGTCACCCCCCCACGTGTGTAGCCTAGAGACCGTGGGACGGTGAGCAATGCACAAGCTGAGGATCTTGACGATCTTGATGCAATATTCGTGGCTGAAGGAGGTCTTGAATGTAGGGAGGAGCGAGTCCATTTAAGGCGAGGGCGAGTCGGTTGGCGCTGCCTTTTTCTCGTTTGTGTCATTGCCTCTTCCTTCTGCGAGGATATGTGTTTATGCTTTGCAGTTCTTTCTTGGTCTCATTCTCTCCATCAGAATATCTGCGAAACGGGTTTATTCCTGGGGGAGATGTTCTCCCTGGTGCATGGCAGCAGGTGCGTGGTGTGTGTGGTGGGTAGTGTGTGTTGATGGTGAGTAGTGTATGTGCATATGGGATGGTGAGTAGTGTGTGGATGGTGAGTAATGTGTGTGGATATCGGATTGTGAATAGTGTGTGTGGATGGTGAGTAGTGTGTGGATGGTGAGTAGTGTGTCGATATCGGATGCTGAGTAGTGTTGATATGGGGTGGTGAGTAGTGTGTGAATGGTAAGTAGTGTGTGTGGATATGGGGTGGTGAGTAGTGTATAGATAGTGAGTCATGCATATTTTAATCAAGGCTCACAGACGAGAAACGTGGATGTAAAATTACTTTACACTGGGTTACAAACCTCACGAGGCACCCCATGGAATGTGCTGAGATGTTTAAGGAATGTAAAAACAAGCCCCGCATCACACAAACCTGTCTAGATGTACCTGTAGATTCGCGCCATTGGCTTTAACCAGTGCCAACAATGGACTTTGTAAGAACATGATCACAATCGTGAAAAACACGTTCCTTCGGAGTGGGCCGTTAGGAACTTGGTTGGACAGCGCATTCGTGCGATCCGTGTCACGCGGCGCAAGCTGCGTGGGGCGGTGCGTCACGTGGTGCTGAGCCCGCCCAACGCGCTCTATAAAATACAAATCGAGAGCGTGGTTATTCACGACAGACAGACAGACAAATAATCCCTGGTGGGCAGTGTGGAACTGTTGTTCCTACCTGTATAACACATCCTGAGATGTGGGTTTTCGATTCCAAGCATTTGCCTGTGATTAAACGCGGTACTCCGGTGAAACAAGTTGTTGGTTTAAGCCCATTTTTCAATGCCAGGCATGAACGCATACAGAGTTTGGTTCTGCGATTAGTTCGTCCAAAGTCCAGCTCTGAGCATTGTAAATGAGTGGTTTGACCGCTGTGCATCGAAAATAGATGTCAATTTGGCATCTTTGGACTGACGTACATCAGAATCAGAATATGTATACTGCACCAGGAATCCTTTTAAGTGTAAAGCTCTTTTTAACAGATGTCCAGTAGGGGTACGGGGTGAGAACATTACAACAATAAACAGTACACAAACATGATAATAGTGCAAGTACAAGAAAAGTAAACAAATCACCATAACACATCTACAGTAGTTTAACATGTTAAACTTTCGCGACCAATATTCATTATACAGTTTTTTCGGGTTAACTATCTAACCCAACCAACCTGCATTAGTGGACATCTACAGTATAAATATAAAAGTTAGTAGTTCCGTGCGTCCGTTTACATTTGGGGGATTGCCAGAAAGTGCCAGCGATCAATTCGACTTGGCTCCATGTTACCATGGGCTGTGTCGGTACCGCGTTGTGGCAAACGGCGTGCGAGTGTGCACCACGTTGATACACAGCTGTTGTTGTTGCACAACATTAATGGTTGACGCCTCATCAATGTCTTTAATTTCACTATGTACGATTTATCACCAATGTGACTTTTAATTTTGATTTGAAGCTTTCGTGACTGCAGGAATCTATACTCTTTGGTTCTTTCAGTAAAGTCACTTGATGACGGACCGCTTGTGTTGCACCCGAAACGTCGCGATTTATTTTATTTTATACCTACGTGACTTTACCGAAAGGACCAAGGAGGATGTGACTTTTCTTTGAAGACAGACACTTCTCATCATTCTCCTACAATAACGTCACTGTTTACAGCTCAGATATAGCACCTGGTGTAGGTATGCATAGCTGTCAACCCCTTATCAGTGCCCTACCTTATTGTAGACCAATTCAGACGTTGTTGGTCACCCCGTGTTCCTTATAAATCTCAGCGTTCATCCTACAAAGTCCCCATCCCAAGGGAGACACACAAATAGACAAAAAAGTTTTACTCCATTTTCCTGTACAAGTGTTATGGTCCATATGACGACGCAGAGGCAGGTCTTGTAGCGGCTCATGCCAGGGTTTATTAGGGGCTTACGCCTATGTTGGACGAGCTAATATATATCTCCCCAGGGATAGGGTACTGGGAGTCCCTAACACACACAGACTACTCGGGCTCTTCCCACTTCACCGACCGAGGGATAAGCCAAACTCGGCCGGCTGGGTGAAGCAGCCACTCTAGCCTCGTGCTAGGCTACCCTACCCTGGGTCCCGACTTCCACCCTTCCACGTTCCCGGCTCTAACGACGACCCCGCCCACGTCACCGGTTCCAGCTTAAGTATTCCAGGGGGACGTGACGTCACCGCCCCGCCCCCTGTGCATGACGCCACTTCCCATAACGTCATCGTACCGGAAAATCCGCCTGACGTCACTTCATGTGACGTCACTGCACCGGAGGGTGAGCGTGACCTTCCGTTACCAACTACTCCTCTACACAAGAATACGGGTAAACCGTATGGTAGGGGTATATCTAACAACATTACACATCACACTATACAGCAAACTATGCACTGTCTATTACTCAGCTATAGTAAATGGTGAGGGTATGTAACATTATTACACACACCTGTACTATATCTGAGCTGTACACATTAGATTGTGTGATGTATCATGTTATGGACAACCTCATAGCTTTGGTCCGGTGTTGTGTATATACCCCCTTTTTAATTTTTTTAATTTTTTTTTTTAAGAATCATTCTGCCAACATATAATATCGTTTTTTTATAAGACGCGGCAACGTGAGAACGGACACGCCCCCACACTCCCACAGATCTGCGCACACCTCATTTCAAAGGAAAGAGGGCATGAAAGAAAGGCAATCAAGGTCATAAAAACTTCCCGAATTTCACACAGGAGGAACAAGGGAGGGGGGAATGGCAGGCGGGGGGTTGGAATGACACCCTCTCGTAAAAAGCCTTGCAGGGCCGGGCACCACGGAGGAAGAGATGGTTATGTTCTTAACAAAGAAACAGCATTGACGACTAAAAGCACATACGGGTCTTTGAACCATGTTAGATGCACAAGTACCAACTTAGCCATGAAGATTAAGCAAACAGTATCCATCCTCACTCCAATTGGAAATCAGACTACAGTCTGCACCAGAATCGCGACTCATCATTGTTAATTAAATACTGACATTATTTACCTTTAAAGAATTTCTACACGGCCGGGCCGAAGCATCGAAGAACAATTATGGCATCTATTTCGCTCCAAAACAAAGATCCCTAGCCGGGATATCAGATTAAATAATCACAAGAAGTCAAATAATAAGTACGGAATTAAAGTAGAAGAGGAATCAAGGGCGGAGAAGGCTCTCAAAATTAACCAAACACAACACCCCATGGGAAGCGAGCAACACGGCCGTCTTTGTCTTTCCGAGAGGATCTCCACACGCAGGCACAAAGCTAGGAAATGACACCCATAAAGGGGGCAATGGCTCAAAGGAAATTAACACGTCTTCGAAGATAAATAAATAAAAGCATGCGCCGGGTGCTTCCACCGTGGAAACAACCGTCTTTGTCTTCCCACAACACGGACAGGAAAAAATTGCACACGCGAGGAAATAACATTTCCATGAGAGATCGGGTCATGATGAAACATCGTGAACACGGGTTCGGCATAACCAAGCAGCAAATAAGTCGGACGCAGATGGTTCAGCCCACAGGAGGGTTTTATGACACAGCCTTTGAACAACTCGGGAAGCCAAGTGGAATTTTCCAATATAAACCGAAGGAAAATCCATCCAAGGAAGATCGTCCGGGCCACGAGCCCCATATCGTCGCCAGGGCTTCGGCTCCACCACAGATCTTCACGAGCTCCGGCCTACATCTCATCTCGTCTCCGGGCTAAGGCCCCACCAGAGTTCTCCAGGGCGACAGCCATCTCTCCTCGTCGCCGCCAACGAAGAAGCTCCTGTCATCCAGAAGGACGAGGCTCGTGGAGTGGCGACGTGCGTTGCCTTGACGTGCATCGCCGAGGTGCTCGCCTGCCGCACACGAGTGAACGAGCCAGCTCCCTTGCCGCCACCACGCACGTGCTCGCCCGACCACGCAAACGAGCGCAGCCGCGCCGTCAATCTTCGTACGGGCTCAACGAGGGAGGAGTCTGAAGCAGCCGATCACCGCAGCGCGACAGCCAGGGGACCCTTCTCCGAAAGTCGTTCGTACCCACAACTTCCCTCACGTAGGCTCACACGCGCTCGCGTCGACGCCCAACCCCCTTTGAGACTATCCATTTCGTCCCTACCATCATATCAACCCTACACAATTATCGGAAGACTGATTATCAACTACATGAACCATCAGCTGGCCACGAGGAATCGTGGCCCATCGAGTGATTAAGAGTCCGTCGGTGATAAGAGTGAGGTTGTTTACCGTGCCTTTCCCTTGTTCCGCTTATCACATAGGCGATCAATAGACTCGTCGAGGCAAACTCAACCTCTCGAAATCCTCATTACGAATCGACCGAACACAGAGAGAGAATATCTTGTCAAACCAGTTTCCTTTGTCCCAGAGTCTCGCCGAAGAATTGATTAAAACAGAGGCAGATTCGCTCCCGCGCACACACGCCCTCACCCACCATTATATCAACCATTCCGTTAAGAGGATTTTTATACTTGCCGATAAATCTATTGACATATACTTTCGCCTCTTGGGTATAATAAGTGCTATATTACCGCCATAGGAAGTGTGTCATGCTTGTTTTCAAAATCGGCCAGTCGCCGATTGTGATCGATACATGGGCGAACTAATGAGATGCCTGGTAGGAAAAGTAGAGGTTACAATTGATATAAGTGTTTTTAGTCATTCAGTTCGTTAAGTGCATAAGGTCTATTCATTCATTTTAGTCAAATGCATAGTCTCGCAAATGCATAAGTGTTTATTCATTCATTTTAGTCAAATGCATAAGTGTTTATTCATTCATATTAGTTAATGCCTAATCTCGCAAATGCATAAGAGTTTTGAGTTATTCAATTTAGTTAAATGCATAGTCTCGCAAATGCATAAGTGTTTATTCATTCATTTTAGTCAAATGCATAGTCTCGCAAATGCATAAGAGTTTTAGTTATTCATATTAGTCGAAGGCATAATATCGCAAATGCATAAGAGTTTGGTTATTCAATTTAGTTAAATGCATAGTCTCGCAAATGAATTATTGACGCATGTTTGACCTGCATGATAGAATGCCACGTGTTTGTTAGAATAAAATTGTTATCACAGAAGCATATCGAGTGTTCCTTCCAAGTCCATGCAAAACTGTCTTATTCATAAGAGCTGTTACCTGCGATGAGATATGAAAATGGAGACCTAAAATATTATAACACACACTAGGATAATCGGTAAATGAATCTATGATAATCGTGTTATCCTGATTGATAACTCTGGATAAACGAAACTAAGCAAATTATCATAACTGCACACATTAACATAATCACAAGCCTCCGCATAAATTACTACGATTATCTCCGTGATTATCATAATTTATGCATATAATTACATGCACTATCATAATTTATGCATAGTAATACACACATTAACATAATTAATGCGATTTGCGCATTTTTCGGAAAATTATTTATTTTTATTATTTTTATCAAAATTTCATAATATCAACACATACAACACCGGGTAACGGGAACCCCCAGCGAGTAAATATAAGCACACACTCGCATAGCTACTCAGTGGTGTGTGTTACACTCTCATTTAGATACAAATACAGACGCATTTACAACCCATTCATAAATATATACACACACTCACATAGCTACTCATTGGTGTGAGTTACACTATCTCTCATATCGATACAAATACAGACACATTTACCACTCATTCATAAATTTGATCACACACTCGCATCGCTACTCAGTGGCGAGTTACACTGTCATCGACACAGGGAGACACTGAAATTCACAGCTATTTTTTACAATGAAGAAAACTCACGTTTATTCATGACACTGTGTGGCCTTAAAAGGTAAATGTATATAACAAGCGAGGTTTCGAGCAATGACCCCTCTTCACAGCACATCGCGAGCCCAGGGAAGAGGTAGAGCAACTCTACAAATGTGTTGAGATAAAAACATTTTTTTGCTATTTGTGCACCACTGCCAAACGCAGCATCGTCAAATCATTTCGGTGATTTGAGAACGTCTTGCCATGCTCCGGCGCTATAGAAGCTGGAGTTGTTAATTAATTAATTAACTCTTGATCCGCTAAACTCTGCCACGTGCACACAGAGAAAAACTCGTGCGTGGGAACCAATTCCAAACCCTCACATTCACTCAAGCAACGATCATCAGAGTAAAAACCCAAACACACAAGCACTCATTCAGAATAGCCCTCCTGCTTTATCCCTCAATTATGTCCTATAAAGTAGGTCCATTGCCTGAAACGTCGTTTATTATATGTTACCTTTAAGCCCCAAGCAGTGTTATTTTTGAGTTATTTTGTGACAGCGAGAGAACGTCCCATATGAAGCGGCAGTGTGCACCGCGCATGCGTGCGTTTGACTGCCGTCTGATGTTCGTGGGTGCGATGTCTTGCCTCTGTTCTTGGCTCTATATCAATGTGTTTTACATTGTATATAAACGTAAACCGTGTAAGATGTAGATTTTAACTTTTTATTTGGAGTGATTAGATGTTAACTCCCTTGCCCGGTCTGCAGGAGGTCGTGGATTCGATCCCGACCCTGACGCCTGCTGCATATTAAGAGTTTGGGTGTCTCTCTCTCCCCGTTGTCGGTTTTTCCCTCCACATTTAGAATCAACATCACGCGTTTAGAGTATTATGCTACTGCTATACATTTCCACATGGGACACATTCACAGCCTGGATGAGAATGTTCAAGATTTGTTTTCAGATTTTTTTATTCACCCAGAATACAATGACCCTTGACCCACAATACAATGTGATTCCAATTCACAGGTAACCCAGAACATAATCAAGCCTTTTTATATTTACGCGATGGAACCCACGAAACCTTTACTATTGATAATATTGGTCGCGAAAGCCTCCGTGTTAAATTCGATTTGTTTAACCAGGTGAGAACTCAAGATACCAGGATGAGTGTCGGTTGCAAGGGTGATGATGCTGCTGCTGCTTCTGCTGCTACTGACGATTCTGTTACTGCTACTAATTATATTTTTATTAATGCTGCTGGTCCTACTCCTGATGATATTGATGATACTAGCAATGATGCTGCTGCTGATGTTATTGATTATTCTATTACTGCTGATAATGATTTTATTATGATTGATGCTGGTCCTACTTCTGATACTGATTATCATGCTAACGATGGATGCTGTTGATCCTGCTGTTGTTACTAATTCTGCTGCTGATGATATTTCTGCTAATACTGCTGATGATGATCGAGTCGAGTTAAATATGAGTTGAACGAGATGAGCACTCAGGAGATCAGGATGAGTCTCATTTACAATAGTTACATGGGTCACAAAAATGAAAAAAAAAGCAAAACAAGTCAAACCAATGCCAGTGGTGGTTAGGAGATGTTAATTCCCTCGCCTGGTATGGAGAAGGTTGTGGGTTGGATTACGACCCTGACAGCTGCTGTATATTTGGAGCTTGTGGTGTTTCTCTCCCTGTAATAATACACACTGTGTGTGTGTTGCGACAAAATTAGTCGTGTTGTAATATAAGGTACATCTTTACTCTAGAGATATATCAGGCACTTAATTACTTTAACCCACTTCAAAGTCAAAGCAGATAATTAAAATATTTATCAAAACAAACTTTTATTATAAATAATATTGGTGGCAAAATACCTCCTCCCACTACAAGGTGTGGCTTCTCACTCTCTATGCCCTGTAAAATAAAACTAGTTTGGTTTGGTAGGAGGAGGGAGTCACTCGACCAATGGTTATAACAAAAATGTTTTAGCCCAGCAACGCTCGGCACACACCACGAGTAGTCCCCCCCTAGTGATGCCATCCCATTCCCACCGCGGGTTTATCGACCAACGCGCGAGTGACCACGAGGAGACGGCGCGTGTCACCCCGTAGCGTCACGTGACGCGTGTTCCCAGCACGCCCGCGATGGAGCGCCGCCCTCTCGGCGTTGAGCGCCACGCGGCGCGCGGTGCGAGGGACGATGACGACAGAGAGAACCTTGGCTCCCCCCGCCCTCCCCCACCAGTGCGCTAACCACTGCACCACCGCTCCACCCCACACTACGCACATGGCTCTCTATACACTAAAGACAAAGCAACCCCGTGTAGCCTTAACAGACTGTTAGGGCAAGTGTTGTTAGCGACCATCACGGCACACGAGGGGTTTGGTGGCCAACACCACGCCCGACCCGCCTTTGCCTCCTCAGTGGCGATGTTTACACACCACACCAGGAACTCATTTAAGGCTGAGTCGACCTAGGGGAGACCCAAGACCGATTCAGATAATCGCTATCAATGGTGTTTGCAAACTGGTCAAGGGCCTCCCCTAGTTGGACTCAGCCTCATATGAGTTCCTGGTGGAGCGTGTAAACGTCACCCCTGGGGAGACAAAGACGGCCGGGCGTAGTGTTGGCGATCATCTCCCTCGAGTGCCGTGCCGGCCTTCATAGGTGCTCGCTGCCAGAACTTTTCCCAACAGTCTGTTAAGGCTACACGGGGGATCTGTGTCTTTGTGTGCATGAGTCTGTGCGTTGTGCCCGTTTCTCTGCGCTGCTCACACTCCGTGCTCTCAGGACGCACAACTCAGATCCAGAATCCTCACTGAGTCACCGTCATTCCACAAACGCAGTGCGGGGTAGAGCGGTTGACTAAACGAGTGGTGGACGGAGTGCAACAGCTCCATGGAGTCGGCGCGGTAAAACGACAGCAGCCCCGCCTCCCAGTGCAGATGACACCCGACTCTCTGGGGAGGATCCCTCACCGGCACTGAGGTCCAGACACCACAATGACGCACGTAGCAGCTGTTGTTATCTTTATATAAAACCCAGGATGAGTGGTTCCTTCCCAGCCAGCATTCTTTACTTCTCCCTTTCCGTGCGATCGTCCCGTATGTGACTCCAACTTCACAGCTCCTTGACGCACCCCCCACGTCCACCTCCCAGTAGTGCTGACCCGACGAGAAGCTCTCGGAGCACAGGGCTTGGAACCAGTAATCAAAGCGGTGTGGGTGATCGGGGCGACCCTGGGAGACAGCGGTCAGTGTCACCGTCCTGTGAAGCGAGGAAATCTGGAGGTTGTTGTGGGCCGAGTTTGGTTCCAGAGTCGGTGAGCGTCCGTCTGCATTAACGATAATCACAGTACCCATGTAAGAACAGCACACCTATAACAATATCACTCGTGCACTAACATGCACGTACATTACGATAGATCAAGTCATAATAAGCATTATTATACATGACACTATAACGCGTAGCTATCTTTGTTATAACATGTAACAGCACTTTGTCAATCTGCTGCTCGATGAAGGCCTCCCTACACTGTCAGGGTCGTGGGGGATATTTGACCATACTTCACCACGCCGGTCACAGTGTTTTGTTTTGTCTGCACTTCCATCTGCTGTCCGCCATGTAGCCCCACAGCCTACAGCACCTGCTGCGCACGGAGGTGGCCGCCCATGCGAGTCCTACCCAGGCGCAACACCTGCTCAGCATTGCGAGATGAGAAGAGGTGGGGCGCACTGTGAGCGCTCTGTGTGGTATCGTAACAGGATGAAATGAATCTGCCACAGAATGAATGAGAAATAATATTCATGCTTCGATCCGTGCTCTATTCATGCTCGATTGAAGCTTGACCGGTGTTCTATCGGTGTTCGATCTGTGCTCGACTGGTGCTAGATGCGAGCTCGATCTTAGCTCAATCCCTGCTCGATCCATGCTTAATCAGTGCTCGAACAATGCTCGATCAGAGCTCGATCCGTGCACAATCGGTGCTCGATCTCGTGCTCCATCCAAGCTCGATAAGAGCTCGATTCGTGCTTGATCAGAGCTCGATAAGAGCTCAATTCCATGCTCAATTCGAGCTCGATCTGCGCTCGATCGGTGCTCAATCTGTGCTCGATCCGTGCTCGATTGGTGCTCAATCTGTGCTCGATCCGTGCTCGATCCATGCTGGATTGGTGCTTGAACTGTGCGTGATCGGTGCTCAATCTGTGTTCGATCTTTGCTCAATCGGATCAAGCATGGAGCATGATGGAGCACAGATTGAGCACGGATCGAGCACAGATCGAATTCCGATCGAACACGGCTCGAGTTCCAATCGAGCATGGATTGAGCACCTATCGAGGTCCGATCAAGCACCGATTTAGCTCTAATCGAGCAAGCACCAATCAAGCATCGATCAACCAGTGCTTAAGCTATGAAATGTTTAGTATGTTGGTCTGTGTGATCGATGATGGATCAAGATGTGATATTGAATATAACATTTTTTTATCGTTTAATTTATTCCTGTCACATGATTTCTGAAACTATTTTTGGGATCAAAAAGCCCATCTTCAGCCGCACCTTGATGCTGATTGGCTTGCTTCTGCATTAACATAATTTATCATTCATTCTGTCGCAAATTTATTTAATCCTGTTACAGCACTAACCACTGTAACACTAGTAATACTGTAGTTATTTACACTCGTGTGTTATGCTCTAAACATAAACACTTATAAATGGTCGTGGGGAGCAGTTTCCAAGAACACAGGATGAGATGTTACTATCCTTTGTGCAAGCACTTCCAAGAGTTCATGAACAGTGAGCCTGGTGAAATTTGGGGAGCGCATCGTCAGTAGTGTACCTTTGGTTCCTAGGGTGTTTCGAACTTTCACACTATACACCCTCCCCGAAGGCGGCCAGCGACAGGGTGATCAATCCTACGCTTGCGTCCCATTCCCAATTAGTCATAGGAGTTGCCTTGTTGTTGATAGCCAACATCCCATGGGACTATGCATGGCAGGGGCGTCCTCCTCCCTGAGTCAAGCATTGTTGACTGCATACATCCTGGCCCTCTCACTTCGGGGCCCAGCTGGGGTCTTTCCTCTTCATCCAGAGCCACTGACTGCTGCCTTCTGCCGCCTCCGATACAGCTCTGATTGCCGAACGCTGGCTCTGGCCCTTAATTCCCAGGTCTCTAAGCAGTCTGGTTGTAGATGTTGCCACAAAACCTATGCAGCCCACCTCCACTGGTCTGACTTCTGTGTTCCAGCCATGATGCCGTGCTTCGGCAGCTAGATCGGCATAGCGCAGATGTTTTCGCTCATAAGCCTCATCTACTGAGTCCTCCCAGGGTACTGTGAGCTCAATGATGAAGACCTTCTTGAGCGAACGGGACCAGAGCACCATGTCAGGTCTTAGGGTGGTGGTTGCGATCTCCGAAGGAAACACAAGTTGCCGGCCAATGTCAGCAAGCATTTTCCAATCGCGGGCCAAGTGCAGCTGGTCTCGCTCTAATGGTGTATAAGTGTTTATGCTCTAAACATAAACACTTATAAATGGTCATGGGGAGCAGTGAACTCAAACACGTACACCAAACTCTCAAGGCGAATGGATATTCTGACTATACAATCAGCAAAGCCATCACCCCAACCGTGAGGAAGGAGCCATCTGAGGATCCAATCAAAACTATCACCTTGCCATACATAGGGGTAAACAAAAAGATTTCCAAAATCATGAACAAACACAAGATCCAGGTCCGATTTAACACAGTACATAAAATTTGTGATCTGATCCCATCTGCGAAGGACAAGATTCCTGACATGCAATATCACGGCGTTTACAAACTAAGCTGTATCTGCAGCAGCAGTTACATTGGGGAAACTAAGCGACATGTCTCAGACCGTGTTCGTGAGCATGAGGTAGATTTGAAACACGGTAGGACCAATACTTCTGCCGTAGCTAATCGTTATTATAATGCGGCTGGCTCACGCGAAATGATTTCTCTAAGATGATGGCACTTTGCAAGCCCACTGGCTATCAACAAAGACTCGTTCATGAAGCCATCCATATATAGAGACAGACACAATTTCAACCGAGAGGATGGTTATAATCTCAGCAATCATTGGAAAGATGTCATCAACCACATTGGGTCATGACTTGATTTGTGTTTTTTTTGTCAAGGGAGCACAGGCCAAGTCATGATTTGATTTGTGTCGTTTTTTTGGTATCTTACCCCAGGGCACATATCCCCCGTCCACTTCGTTGTGCTGCTGGAGCGCTTGTGCCACGCCCATTTTTGAAACCTTTATAAATGGTTGCTTTTGGTGATCTTCCCTCTCTTCCCTCCTGAAGACGATCGCTTGTGTTATGATGGAAACGTCATGGTTTTTTAAACTATATTCGTATTTCTGAAAGAACCAAGAATAAGTCTACATTATAGACTGCTAGTATGCTCACTCAGGTTAAGAACCAGACTACAGTCTACATTATGGACTGTCAGTATGCTCACTCAGTTGAATAACTATTGCTACAATCTACATTATAGAATGCCAATATGCTCACCAAGTTTTAAAACCAGGTTACAGTTTACATTACAGACTGCCAGTACACTCGCTCCGATAAAGAACCAGGCTACATTCTCCATTAGTGTTGTAGTTATTTGTTTATTTATATTTATATTCCCTTCATTTTTCTAATTACGTGACTTTTACCGAAAGAACCACATAATAGTATTGGAGTGCTTAGCATGCAACACAAATTTGATGTCCGCTCACGGCCAATACCAAGGATGGATTATCTGAATCGGTCCTGGGCCCCCCAGGTCGACTCAGCCACAAATGAATACATACCCGGGACAATGTGTAAGCATCGCCACTTTGGAGATATAGGGGGCCGGGCGTAGTGCTGGCCACCCACCCCCTCGTGTGCCGTGCCGGCCTTAATAGATACTCGCTAACAGCACTTGCCCACTAGTCTATTCAGGTTATATGAGTGATCGTTGTGTATATAAATTAATCGGTATATATTGATACGCGTTGTTTTGTAAGTAACTTTTTGTTGTTGACTGTGTAGTGATTTACATGGGCAACTCAGGTTATGCCTTGATCTGGCTGTCAAATAAAACCTAAAGTTGCCTTTGATTCTGAGATCTTCAGGTTGTAACACTGAACCCTAAGAATACTCAAGGTGTCTGTATCTCGCTGCCTCATGTACCAATAATAAATCCTAAAAATCTTACCCAAATTAATAGCATCCTCATTCAATCATACACACGTGTAGTGTTAATAGAGATAATGGAAAAGTGATTTACACTCATCTGTGTGTGTGTACTATATATTGTGTAGGTATATTGATACATGTTCCATAACAATTTAACTTTTTGCCTATATAGTGATTTACACGGTCAACCAAGGTCAAGCCCTTGGCTAGCTGTTTGATAAAACTCTTAATATTAGCACAGAATCCTAAATGTGCCTTTGATTCTGAGAGCCTAAGGCATTAACACTGAACCCTATGAATCCTAACTGTGTCTGAGTCTGGATATCGTAGCCTCAAGTACTAATACTGAATCATAAGAATTTCAGCCATAGCGTCTCTGTGTAAAACACTTACACACACACACGCAGAATAGCAACAGCATCCACATTCAATAATATACAGGTGTATGGTTAATAGAGCTCATGTAATACTCCTTTAGACTCGTGTGTGGGCTGTATATTAACGTAGAGGTATTACAATACAGAACTGAAAGCTGTCCACCAGTTCAACTACTTGGGGTGCGTGATCTCGTCTGACGCCAAGATCAACAACGAAGTCGACAACAGGCTGGCCAAGGCAAACAGTGCATTCAGCAGACTATACAAACGTGTCTGGAACAACAGCAACCTTAAAAGAGACACGAAGGTCAACGTCTACAAAGCTGATAATTGGTGTTTTACCCTTCTATCTGGCAACATAACTGACACCTTTTTACAAGGAGTCATGTTTGCATAGACCGCAATACCTGCAGTCATAATACAAACAAAATACATAACTCTGATAATGTGCACTGTCCTTGAAGTTGATTGGTCCACACCCGAGACAGCTTTCCTTAGAGCCTAGTCTCACATGGGTTGGACCAGATGACGCCAAAAGGCGCACAACTCAAAGACAATGCACCATCAGAGTATGAGAGTTATGTTTTTGTTTGCATTATGACTGCAGGTATTGTGGTCTATGTAGCTGAAGAACCAAGACCAGCCAGCTTAGGACCCTGGACCCCCTCGCCCCATTGTCCTTGTAAGGGCCGGGACGCTGTGTGGGCCAGTGGTGGGACTCTGGAACTCCCGGCTCTACGCCCTTGTAAGGGGGAGGTCCGAGGAAGCCAGAGTCTAGACCCGCACCTTGGCTGGGTCAGGTCAGGTAGCCTCCCCTAGGGTAATCATAGCCGGAGGACCCGAGAGCGTAGCCAGTGTCAGGCACGCTAGAAGTGGGCGGTGTCTCTAGGCTGTATCAGTGCTGTTTACGTGGTGTGTTTGAATAAAGAATTTGTCTCTTCAAAGTGTCTCTGGAACTCATTACATATGTACAGTGATACACATGGTCATCCACAGTTATACCCCATTCTTGGTCTGTGAGCCTCGGGTATTATCACTGAATCCCAATAATCTTTCATGTGCATTGGCAGGGATATAGCAGTTTCAAGCATTTTTGATGAATTCTGAGAATCCTAATGCTGAGTTAGTCTGGCTATGAACCTCATGCATTAACAATGAAACCATTTGCATCACAACGGTGATGTAGTCTGACTCTCGTCTGATGATGACATCTATCACCGAGAAACCTCTGTTAATATATTAATCTGCAACAATAGTTAATTTGGCCAATGACATTCTCACTCAATAATCATATACTAGCACCTCCAATTAGCACGGTTCGCTACGTGCAGTGGGAAATAAGTTCAACATACAGGTGTAGTATTAATAAAGCACTGTAGGAGCGATTTACACTCATTTGTGCGCTATACATTAACATCTAGATAATACACTACCTGTGTATTAGCATGTCTTATGGTATGCAGAGTAATATAAATGATCACCTGAGGCTGGGATATCGATACTGAACCCTACGAATTATAAAAGTTGCTCGAGCCTAAATGTAACAGCCTCGAACAGGAATAATGAATCCTGACATTCTAAAACGAGACTTTATGTGAGTCTCAGGCCTTTACACTTATCCATATTTTGATGCCCTCGCTCCTGGGTGAGAGTGAACTAAGTGCTTTTAGCAATGGAGGGTTGCGTTTGTTGTGCAACGTTCGGAGACTAAGCTAAGGCTAGACTCACAGCACATGAGGACAATGACTCTTCTGAGTAGGAGTTAGAACTGGGGATTGAACCCTGAACCCTAGTATCTGGAGACTGGAATCCGTTGTTTCAATAGACAAGGCCTCCCCTCCACACTGGGGCAGGAGTGATGAACTCACAGACGAGAGGGAGCAGTCTGCCCATGATTCTCTCAAGGGAGCGGATCGTGGGGGTGTCCAGTGGAGTCAGAGCTGGGGGCAGAGACTTCTTGGGAACTTTTCCCCTGTGACAACGATTAGAAAAAAACGAATAGCATCACCACACACACAGCATCACCACACATACACAGCATCACTACACACACGCAGCATCACCACACACACACAGTATCACCACATGCAGACAACGTTTAAAATGCAGCATCATTAAATGGATCCTCTGTCCCACTCACAGATTATGCCCCATACATAGCCCCTATGCAATACTTAGCCATCTATTTACGCAACATTAGCATGGCCACAAACATCCAGTTTGTAACATAGGCTCAATATAAACATCCGATTTTCCACATACAGATTATTATCACAGACATCACCAGTACACACAGCAAATGGTCCATGTTATCACAAAGAGCATCATCACTCACATATGTATGTGTGTATAGTTAGCTTATTTCGCACCGAACTTAGCCAACCATGATAATCGATGGTGCGGGTTAATGACAACAACCTAAACAGAAAGCAGTTGTAAAGAAATTAGCTGGGATAGCATCGTTTAAAGTAATTCAAACGTACAGTTACATCAGAACCACCTGACGTTAACTTAAATTTATACAACAGTGATTTAAATCACTATGCAAGTAAAATTAAATCAAGTCAAATAAAAGCACACAGCTCAAGGCTCCCACACTGCACCGCCTTGTGGTGCTGCTCTGTGATGGTTGAGTGTCTGTACCTGCGCGCCTCCTCCAGGTGTCCCTGTGGGATACAGAGAGAAGCGTCACGTGATGCTGCCTCCATTCACTCTCAAGGCATCGCTCGAGTTCCCTCTGCGATCTCCATGACCGGAATATGAATCCCACGTCTTGGCTAATGACCCCGTGAAGGCCAAAACCATATCCTTGATTTGAAGTTTTCGTGACTGCAAGGATCCATACTCTTGGTTTTTTATCCTTGGTTAAAAAGTGACGCGATATTCTCAAGAGCTGAGCATCTCAACCGTTTAGCCAGGGTTTGAGTCCCCTTCAGCCTTGGGCAGTGCTAATTTCCCATGGCTTGAAACAGCCTCTCAAAATGATGAGAAATTTTTATTTCTGCAGAGGCAATTCAAGTGTGTACATTAAAGGTGCTTGAGAATAGGTATCAAACACCTGACAGCAACAGAGCAACTGTTTAGAAAATAGTCGATTAAATAGCATAACATCAGGATTTAAAATTCAACTTAATTTGAATTTCATCTTCACGGTAACATGTGGAATTATCTGCAGGCAATGCGACAAGAGAAATTATTCATTTAGATAGATAGTGGATTTTAAAATGCAGCCACTATCGTGGTCAAGTTCCAAGCATCTGAACTCTTGAACCAACAGTTTCTCTACTGCTGAGGGCTCTGTCAATCTGGGGCACTCGCCCTGGCTTCGCGAGCGCTCTACCTGCAGGAACGTGAGCGAGTCCCCCTCCTTCTGCAGAGAGTGCAGGCGCGCGGCTGCTGCCTGCAGCTCGCTGATCTCGTGCTTGTAATGAGCGATGTTCTCGTCGATCTGGGACAGCAGCTCCTTCTCCTTCAGTTCCGCGCGATGTAAAGCCGTTGTCTCGTCCTCATCCAGTGCTGTTCTCAGGCGGGAGAACTGGGCTTTGATTCGCTCCTTCACCCCAGTCAAAGATCCCTGTCGAGACGCGCCAATTCTAATTATTCCCCGTTCCCCTCTACATTAAGAAATCTCCCTCCTTATCCTCGTTCGTCTCTCAAAGCTCACCCATTCCCTTTCTCTCCCCTCGCCCCTCCATTTCTTCCCATCCCTCCCCTGCCCTTTTGTGACCCCTATGTGCCCTCTGTTACGGTCACGGATTTCTTGGCCCTTGCATGCCCCTGTCCTCTAACTTTATTTTTGTTACCGTTTTTTGAAATATATAAAGCGCCTTGAGATAGCGCACTCTATAAATATGAGATAATATAACATTTTCCATGAGCCGTGATTATCATTATGATTAATGATCAAACCACCTTGGTTTGATCCGAACATTTCCGAATTCATGAAAACTAGAGATGTTGCCTCGAATAAAAAGAAACGTCCAAAAACCCTCTCTACTTGGATTAACTCTAGAAAAATAAGGGTATAAATGTACTCACAAAGTAAGAAACACAAAATTTTCTTACCACCACAAAACTATAGGAAAGATAAATATTCTTCCAAAAACTCTGCATTGGATGGCAAAGAACTGTTCACAAAACAAGACATTGCCAATGGATTTAATTCTAATTTTGGATCAGCAGGAACTATATATTTGACAAAACACATCAGAGTAAAATTTATTTTAATACACCACTGTTCACATAACTCATTTCTTCCTCTTCATACATCAATCTTAAAATGTTGTCTTGAAAGTCATCGTCCATATTTCTTCTTTAGTGTCCTATCTGAACTGGATGTATTGGATAAACTAACATAAATTAAGACATCATCCACGAGAGAAGACGATTTGCCTGCATTTGATTCACCATGGAAGTGGAGAATGATGGCAAACTACCATTTTTAAATCCTTTATATTAAGTTCGCTTGCTTGCTTGCTTAGGACCATGCAAATCTTTCGGTCGTTTTTTAACCCACTTCCCGTGATCCAATCGAGCTGACATTTTCCACACAGACTCGTTGTGCGTGACAATTAATGTTCGTGAAAAATTTTTCCTAAATTTTACACTTTTTAGGACAAAAATATTATATTTAATTACCAATTGCTTAATGCTGCCATGCAATCATCTGACCCATAGGTGGCAGCCATCTCAAGCCAGAGGACGAGAGGACTCTAGCCGCCACGCATATAAAGGATTTATAGTGAAAAACTTTGTTTTTATGGGTTATACTTGTTAAATCCTTTATATTAAGTTCGCTTGCTTGCGTGCTTGCTTACGACCGTGCAAACCTTTCGGTCGTTTTTTAACCCACTTCCCGTGATCCAATCGAGCTGACATTTTGCACACAGACTCGTTGTGCGAGACAATTAATGTTCGTGAAATTTTGTTTCCAAAATTTTACACTGTTTAGGGAAAACAAATTAAATATTTAATTACCAATTGTTTAATACTGCAGACAATCATCTGACCCATAGGTGGCAGCCATCTCAAGCCAGAGGACGAGAGGACTCTAGCCGCCACGCATATAAAGGATTTATTGTGAAAAACGTTGTTTTTACGGGTTAATTTTTACATTTATTCAAATAGAACTCATTCATGGCTTTGGCTGAACGTCACAGTATAGGAGCCCAGAGCGTAACCCCTCCACAGGCCGTGGCGGAGTAGCGCAGTTGGTAGTGCCCTCGCTTCCCATGCCAAAGGTCGCGGGATCGATCCCCGCGTCCTCCACAGGCGAATACATTTTAAATCCTTTATATTAAGTTCGCTTGCTTGCTTAGGACCGTGCAAATCTTTCGCTCGTTTTTTAACCCACTTCCCGTGATCCAATCGAGCTGACATTTTCTACACAGACTCGTTGTGTGTGACAATTAATTTTCGTGAAATGTTTTTTCCAAAATTTTGCACTGTTTAGGGAAAACAAATTAAATATTTAATTACCAATTGCTTAATACTGGCAGACAATCATCTGACCCATAGATTGCAGCCATCTCAAGCCAGAAGACGAGAGGACTCTAGCCGCCACGCATATAAAGGATTTAGAATGAAAAACTTTGTTTTTACGGGTTTACTTGTTAGATGTTCTGTTTGAGAGGTGACCTGATGGAACCTTAGGACATTCTGTCTACAGGAAAGCCACCCACACAGATTACTACTTGAAACCTGATTCCCACCACCACCCGGCTCAAAATAATTCTCTCATCAAAACACTATACCACAGAGCTCATGGCATTTCTGACCAACACCACCTGGCCAGTGAATTAAAACATGTACATCGGGCCCTCAAGATGAATGGATATTCTGACCGCACGATCCGCTAAGCTGTTTCTCCCACCATACAGAAACAACCACTTGAAACTCCGATCAAAATTATCACGTTGCCATACATAGCAGGCGTGACCAAAAAGATATCCAAAATTCTAAACAAACATAAGATCTAAGTCCGATTCAGTACAGTACATAAAATCCATGATCTAATCCCATCTGTAAAATATGTAATTCCTGACTTGCAATACCCTGGAGTCTATAAACTGAGTTGCAGCTGTGGTGATTGTTACATTGGGGAAACGAAACGTCATATCTCCGATCGTCTCCGCGAGCACGAGTTAGATCTGAAACACGGCAAAATTGAGTGTTCCGCCATTGCCGAACATTGCTACAACGCTGTGGGCTCTCATGATATTGTCTTTTCCGAGACCAGCGTGCTCTGCAAACCTTCTGGCTACCATCAAAGGTTTGTACACGAAGCCATCCAGATATACAAACACAGACATAACTTCAACCGTGATGATGGGTCCAAACTGAGTAATCATTGCAAAGATCTTATTAACCATGTAAAACATATTTAACTACACATTTGTACCATCTTATTTGACAGGTACTATTCTACTTTACCGAGTGTTGACATCCCCAGCGTTTAACAGTACTGCCTTTTTTGTATTTGGATTGTCAGCCAACACCGGTTACAACCCAAAGTCGAGGTACACTGATTGTTCTCTTTTAGCCCCGCCCACCCCCCCCAACACGTTCCATTCACTGGCTACCACATTCAGATAAGCCCATCCCCCTCCCCCCTTAACTTGTGTAATAAAAGGACTCAGACACTTTTTTCTGTCTTCGTGTCCTTTATTGGGTTCTTGTCTTCTCCCACACGGCACTCTGTTATAACTCTGTATTTATAGCCCCCGGCTGTTGACTCTATTATAGCTTCCTTTCTCTTCCCGCAGACTCTCTGCTTCATCTACCGTAACCCCCTCCCTGCAGACTCGCTGCTACCCCTATGCAGACTCTCGCTGCCACCCCTATGTGCAGACCCTCTGGCTGCTACTGTATGCAGACCCGCTGCTGACTCTGTATGCAGCCCCGCTGCTGACTCTCTGTGCAGCCCCGCTGCTGGCTGCAGCCTCCTCGCTGCTTCGGGTCGGTCACCGCTGGCCAACGGTGCCAATCCTCGCTCCCCCGTGTTCGTGGCGATCTCGCCACCCTCCGCTTCGCCCTTCGTGGCCTCTCTCTGTTCCTGGTTCCCCATCACTCCCTATCCTCTTCCGGTTCCCCTCCTTCTATAGCTCAACCCCTCTCCCCCCACGTGACCTAACTCCTCCCCTCATGACGGCACCTCCGGAGGGCCGTTTACGCCCGCATTACACTTGTATTTAAGAGCTTGTCTCTTGGAATTTTGCCTCACTTTATACAATACATTTTAGCTGTGACGGTCCCACCTGATGACGGAGACTTGTGTTGCCTCCGAAACGTCGTTATTTATTATTTCATTTCTATAGTTTTCATTATTTATTTTATTATTTATTTTTCCCTACGTGACTTTACCGAAAAAAACCTAAGAGTAAAATGTCCCTTGCCATTTCACTCTCTTAATTAAACAAACCCTGATGCCTGGAAAGTTGAAACGTTCAAATTCCAACCACTGCATATGAATATTCTTAAACTTCATCTAATTACAGTTAACTATTAATACAGCACAGAGTCAGGGTTTTTCGAATATGACTAGTTGCATGTTTTTATTAACATGCACTTATCCATACATAAGTGCCATGATTTATTGGTTCAGCATACAAACTTGCTAACGAATTATGTAAGTTGAACTAGCCTTTTGCCGGTCCAAGGACGGGTGTATTGTAGTAAATCTGAAACTTTAAAGCGAAAAGAAGACCGCAACGTGATATCCATTGCATCAATTCGTGTGCAATGTGTCAGGGCGCGGTGACACAGACCTTTTTTTTTAAAGGTTATAATCCCTTGTTCATCATGACATCCTTTTTACTTCGACGTCTCAACAGCGTTACGGAGATCGCGTGACGTGAGGGTTCTGCCTTTGTAGTGAGGGTTATAAGTTGATGCCGAGGAGGGGTGAGGAGGTGCCGCGGCCCCCCATGTGGAGTGACGTCACCCGCTAATTATTATGAATGGGGGGGGGTGTCCATTTGGAGGACGTCACCTGTTAATGATTTTTAATTAGGGGGGCTGTTCGATGTGGAGTGATGTCACCTGCTCATGATTATTCATGAGGGGGGCTGGTCGACGTAGAGTGACGTCACGAGCGTTGCACACAGACATTCTTTGCTCATTGTAGTAGCTAATAATAATGGGGGGGGGGTCCATTTGGAGGTCGTCACCTGCTAATGATTAACGGGGGCTGTCCGAAGTGGAGTGACGTCACTTGCTCATGATTATTAGTGAGGGGGGAGGGGACTAATCCATATTGAGTCACGTCACCCGTTCATGATTATTAACGAGGAGGGGTTGGGGGGTGTCCATTTAGAGGACGTCACCTGCTCATGCATATTAATGAGGGGGGCTGGTCGATGTGGAGTGACATCACGAGCGTTCAGGACATTCCTGGGTGATTCTAGTAGGTATATGAATTATGTAAATTCTCCACGACCAAAATAATATGTATTGCAGGGGTATAACCAGAGCCCCCCCCGACCGCCTTTGTCTTTCCAGTGGCTGTCATTGCATGCTGCTGCAGGAATCAATTTTAAGGATAAGTCGACCTAAATCGGAGTGGAAGGCTAGTTCCAATAAACATGGCTACGACATTTTAAAACAAAAACTCAAACAGAAAACCATTTGTAGTGTAAAAAAGCACATACTCTTAAACAGCATTTAAAAAGATGTTACTGTGGTGCCACGACTGCGGAGCAACTCCGCAAGCGCCGCAACTACTCCCTGGCTCCCACACTGAGCACACACACTCAGCATACACACATTGTGTACTTGCGGGGGATTGCCTGGCACAATGGGTTTTAATTCGAAGAGTCCCTAGGAGAAAAGTCCCACGGTTTCCTGGTGCCAGGAGATTGGCCGACCGTTGCTGGACAGGTCACATTGCGGTGCCCCTGAGTTGGCGTAAAATTGTATGGGCGCAAAAAAAAGATTCACTGGGCCAGCCGCAATGAGTCATGAACGACAACGGGAGGGGCGGGGTGGAATATTAAGCGAGCAAACCAGACCATGAGTTCAGGGGATCGCAGCGCTACGACCTCCCCCGGACCCAGACCGAATACACACTAGCAGGGGTGTATTTGCCAGCCGGACGTATTTCCAAATTAACGGGGATGAGTAAAAAATGAATGAGTACGGATGGATAGACCATGGGTCACAGAAGTAACCGTCGTGGTGCTCCATGTAAGGGAAGAAAAAACGAGTGAAAATCACAGGTAGGCACACGATTGGCCGCGCGGGATGACGTGACCCTGGGCTTTTGAAGTCAGGGGGGACAAAAAGAGGCGCCTGGGACCGTTCAGATCAGATCTCGTCTTCAACCTCTTGGCCGCCAAGACCCACTCCCTACCGTCCTGCCTTCTCACGCCACTTGCAGCATCTGTGCGACGCCAGCGAGTGCTGCTACGAGGCAGTGATAGGTAAAGTTATCATTCTTCACAAATAGCACCAATCACATTCCTGCATTTCCCATAAATATGCTAAATTCTTCTTGATATGCAGATTATTTTGCTAATGCGCATTCCCCCCCCCCCCCCTTCCAAACCAACTTAAATAGACGCTCCAAGCGTGGTGGTGTTTTCTTTTAGACGCTGTCGCCTCGACAGACCTGGTCTTCACCTGAGGATGGCTGCTTGTGTTGTGGCCGAAACGTCGTGAGAATTATTTTATTATGTTTTATTTTTATTATTTTATTACTTCCCTTCTACGTGACTTTACTGAAAGAACCAAGAAGAGGGTTATCATTCCTCCTTCTCCCTTTGACTATCACAGCATACATGTGATGCCGTGAGTACAGCCGCGAGGTACGTGATAGGGCACGTGAGTATTTGGGGACTTGGGCAGCCATAGGCTAGGCTCTGATCGCAGAATATTACCTCCGGGCAATGCGGGGTTTGCACCGTGAATAAAAGTTAGCATTTAGCATCGGTGTGGTGTCTGTGATTTACGTGTGGAGCGCCTGTGTGGGGAAATGCGTTGCGAGGGTGAACGTGGAGCCGCAGCACGGGCGCGCGTTGAGGTAATCGTTCGCAGGTGTGGGCGCGAGCGTGCCGCTGCATGCTGTGTTAGTGTAAGCTGTGGTGTACGCGAGTGTGTGGCTTAACTCCGTGTGGCTGTGAGCCAGCAGCACGAGTATGTTCCTCAGAGAGGGTGCTAGCACTAGGGGCCCGATCACTCGGTTGGCGGGGGCCCAGTGGGAGCCGACTGACGTGGTGGAGAAGGAAGTGGAAGGGGCGGACGTCGTGCCCCACACTGCCTCGCGAAGGCGGTGGGGTGGACGTTGGCCCCCACATTACCTTCACTCATCTTACCTTGGCGAGTCGATGAGTTGTGCTTTATTAGAGGTATTCTGAGAGGATTAAACACCTGTCTAGGATCATATCCGTACCTTCTTTAATTATTGGCACTGGCTGACTCTTCCCATATTTCACGTCCTTAAAACTGTATTGTGCCTAAAATCTGTAAAACCATCCACGGGCGACCTTGAATGATTTTTCTTTCACTGCTTCTTCTTCTCCCAACTCCTTTTTCAGGTCCTCATACAAGCTTAGGGCCTTCTCCTGAATGAAGGCAAAGCTGATCGGTGTGTTCTTGTTGTGAGGATTCTCGACCCATAACGCCAGCAATCGTTCCATGTTTTTACCTAACACTGCATTGCCATGTGATTTTTAACATCCGAGTGCTTTAAAATATGCCTAGCTTTACTTTAAATTGTATCAGCATTCTTCACTATCGTATGTTCACTCGTTGGAGGAAGATTCAAATGGCGCCCAATATCAATCGTAAGTCCACCTTTTCTACCACGCTTTATCACTTCCATTTTGACATCGAGCAAAATATAACTGCGATTTTTCTTACGTTTCCAACCTGCACTGTCACTTGCACTGCCACTAGCACTAGGCTTGCTACTCATTGTTGAAGGGTTGCGACAATATTTTGAGAGAAAGTCCACGCCTATTACAAGGAGCACTAAAGTGGGATTGAAAAGACGGCGGCGTATGCGCAAAATACTCGTTGTACAGTACGTTTTACAAGTTGTAAAGAACTTAGCTGAACTGAGTCGAAAACGCCATAACGACGTGTGTGTGAGACATTTCACGTTGAGTTCCTCACAAAGTGACATGAGTGCAAAACAACGTACATTGAGGAAACGTATATTGGGAACCCCTTGTACTTATGTTCTCCACAACGTGTTATTTTCGGTAAACTATAAATATCACCAGCTGAATTGATGTCCTATTTTACAGCAGGATTTGCGATACAATGGATACTTATGCATGCGACAACACACACAGGATCATACTAATATTTTGAAGAAATATCAAAAGTAGACGCAATTAATTAAATATCTTTACCATAAAATTTACGCCACCAATACATTACGTTTTAAGTAATCATTGACTCTACATTGTGTCTACTTTCGAGTTGGGTGCGTGTCATGAGAGCAACTGTGTTTTCCTGCATTCCTTGTACCATTTTGAAGTCGCATCTCGTGTTTATTCAAGCATTCAACAGACGATTTCCTATCGTATTTAATTGTCATCTTCACTCGTTTAATTTATAGTTTATAATTCAATACAGTCGTTGCTCCATACTGTGTTATTTAATCTCACCCATAGCAAGTGATTCGAGTTATCCTGCGAAATGCTTTCCAGTCTCACGAGATATTAACTTTTTTTTCTTACATAAACGTTGCATTAAGAAAAGAATACAGTACATTTCAAGCACCCATAGGCATATTAATGTGATATCCTGCACAGTCATTACACATTGACACAAGACTAACAGAGTTCAATGAAACTACGGAGTTGTCCTCAAAGCAAAGGTCGCAGACTCATTGCAGGGTGCAGGTAACGGGGTCAGAGTCCATGCGCGGTACCTGCACGTCCTTGCGAGCTGCCTCCATCCGTCCCATGAACGCCTCCGCCTTCTTCCTCTTCTCTTCCACCGCTTGCTTCTCTTCTCCAACTCCACTCTGTAAGAGACAAAGTCACCAGAGGAGACTCAACTTCCTAAGTGGCTCCCTCTCAGCTCAACTCCACACGGAGCCCTCCACAGTGACCGTTTTAAGATGCTCACCAGAAAAGAGTCCAATGAAGTCGGCTTTAAAGGAAAAGACAATGGAGAGAGAATCATCCCATCCTGATGGTTTTTATTTAATCGGCTAGGTTCATGGTATTGTTCGCTCCTGAGTGGCTCCCACTCAACCCACGCGGGCCTCACCTTCCGTGTCCGATGCTCATCCTCCAGTGGGATGAATGTATGACCCGTGTGGTCACCTGCGATGGTGCAGTCCCTGCACACGAGGCTGACGTCTTGCTTGCAGTAGAACTTGAGCTCCTCTTTGTGCCTCTTGCACTTGCGTGCTTCAGGGTTCACATCTGGTGAAACCAGGACGTGGTCATTAAACTTTTTCTTCTTCAGGTGAGGCACAAGATGCTCCGTGCAGAAGGACGTGTCGCACCTGAGGCAGGTCTTCACTGCAGGCGTATTTCCTTCTGGGCAGTTATCACAAAAAACAACACCAGCAGCAGAAGCAGCAACCATGGTCTCAGTCACTCGCAGCTGCTCTATGAGGTTGGCGATCGTCACGTTCCTGGTCAGCTGGGGTCGTCGAGGGAAGGTCTTGCGGCACTGCGGGCAGCAGTACAAGTCTGTCTCCTTCCAAGCGTCCTCCAGGCACTGGAGGCAGAACGAGTGGCCGCAGCTCAGCGTGGAGGGGCAGTCAAACGTGCCCAGGCAGATGGTGCAGGTCAACTCACGGTCCACGTTCTCAGCGGGAGTTGCACTCGCCATGACCCGAGGATGCACCCGAAGTTAGTCACGCCTTGTCGCTCAGAAACATATTTTAACAAAAATACTTTTACATTTATAATCTCTTGATATGTTGAATATCATTGACGAGATGTGTTCTGTGCACAACTCACAGGGCGGAGGCGAGCAGGGGAATGAACTGACTTCACCTGCAGTTAAGTTATAAATACTATGAGACACGCCCTGGAATGTTCCATAACGCGCCGGGGTCACCTGTGTAGACGTGGCGTTACAGTCACGCACTGTGTTATGTACAAAAACACCCATCAATAGCAGCCAGGGAGAAAGCCATAATGGTTTGGCCTACAGGCTAATTGAACGGCAAGGGTCAGGCTGTGTGCATTGCCACAGTGGAACTGCACCTTGAACAAACATTCTCATGTAATCGTTTTCAACCTTTGTCAAATAATATTTTAACTACTGGCTTCATGCATCCTATGTTCCTCTGTCAAATATTTGTTTTATTTATGTATTCCTAGGAAACCTTTTTTATTCTAGGTAGATGGTGGTTGTATGTATGTGTAGTGGCATTGAATGAGTTACTGTAGCGTGTGCCGCTGAGAGATTGGTAGACTTAGGAATAACAGCCCGTTCTACTTGTTGCACCTGTGGGCAAGGCACGGATCTCTCTAGGGGATCCAAATGAGTACGGGGCCGAGGGCAGAGCCTGACCACGCTGGGCAGGATATAAGGCGAGCTCCGACTCACAGTTGGGGCTGCTGTGCTCTGGAGTGGACCTTGCCGAGCCTCGTCATCGTTGTGATAGGTTTTCTCTCCCTTGCCCCGAGCAGGCACCCTGGCTGTCAGGCCAGCGGCTGCTTTTCCAACTGGCATGGAGATCAGCCAAGCTGCCGAGACGAGCAAGGGCGATCAACCCCCGTCGACGACTGCTGAGGTGGAAATGGTCGCGACTCGTCAACCAGGAGGATGGAGGTCAGTGCAGGAGGGCGATACGGCGAAAGCTTCAACCTCAGACGGGAGGATGCGGGATTGGGAGGACGCTTGGAGGCAATGGACAAGAAGAGCAGAGGTACCAGCGCAGAGGGAGGTGGCCCCCGCCAGCCTGAGTGGGGAGGCAGAGGGAAAGGTGGACCTTGCAGGCCAGCAGGCACATGGCGCCCGGAGCGTGACTGATAAGGGAAAGCCCTGATCTGTGGGCACAGGAAGACCCCAGGTACCCGCAGGGTGGTGGCGCGGGAGAACCAGTGTGAATTTCGCACCGGTCCACGGAAAGAGACACAATTGTGTCCGAATGGCATTCAAAGAGGATATGCCAGACGATGTCACTATCGGCCGCGCGAGTTTTGTGAGGACTGTGGTGGTCTGGATATGACAGGTGGACCCTAAGGACTTGTTCTGTCTGATAGCCTTGCCAGGCGGCCGCGCCTTTGATATCAGTTTCAGGACAAGCAACCTGTTTTTGTACAATGAGGCTCTGCCGGATCACAATGTGGAAGTCTGTCGGAGTGCAAACGGCTCCAGGACTCACTGGGTATTTGGACTGGCGCCAGACAGTGGCAGGTGAGACTAAGAACGGTGGAAGGGGCCCTTCGGCACATCCCAAACGCCTTGAATATTGGAGGCAGTAGAGGCTCTTTGGTCTACGCGGGGCAGCCCAAGCGCTGTAGGAGATGTGGATGCAGGGGACACCTAGCCGTGGCATGTGAAGCCACGGTTTGTTATCGCTGCAAGGTGCAGGATCACGTCGTGGATGACTGCAATGCCCTGGTACGGTGCAACCTTTATGCAGTGGGGATCATTTATATAGAGACTGCCCAGAGTCCTACGCGAACATGGCCCAGGCGCACACGGATCGAGAGATGGAGGGCAGCGAGGGAGAGGTGACTGTGACGGAGCCGCAACAAGCACCGACCAGTCAGGCGATGGATGGCGGGGGGCGGAGGGGTGGCCAAGCAGGGAACGCCATTGCAGGATGAGAAGGGGGAGGGGGAAATGTCAACGGAGGAAGAGATAACACCCACGAGCCAGCAGCCAGAAGGCCACGTAAATGATGAGGAGGTGGAGAAGGCCCCTGGACCTACCATGGCCGACTGGGCAGAGGAGGGCGGGAAGGAGCGGCAGGTGATGGAGGATGGGAGTGGGACTTTTGAGAGGGTGATGAAAAGAAAGTGGAGGGCATCGAGGCCCCCAAGGAGATCTACTCCCGCGCGTGGTCCAGAACCGGCTGGCTTTTTGCCGGACATGGCAGTGGCAAAGGTGGGACAAGGAAGAGAAACCCCTCCGAAGTTGGGGGACATGGGACAATTGCCCGACGTTGGGGAAAAAAAAACTGTTACCAAGTACTGGAGAAGGTGTCGGAGTCAGATTAGACGCCACAGAGCATGGATCTTATGGTGGCGTCGGTGATCGTGAAGGGGATCTGGTGCAGGGCCAGACGAATGGCAGTTATACAATACTTGCAAACCATGAAAAAGGACGTAATATTCCTGCAATAATGCCATCTGCCGTATTCTCTCGGCCGGGCGGAATTGATAGAGCCCTGGGATGGCCGTTACTTTTGGTCAGGGAGTAATGCTAATAAGAACACCGGTGTCATCATACTCCTAGGCAGCCAAAAGGTGGAGATACAGGAGACCCAAGATGTGGTCCCCGGCCGACTCCACTACGTTGACGTTTCATACGATGGCACGGAACTCCGCTTGATTAACATATACTCCCCTTCACAGTACACTGCGCGGGAGGAACTGTTGGATAATGTGGCGGCCCTGTTGGTGATGCGGCGGAACATTATCTTGAGCGGGCATTTTAACTGCCCGCTCTGCCTGGCAGATGTCATACAGGCATGTGGAAGCAGGAGACTAGACCCCTGCACCAGGAAACTGAACGGGCTGCTTCAGGATTTCAAACTGACTGATACCTTTCGATTGATGCACCCAATTCGGCCAGGGTATACTTGGTCTAGCAGCACCGGTACATCGCAGTCGTGAATATATTTTCTTTTAGTTTCCGCCAAAGTCAAGATGGAGGGTGCAGGTATAGAGCCCTTTTCTTTTTCCGATCACAAGTTGATGACCGCGAAACTTAATCCTGGGTGGCCTGAGGTTGAAGAGGGGGATCTGTAAAATGAATGTAAGCCTACTAAAGGATGAAAAAGTGATCGGGGATTTTGTCAGGAGGTACGAGGAATGGCAGAGCTTGCAGGGCTGCTTTGGCACCCTGGTGGAATGGTGGGAAATGGTAAAAGGCCTGGTCAGGGCGTTTATCCAGGCCCAGAGCAGGAGGAGGAGCATCAGGAATGAATTGAGAGGGTGGAATGACTGGTTGGAAAGGGCCTACAAACTTTTGGAACTGGGTTTCCAGTTATGAGAGAGATAGGACAGCTAAAGGAGAACATTACCTCAACAGTGGATAAACGAGCAGCACAACTCGTTTTTGGGGCTCGGGTCAAGGCGGTGGAGGAAGGAGAAAAGTGCACAACATTTTTCTTCAAAGACATAGGAAAGCATTTTACGTAGTCGGGGAGCTGGTATGCCCCGACCGGGGCAAATTGACAACTACAGAAACAATAATGGAGCTGGCGCGGGACTATTACAAGCACCTAAATGGGAGTGAGGTGTCGGAGGCCGGGGTAAGGCAATCCCTCCTTGGAGAGGTAACCCAAGTGACCACAGATCCCAGGGGAATAGATGGACAAATTCAAATGTGGGAGCTAGAAGAGGCTGTGAAGGGACAACACAGGCAAAAAACACCGGGACCAGATGGGATTCCAGCTGAATTTTATACTACGTCCAAGAACACAGTTAAACACGACATATTACGTTTGTACAGAGAAATTCTGGAGGATGGCCCAGTGCCGGAATCCATGAGGAGGAGGGTAATTGCTCTCATATATAAGGGGGAGGAGGAACGCAATGACCTGGGGAGCTGGCGCCCCATTTCTTTACTGAACTCGGACTATAACATCTTGCCTAGAACTATTGCCGAACGTTTGGGGAAAGTAGTAGGAGAGATATTCGGGGCAGACCGAACATGCATGATCCCACGCAGACGAATTACGGATAATCTAGTCTTGATAAGGGAGGTTTATAGAAACTACAATAGAAAGGGGTGGACCCCTAGGGCTCCGAGCCTTGATCAGGAGAAGGAATTCGATCGCCTCTCTCACGACAACCTGTTTGCCGTGCTGGAGAGAATGGGCGCGATTGGTAGGCTGGGTGAGGCAGCTGTACAATGAGCTCACGGCCAGGCTGCTGATCAATGGAGTACTCTCAGAGGAGTTGCCCATAGAGTCAGGGGTAAGACAAGGATGCTCTATGTCCCAAGTTTTGTTCTTGATATGCATGGAGCCTTTCGCCCAGGCCATTAGATATAGCCCAAAGGTTAGGGGAATGCATATCCCGGGAAGCGGGGAACAACGGGAAGTGATAATGTACATGGACGACGTAGTGACAATCTGTAGAGACGTGTCCTCGGTCTGGGAAGTTATGGAGCTCACGAACCTCTTCCATCGGGCATCAGGATCCAGGGTGAATATAAAAAAGAGCAGGTTGATGACCTTTGGGGATCCCAGGCTTTTCGAGGGCCGCAAACCAAAAATAAAACTGCTGGAAGATGGGATCTGGATCCTGGGGGTCGTTTTTTACCGATAGGATTCGGCAGAGCGGAATTGGGCAGAGAAGGTGAGGGTGGTGGAGGGCACGCTGGCCAAATGGGCAGACAGGTGCCTCATGATAGAGGGGAGGATTTTAGTTTTAAAGGTGGAAGTCATGCCAGCACTGAATTACTTGGCTTATGTGTTCCTGCCGGGTGAGCAGGTAGCGAAAAATATGGAAACGATGTTTTTAAGGTTCATCCGGGGGGGGGGGGGGGGGGGCGGGATGGACCGCATAAGGAGGGCTGTAATCATCATTAGACCTCATTTGCCAGTACCAAAATATAATAATAGGGTTTTTCCCCTTTTTTCTGGCAACAAAACTGAAACCTTTTTACAAGGTTTCATGTCCGCATTAACCACAATACTTGGAAAGGGCGCATAAACTGCTGGAATTGGGATTCCCAGTTATGGGAAAGATAAGACAACTGAAGGACAAAATTTCCTCAACACTGGAAAAACGTGCCGTGCAACTCGTTTTTTGGGTGCGGGTCAGGGCACCAGACGAGGGAGAAAAATGCACAAGGTTCTTTTTTAAAAAAATGTAGAAAGGTAGATAACGCCATCCGGGAGCTGGTAAGCCCAAGTCTGGGAAAACTGACAACTACAGAAGGAATAGTGGAGGAAGCACGGGACTACTATAGGGAGCTATATGGGAGTAAGATGTCGGAGGCGGAGGCACGGGATTCCTTACTGGGGGAAGTAAAACAGGTGATCAAAGATCCAGAGGAAATGGACAGGCAAATTCAGATGGGGGAGCTAGATGAGGCGGTAAGGGGACTACGTTGACACAAAACACCAGGGAAGGACGGAATTCCAGCCTAGTTCTACATCACATTTTGGGACACAGTCAAGCATGACATGCTGTGGATGTACAGAGATCCTGGAGGACGGCCTAGTTTCAGAATCTATGAGGAGGAGGGGGGGGGGTGGGTGATAACTCTGATATATAAGGGGAAGGGGGAATGCAGCACCCTGGGGAGCTGGCACCCGATCACTTTGCTGAATTCAGACTACAAGATCTTGGCTAAGATCATCGTGGCACGTCTGGGGAAAGTGGTTGGGGATGTGGTCGGGCCCGACCAGACATGTGCAGTCCCAGGCAGAAAAATCTCGGACAATCAGGTCTTGTTAAGGGAGGTCTTAGAAACCACAATGGAGGGGGGTGGACCCCTAGGACTCCTGAGCCTGGACCAAGAGAAGGCATTCGACCGCATCTCACACGACTTCTTGTTTTCAGTGCTAGAGCGAATGGGGGTAGGGGGGCAATTGGTAGGTTGGGTGCGGCAACTTTACCACAAGCTCATAGCCAGATTGTTGATTAACGGAGTCCTCTCAGAGACGCTACCAGTCGAGTCAGGAGTGAGGCTGGGGTGTTCTATGTCACCGGTTTTGTTCATAATATGTATGGAGCCCTTTGCCTAGGCAGTTAAAAATAGCCAGAAGATTAGGGGAGTGCATATCCCGGGATGCGGGGGAACAAGGGAAAGTGGCCATGTATATGGACGACGTCGTGGTCATCTGTAGAGACGTGTGCTCGGTATGGGAGGTTATGGAGCTCGCAAATGATTTCTTCTTGGCCTCGGGATCCAAGGTGAACATAAAAAAGAGTGAAATGATGATCTTTAGCGATCCCAGGCTATTCGAGGGCCGCCCACAGGGGATAAAAGTACTGGTGGAAGGGATCAGGATCCTGGGGGTCACTTTTTACCGGGAGGACTCGGCGGAGAGAAATTGTAAAGAGAGGGTGAGGGCGGTGAAAGGCTGGCTGGCCAGGTGGGCAAACTGGTGTCTCACAATAGAAAGTAGAATTCTGGTCTTGAAAGTGGAGGTTCTACCAGCACTTAATTGCCTGGCATACGTATTCCTGCCGGGCGCGCAGATGGCGAAAAAGATAAAGACGATATTCTTCAGGTTCATCTGGGGAGGCAGGATGGATCGATTAAGAAGGGATGTAATATGCAAAAGCGTCGCGAACGGCGGGAATGGCGCCCCAAAGGTCGCGCGTGCCCTCGCCACGGTTTTTGTGTGTAACACGTTATGCCTGTTTTTTTTTCCAAAGGGTCCCAGGGGAAAGCCTCGTGTTATTTGCAGTACAGGTTGACGTGGCTCCTGCGGAGGCTGGGGATAGCCTCATTGCCGTGAGGCACGCCCCTTGCATGGCCGCAGGGACGGTTGAACGTCGTAGTTGACAACTATATTACGGAATATGAGCTGGCTCGGATACGGGAGGCATGGAGCCCGAGAGAGGTACTTGCCGAGGTGGATGAGGGGTAGACCTGTCTGGAGGTGCCAGGTCCACGGAGGGCCATGCACTGACAAATTTGGAAAAATGTGTCATCGGAGGCCCTAACGAGGGGGCAATGGGACCTGACCTTGTTGGCGGCCTGGGACAGGTTAGAATGCAGACGCTTCATGTTTTCTCGTCATATGGCCTGTACTCCCAAATGCCCGAGGGGCTGCGGCTCAAAATAGAGTTCGGTGCATGCCCTTGTGCAGTGCCCCTTCACGCAGGAGGTGTGGGAGCTGAGCCGGCTGCTATTGTCTTACTTCTATTCGGTTAAGGCAACAATGCCGAATTTTACTTTGGGAATTTTCAGACAGAAGGCGGGAGGGGCCTGGGCCCAGATGTGGGCCATAAATAGGGGCTATAAAGGAGGCCCTGTGGGAGGCTCATGGGCGGGAGATGATGGGCACCCATATGACACCCCTTGAGGTATGCCACCTAGCAAGGAGACTAATCGAAAGGGTGGTGGAGGTGGAACGAGTAGGAATGGGCAGCAAAGCCGCAAACGAGAAATTGCAGTGGCCTCTACCCCCGTGTGGAACGGGATGAGGGGAACCAAGCCTGAGAAAACCCTCCACCGCTGAGAATAGACATATGAGTGTTTCTTTCTGCGGCGAACGCGAACGTTTTTTTTTTGCTCCAAAATGTTGTGGTGACAATATTCTCTCCTTTTTTGTAACCAGTGCGCTTGGTGTGCGGGGGTGTCATAAGGTTGATTTTTTGGTGCCGTGTTATGATCCCTTGTGCGGGTTGTGGGCATGGTTCTTTTTTGCTGCTCGGGGCAATGGACTGTCCAAGGTTGAGAAATTAATAAACTTTCAAATAGCCTCATCGTCGAGATCGTTTCTTGCCAACCGAGCCTGCCTGTGTATCTGTCTGGGTACCTGCGAGGGCCCCTGACCGTCTGGCCAGAGGTTGCCTCACCAATCCCGGAGGGATGGAGTCCAACCGCGCAGTCTGGGCGAGTCAAGGCGACCAGGCCGACTGCTGCCGAGGCGGAAAAGGTTCCGACGCAACTACCTGAAGGACGGAGGTCGGTGGAGGAGGGCGAAGAGGCGCAGGCATCGATCCCGACTGGGGGGAGGTGGGCTGCGGAGGACGCCTGGAGGCAACGAGCAAGGAGAATAGAGATACCAGCACGGAGGGAGGTGGTCATTGCCAGCCCAAGTGAGGAGGCTGAGGAAACGGCGGCCTCTGTTGGCCAGCAGGTGCAAGGCGCCTAGAACGAGACTTTTAAGGTAAATACAGACCTGTGGGAGAAGGGCGACCCCAGGAATGCGCAGGGTGGTGGCGCGGTGGAACGGGGGTGAATTCATGCCGGTCCACGCCAGGAGACACAATTGCATCCGGGTAGCATTTAAAGAGGACGTGCCGGAAGATGTAACCATTGACCGCCCGAGTTTTGTGCGGACAGTGGTGGTAGGGATACTCTAGGTTGAGCTTACAGACCTGTTCTGTTTGATTGCCTTGCCGGGCGGCAGGGCATTCGACGTTAGCTTTAGGACAAGTAACCTATTGCAGCGTTTCATGACTCGATTCGAGGAGAAGGCAGGCGAGAGACCTCTGTCACTGCTCAAACTACAACTTCTATCCGAACTGGATATGGAAATGGTCACGGTATTCTTGTATAATGAGGCATTACCAGACCATGATGTGGAGGTGTGGCTGAGACAGCACTGCCTGCTGCTGGCCACTTGGCACGGTGGGTGGGCATCTGGAGCCCATTCGTAGGGTCTGTCATCTATTTCCTAATTCTGAACCGAAATAACTGGTGTAGTCAAAGATGGTTGCACTCAGGATGGTCTGGTAACAATAAAACGATTTAATAATAATGAAACACGTGAACAACCACAAAGCATGGCTCACTCCAATTCACACCACACCTCTGCCCTCAGTCGAATTTACACCACCGGTTGTGTGTTAGAGAGCAGACCCATAACATTTACATTTGAGTGACGTTTCGCCAGTGATTACAAATAGCATCATCAGGCGATTGGCAGAAGTGTGAAAATGTTTTTCGGTTTTAAATGTGGGAAGGTGATGTCATCACTGCGCACCTACAGATGCAATATACCCAAGGGGTGAATGTGTTGGTATGAATTGTAGTAAATTATGTTAATATGACATATTACATGTGTAGTGTAATAGCACCATCTGTTCAGCAACAACAACCGCGGTGGACGAGAAGTACACACAGTGTGTTTTCAGGGTAGAGGAACTGGCGCAAGGGTCAAAGAGACCCTGTCTGGAAGCCCCTGGATCCCGCTAGTGGGTTCAAGAAGGGAGGTATAGCCAGGGCGGAGCCAGGCTGCGCCAGGCAGCATAAAAGCAGTTTCAGTTTAATTTCCGTTTCATTTATTTGGTATAGCCCTGTGAGCCATTCGGCTCGTGAATCGGGTGCACCTGCAACAAACAAAAAACAAGAAACATCTTAAAGTGACTACGCGCAAACAAAAAAATCTAGAGAAAAACAGCAAAGTTTTCCAGAAAAAGCACCGTATATCAATGCTGTGTGGAAAATCCCAGTGGGATGCAAGTCAAACAATAACAACCATAAGACAATTGAGATTAAAGTTATCAGTCTAACTTTGTACTACAACAAACACATATGGCTAAACCAAAACGTTTTCGAAATCACCAAAATAAAGCTATAAAAGCAATGTAACAGTGATCATAGGAACTGTGATTGAAATTTTACAATAAACAATATACATAATATGTACTACCAAACTTTGCAGCGATAGCTGGCTGCATGAGTCACTCCATAACAGCAGGAGTATCAGTATGAGTATAAAAAAATTCCAATGCACATTTAAGATCAGCACACTATAATCAAAACACAAGATCATACCTTGCAGCGGTCATCCGGAGCGAAACATTTGATTTCAGGCCACTGAATAGTAGTGGCAGCTAGGGGTGTACAACTCCTCTAAAGCAGTTTTGAGTGAAGATCTCACAGGTAGTGATCCCAGTTGCAGTTTATTGGTGATAGCATTCCAGACCCTGGGGGAATCAATATCAAAGGCCCTTCCTCCAGTATTTGTATGGCAATAAGGAATGTGAAGCTGGTAAATGAGCGAAGACCTTAGGTCACATTTGTTCTTCGAAACAGAGAGGAGATCCAGCAGGTAGTCTGCAGATTTTTTTGTAAGTACATCGTGAATAAATAAAATCTGATTCACAAGCCGTCGAAAATTAAGAGATGTTAAATTTGACCAAATGTCGAGATCACAGTGGTGGGTCCTATATGGGCAGTTCAATGCAAATCTTAAGGCCGAGTGATAAATTGAGTCAAGCTTCTTCAGTACAGTACTGGGGGCTGATTTATTTACGATGTCACAGTAATCAAGTAGAGGCAGTATGGTAGCTTTTATCAATTCCAAACGGAACATAGGGGAGAAGCAGTGCTTGTGTCGATACAGAAAACCATTTCATATTTTTTCTTCTTACCAATTTCATCAATGAGATCTTCAAAATTCAGTTTTGAATCAAGGATGACCCCAAGATACTTATAGATCTTGACGTGCTCTATTTGATAATTATTTAAGGAATGTAATTGGCGAAAAATAACTTCCTGCTTTAGTCCTGGTGAGAAGCATAGCACCTTGGTTTTGGAGGTATTCAGGACTAGTTTAAGAGCAACTAGCTGATGTTGTAGTTTGTTGATATCACCCTGGAGCTTAGCAATCACGTCATCCGGAAAGCGGCCAGTAGTAATCAGTGTCATGTCATCTGCAAAAAGATTTACTCTGGAATGATCCAGGTCAGTGCCCAAGCCATTTCCATAAAGAGAGAACAAGAGGGGGCCGAGGATGGAACCCTGTGGAACCCCTTTTGTTATCTTAACACTGTTTTACCTCCAACCATCTGTGAATACAGTTTGGGTGCGAGAAGAGAGGTAATTTTTAACCATTCTACTGCGTGTTTGGAGAAACGGAGGCAACTTAGTTTACTAAGCAAGGTGTGGTGGTCGACTGTATCAAAGGCTTTGGACAAGTCATGAAAAAGACTGTCAAAGTACTGCTTATTATCAAGGCTACTGTAAATGTGATTCAAAGAGTGCAGCAGATGTGGTGCTGTATTTTCTTTGGAACCCAGATTGTATTCGATGTAATAGATTGTTGTCGGACAGGAAACTGCTAATTTGGTAGTTCAATAATTTTACAAAAAATGTCATCAACGGGGACAAAATTGAAATAGGTCGGAAGTTATTTGGATCATCTTTAGGGCCTTCTTTGGGAAGTGGACCAACATAGGAATGTTTCCATTCTAGAGGTACTGATGCTTCTTTGATGGACAGGTTGAAAATATGGGCTAGAGGTTTGTATATTAGGTGACCAACAGTTAGTAGAGCAAAGATGGGAATACTATCTGCTCTGGTAGAGGAGGACCCTTTGAGGTAGGACAGTTGTTTCAGAACATTGCTTTCGTGGATTGGCTGGAAACTGAGTTCGTTTAATGTTTGGACAGGAGTGTAGGAATTTGCATGCACAGGGGTGACTCCCAATACATTATCAAAAAGGTCACCAGCTTCAAATAAATGAAGGTTAAACTTGTCAACTATTTTTTGGGGCTCTGAAAAATATTCCCCATTTCGGTTAAGCTCAATGGGCAGATTATCTGTTTTGGATATCTTTTCGATACATTTGATCGTTTTCCAGAAGATCCTGGCATTTCCATGTGATTCCAGGAGAGTGGAGGAAAAGTGAGCATTTTTTGCATGCATATTTTTTTGACGCATCTATTCCTTAAAATCCTGTATTCTAGCCAGTCATTGACCAAATTACTTTTCTGAGCACATGCCCTAGCCTTGTCCCTAGTTTTCATGAGCTTAGTAATCAAAGGATCAAACCATAGTGGGCGGATTCCTTTAGTTTTAAATCTAACCAACTGAGCATGTTTGTTAATAATTTAGAGAAAATTTATACCTGAAGGTCTCCAAAGCCGTAGTCAGGTTGGGAATATCACAGATCTTGTCAATATCCGAGTGAAGCACATCATTAGTAGAGAGCGGGAGTTCAAGGCTGCCGGTTCCTGGACGTGGACTCTTCTCATCGTCTCTTTCGTCTTCACCGCTTTCATCGCTGACATCTTCGCTAGATATTGTGCGGCCGGAAAGTTGTTTTAGACGGCACCGTCGGTGTAACACAGTCAGATTTGTGTCAAGGCGAGGCTAGAAAATTTTGGAGAAACGAGGGCAAACCTGTGAAACCGAAAGTGTTGAATAAAGAAGGTGCCTCCACAAGAACCTTGTCTCCCGCTTCACTCACACTACAACTGGTGTCAGAAGTGGGGTACGAAAGAGCCCACCTGTGGTGTCTTTGGAAGATAGGAGCAGTGGAACATTTGTCCTTCCGGCAGCCCTGGGACCCGGGACCCATTTAGGAAGTCCGTGGGCAGCAGTGGGAGAGCGGCTGCAGAACTGCAGGAGAGCAGCAATGCATCAGCGGGAAAGCGGCTGCAGAACGTCGGGAGAGCGGCTACGCATCAGCGGAAGGGTTGCTATGCATCAACGAGAAAGTGGCTGCACATTGGCAGGAGAGCGGCGCAATTCTCTGCGGTCATGCGCTGACCATGTGGCATGGCCGAGGACCGCCGCATCGAGGGGAGCGTGGGATGGCTCGGGAGGTACGCCACAGCCAGCGGTGTGGAGCGGGAGTGTAGGAGTCCGGGCCGGAGACCGTGCACACGGTTGGTGACATTTTTCCCATGGACGGCCTGGCATGGCCGGTGGGCACCATTTTAAGGAGAGCACGGGTCCGCGTGGGAGGGGCGCCGGTGTCGGCGGCATTGCAAGGGGCCATTTTTGGCCTGCCTCAAGACGCCCACATGAGGTTTCTCCAGAGGAAGCGAGGGGAGGCCGAGACGCTCTATGCTTTCCGGTAGGCACTGCTGGCGCTGGGACGGAAGGCATACCCTCAGATGAGTGAGGGGGCACTCGACTCCCTGGCGGCGGAAAGACTGAGGGCACTGACGCAGGAGTTGGAGATCACTCTGCACTTCACTGACGACACGAGGATCTCGTCTATGATGGTAGCCCAAGAAATTCAGGTCTACGAGGGCCACCAGCATTGGCCAAAAGTCGAGGCTGGGTCATGGTGGCTGGAGGATATCATGGCTGTGGTGTGTGGCTGGGGGACGCGTGGAAGAAAGTCCCTGCGGATAAATTGGCAAATGGAGCATCCCCCTTCACCCTGGGGTCCTACAGCCGAATATTTCTTGTGTGGTCAGTCAGGCTACATTACGATAGAGTGCCCAGGTGTTCGGAAGGCACCGGCAGTACCACCAACTTCCTCTGACCTGCTGGCAACGTCTTCCCAAACTCCGCCGGATCCGAGTCTGTAATATTTTACAAGACCGCCATTTGCGAAATGTCAGGGATTGGATGCGACGGGGGTGGGCTACGGGGGAATCCAGGGAGGGGCCACGCCTTTTAGCCCACTGTTGTTCCTGTTCCTAAGAATTCGAAGATACAAGACCCTGCCAAGACGGGGGTGACCAGTGCCACGGACTGGCTCATGCAAACTACGTCCAGTAAAGGCGGACTCTCCCTTGCAAGGTGTGACTCGGGGGGCAGAATTGTGCAAATTGCTGTGTTGCATGTTGTCGGTTCGCGGGGGGGGGGGTGTCGCGGTTGTGTGGTCCCTAACAGGGTTCCTTGCCCATGCCGCAATTGTGCTATGTGTTGTCGGTTCGTGGGAGGCGCCGCAGTTGTATTGTGTGGTGACGATCTGCAGGAGGCACTACGGTTGTGTTGCATGGTAACGGTTCGCGGGAGCCACCATGGTTGGGCTATACGGTCACAGGAAGGGTTGCGACCAACGGTTTCTTTTGGGTTGGTTCATGGTGAAAATATTTTTTTTTTACTCTGAGTTGTGTTGATGGTGTTCATCGAGGTTGGGTGTTATTCTGTATGCCCGCCCGCTCACCGTTGCTGGATATCAGCCGGGATGGCTGTTTTTTTTAACAAGGGGGGTGGAGGTGTGATGTAGTGTAATAGCACCATCTGTTGTCCAGCAACGGCAACTGCAGTAGATGAGCAGTACACACGCCGGTGAGCCTTTACGCGGGTGTGTTGGCAGGGCGGAGGAACTGGGGCAAGGGTCATAGAGACCCTGTCTGGAAGCCCCTGGAACGCGCTAGTGGGTTCGAGAAGGGAAGTATGGCCAGGACGGAGCCAGGACGTGCAGCATAAAAGCAGTGGAGACCGGGAGCTCGTGGCTGCCGGTTCTGGGAAGTGGACTCATCTCGTCATTGCTGTCATCTTCGCCGCCTTCGTTGCATGGCCGGATAGTTGTTGGCTGTCTCGGTCGGCGCCGTCTGTGTAACACAGTCAGGTTTGTGTCAAGGCTAGGCGAGACGACTTGGGATAAACGAGGGCAAACTTGTGAACCCGAAGGTGTTGAATAAAAAACGTGCCTCCTCAAGAACCTTGTCTCCCACTCTGCTGACACTACACATGTAACAGGTTGGGTTAGTCACAGTTAATCAACATACTGAGATTATTCATTGCATTGAATGATTGACATTAGTGGATTTACAGTATACACACACACACACCTAAACACACACAAACACACATGTACACACACACCTCAACACAGAAAAAAATACGTGTACACAACAACAACCACCATTCGCCGCTAAGTGGCGGTTGTTGTATATGTCGGGTTTAGAAAAATGTATATGAATAATGAAAAATAAATGAAGATTTTGGAAATACGTAAATAACAAAATTATGCAATTTATGTAAGTATGTACATAAAGTATGCTAATTGGGAAGACACTCGTAATTGTTTGTGTGATTATGCTAATGTGGGTAGTTATGATAATTGGGCTTGGCTTCGTTGCCCAGGGTCGTATCATCAATCGGGATAATGCAATTATTCTTGCTTAAACATTTACTGATTATGTCTTAGCGTGTTTATGCAGGTCTCCAAATTAAAATCTCTACGCAGGATACAGTTCTTATACATAAGATTGTTATGCATGAACTTAGGAAGGCACCACTGAGACTCTTTTGTATTAAGCAATTTAAATTTCTAACCAATAACATACACTCTAATATTCGAATTCTTATGCTTGGAATTGTTAACACAGTACTCCTGGAGATGTTTTCCTCATTGATCCGTACATTTAACCCTCAGTGATTACGTTGTCAAACTGGGTTATCAGAACAATCGATTAATTCCTCGGAGTAACGCGAGCATATACGGTGATAGGAAAAAGTCCTTAAACATGCCTGCAACGATATTCATACGAAAGGCAATAAGCAAGTTATTATATCCCGAAGACAAGTATATGTCAATTAATTCATTGGCAAGATTATGCAATTAACGAAAACGAATGACTAAAATACTTCTAACAATCGTATTCATGTAACTCGACGGGCAGCAATGCTTTTCACAATCAGTTGATATTTAAGCACCACCTTGGAATGGCAACCCTTCTCGAAACACAAAGATAACTTTTGGAACAATCTTATTCGTCCCGATATGCGTGTTGTGTGCGTGTGTCTTCTTTGATCAATTCTTCGCGTAAAGCAGATGCCGAGACTGGGCATTCCTTGTACCAAAATTTAGTTTGTTCCCTGCGGAGCGGTGAGCGTGTGAGGGTGAGCGTGTTATACAAACGGCTTCGTTGCTCCCTGTCTCGCTCGGGGCGTCATTTACAGCTGTTTGTCCGCTGCTGGATGACGAGTCGGCACGAAGCTCAACGTCGTGGTGCGCGATGATTCCTTCGTCAGATAGTGCGTGCAGCTCGTCAGCTGCGCAGGTTCCTCACTCTTGTCTTGGTTGCCAGCTGGTGCTGGTCGGTGTGTGTGTGGGTTTAACCCGCGGCGCTCTCGCTGGCGCTGACACTCTTGCTCACGGGCGGCTGGTCAGGCTCTTTCCCATGAAGCGTGCTCTCTCCTTGATCGTGCAGCTGCCAGCTTCACACGGACACCCGCTGGTGCTTCTCCCGCCCTCACTTCAGGGCTGCACTGGCTCAGGCTCTTTCCACTGCTCCGTGCTCTCTGGCGATGAACGATGCTCTCGTTTGTTGCTTGATCGACGTTGGGCGCTTTCCGCTATTTCATGAGAGTGATAGCTGGAATTCTCGCCAGCTTCACTCGCACTGCAGCGGCTCGGTGGAGCGATACTTCTTCTGTTGGCGCTGAACTCGCACTTAACCACACATCATCACTTCTCTCGGCGAGACTTGACACCCATGGTTAGGGTCGGTGCCTGCTCCCTCACGACGGCACCGCCAGACTCGCCCTCGTGAGACTGGGACAAGACACGATTTGTGAATTGTGTTCATACTTAGAATTGTATAATCCCTCCCCTCTCTCTCTGTTCACAAAGGGCCCAAATTTGCTTTGATGTCGCTTGCTGTGGGGAGAGGGAGTGGTATGTGTGTCCGTGTGTGCGTGTGTTGTTCCATTATATTCGGGGTGATAATTGGCTTCGTCGAGTTATCTCGCCAACAAAGAAATTTGCTCCTGATGGCCCCCACGTGTATTCCCTCAGTCCCCTTCACCCTCAATTATTAACTTGGAAGGAGGGGGTTTCTCAGTCTTCCCCGCGGTGGGTGTGATTCCAAAGAACACAGGATGAGATGTTACTATCCTTTGTGCAAGCACTTCCAAGAGATCATGAACAGTGAGCCTGGTGAAATTTGGGGAGCGCATCGTCAGTAGTAAACCTTTGGTTCCTAGGGTGTTTCGGCCTTTCATACTATACACCCTCCCCAAAGGCGGCCAGCGACAGGGTGATCAATCCTACGCTTGCGTCCCATTCCCAATTAGTCATAGGAGTTGCCTTGTTGTTGATAGCCAACATCCTATGGGACTATGCATGGCAGGGGTGTCCTCCTCCTTGAGTCAAGCATTGTTGACTGCATACCTCCTGGCCCTCTCACTTCGGGGCCCAGCTGGGGTATTTCCTCTTCATCCAGAGCCACTGACTGCTGCCTTTTGCCGCCTCTGATACAGCTCTGATTGCCGAACGCTGGCTCTGGCCCTTAATTCCCAGGTCTCTAAGCAGTCTGGTTGTAGATGTTGCCACAAAACCTCTGCAGCCCACCTCCACTGGTCGGACTTCTGTGTTCCAGCCATGATGCCATGCTTCGGCAGCTAGATCGGCATAGCGCAGATGTTTTCGCTCATAAGCCTCATCTACTGAGTCCTCCCAGGGTACTGTGAGCTCAATGATGAAGACCTTCTTGAGCGAACGGGACCAGAGCAACATGTCAGGTCTTAGGGTGGTGGTTGCGATCTCCGGAGGAAACACAAGTTGCCGGCCAATGTCAGCTAGCATTTTCCAGTCGCGGGCCAAGCGCAGCTGGTCTCGCTCTATTGGTGTAGAGCCGCTCTTCGGTGGTTTACCCCTTCGTGGACAAAGGACGTCCGTAAGGGGTGTGATGCTGCTGGGGGTGGTAGGGAGTTGGTGGCAGCTCGCTTGTCCTCCAGGGCGGACGCAAGGTTTTTAAGGACTTGGTTGTGACGCCAAGTGTAACGTCCTTGGGTGAGGCTTGTTTTACACCCTGTGAGAATGTGCCTGAGGTTGGCTGGCATGGAACAGAGGGCACAGGCCGGATCTTCACCATACCATTGGTGAAGATTAACTGGTGTTGGAAGGACGTCATATGTTGCTCTGATGGAAAAGCTCAACCGCCTCGCTTCCATGGCGCACAGAACCTTCCAGCTGATCTTCCTCTTCTCCACACTGTCCCATCGAGTCCACTGTCCCTGTTTGGCAAGAGAGACTGCCTTGGCCCACCTTGCAGCCTCCTCCTGATGGCGTACTTCCTGCACTACCATCTTCCGCCGCTCTGGTGCAGTGGCCTTACTCCAAGCAGCACGGCTAGTTAGCCCAAGGCCTCCTCTCCCTCGCTGAACATGACCCACAATGTCAGCATGTCTGAGGGCTGCTGTTGCCTCCTGGACTGCTTTTCCTGGCCTCCATTTGCGCCCAGTTGCCAAGGTCGGCGCGTTGTTGCTCACCACTGGGTCTCGAGATTCATTCAGTGTCATCTGGAGCCTGGTTTTTGCACACTTGAATTCCTCGGTTAGACTGGTGAGGGGCAGCTTGAGGACACCATCTCCATAGAGGCCTATGGTGGTAAGGCATCGTGGAACTCCGAGCCACTTCTTTAAGTAGCTCGTGACTCCTCTTTCCATCTTCTCCACTGTTGAGATTGGAACCTCATACACTGCTAGGGGCCACAACACCCGGGGTAGGAGACCAAACTGCAGACACCAGGCCATTAACTTTCCAGGTAGCTGGGTGTTGTCGATGGACTGTAGGCTACTACTGATGTCTTTGCGCAGCTGTTGCACCTGGTCTTTGTCCTTCAGGCTTGCATCATACCACCTTCCAAGGCTTTTTACCGGCTGCTCAGACACTGTTGGGATTTGGTCATCTCCGATGAAGAATTTCAGGTCACAGAGTACTCCCTTCACAATCGAGATGCTGCGTGACTTGGATGGTTAAATCTTCATACGGGCCCAGCTGATGTTCTCCTCGAGTTTTCTGAGCAGTCTCCTGGTGCATGGGACAGTGGCGGTCAATGTTGTAATGTCGTCCATGTAGGCTTTGAGTGGAGGGAGGCGAAAACCAGAGTCGACTCGCTGTCCACCAGCAACCCATTTTGAGGATCTGATGATAACCTCCATTGCCATTATGAATGCCAATGGAGAAATGGTACATCCCGCCATTATACCTACATTCAGGCATTGCCATGAGGTGGTGAACTCTGAGGTGATGAAGCAGAACTGCAGATCCTGAAAGTACGACTTCACCAGGGTTGTGATGGTGTCCGGTATGTGGAAAAATCTGAAGGCAGACCACAGGAGTTCATGGGGCACAGAGCCAAATGCATTGGCGAGGTCGAGGAAGACTACATAGAGGTCCCTTTTCTCCACCTTGGCCATTTGGATCTGGTGCCAGATCATGCTGGAATATTCCAAGCAGCCAGAGAACCCTGATATTCCTGCCTTCTGTACAGATGTATCGACGTACGCATTCCTTTGCAGGTACTCGGCCATCCTCTGGGCAATGACCCTAAAGAAGATTTTACCCTCGACATTCAGTAAGGAGATTGGGCGGAATTGGCTGATGTTCACTGCATCCTTCTCCTTAGGGATCAGGACCCCGCCTGCCCTATGCCACACTTTGGGTATTATCTTCTTTTGCCAAGCTGTTCTCATGAGCCTCCAGAGGAACCTCAGTACGTCTGGTGTGTTCTTATACACTTTGTACGGGACTCCATTTGGCCCCGGGGCTGATGCTGTTCTTGCCCTTCGAACTGTGTTTTCCACCTCTTTCCATGTCGGAGGGCTGGTCTCAATGTGATGTTCCGGGGGTTCAATGGGTGGGATATCTGATGGGATGGCCAGATGTTCATGTCGCTTTGAGTCAAAGTTTTTGTTCTCAGGTGCTCTTCTAGGTCTTTCTTTGTTGTTTTTAGAACTCCACTTTTTTCCTTCGTGAAGAGACTTTTAAGGAACTTGAAGGGATCTTTATAGAATCGAGTTCTAGTTTGTTGTTTGTCTCACACAAGCTTTCAAGTTTTCTGTTTGGAAGTTAAAAGGAAACTCACTTTACCTCTTATAGTTTAATATTACTTGTAGTTTTGATTTTGTGAGTGACTCAAGGTATGTTGTAGCCGTGTTCACAGTATTTCCATCGAGGTTTGATTTTTTTTATGGGGAGATGTTCTTTGCTTGTGTGTGCAAATCTTGCTATCTGTGTTGCGGGAAGATAAAGGCGGTTGGGAGGCTCTTTTCCTATGGAGTACATTACATCTTAGCTAGGTATGACTGACTTATTTCGCCTTTAATTCTTCTAGATGACCCTTTGTCTACTACTCGTAATTATTATTTGGTTTGTGTTTATTCAAGATTTGTGATTTAGCATTGTTATCATTACCGCGTATTTCGTAGGGTTTTACTAACCTTTGTTCCACCGCCTGTATCCTGGGTATGTGCTGTTTGTTCTCGAGTTATTATTCTTATTATCTGATATCCCGAGGTTAGAGAATTCGTCTTGGCTTAGGAATAACCCTGACTGCCAGAATTCTTCTTTGATGCTTCTGTCAGGTCGTGTAGAAAATTATTAAAGGTAAAATAACATTAGTATTGAATTAATAAATGAGGAGTAATGATCCACTGATGTAGATTGTAGCCTGGTTTTTAATTGGAGTGAGTGTGAGGATCGATAATGTTAGCTTAATCTTTGGTCCCTAAGTTTTGCAATTTCTACCGTTGTTAGAAGACACATGAAAAAGTTAACCAAAACGAAGCCTGTGTTTTATCCTTCGTCTAGGGGGGGGGCGTGTGTGTGTTTTTTCTTTATGACTATTTGACTGACCCTTTCCGTTGGTGGGAGGGAAGGGTATCACCTTCGTCTCTCCTTTGTAGGGGTGGGAAGTGTCCTTTCATTATCTTTTATGGTTCATCTCCGGCTTGTTGTTGCGAGCGTGACAAGGCAGCTGCTCGCGAGGGGGGGGGGGTTCCGTTTGTTTGTGCTCCAAGTGACCCCACGAGTGATTAAAAAAAATATGGGCACAATTATTCTTAATATGAATTTTGGAAAAAGGGTCATATATCCAACACGGTGACATCACCACGACGCTTGTGCCAGGCTATGTGCACCTTGAGGCCATGAAGTGTCGAACGCCCGCTGGCAGGAGGTCACGGGGCAGACCCAGGTGCCACCAGTTGACTGACTGAGACGACTGGCTGATTCTGTGCCCCCTACTGTGCCAACTTGCTGTGCTTTAGCCACCCGGCGCTCCGTTCGTTGTTGTGAGCGTCGCTCCTCCACCCTCTATTGTCATTGGAGGGCGACTGCCTCCAACTGCCCAGTAGGGTCCTTCACAAGCCTCCTCCACAGAGGCCGATCTTGACACCGCTGGTACCAATCATCGGCAAGTCCACTCAGCTCGACGTCCTCCTGTACCACATCACTCCATATCTTCTCTAGCCCATGCCGCGCCCGTTTAGCCCCCTTGATCCGGCCAAACAAAAGCTGTTAGGTATGTGGTGGCTGGGCATGCGGGCTACATGACCCAGCCAATGCAGCCTTGGCTGCCGGAGGAGCTCACTGATGGGACTTTACCCAGATTCTTCAAGGATTTGTGAGCTCCTCACACAATCCAGCCTGGTTAAACCCAGGATGGATCGTAGGCAGGCCAGCCTAAATGTTTCTAACTGGCGAAGATGTTTCATCACGGGGGTCCATGTTTCGCAAGCGTAGAGAAGGGAGGGAATGACCGTGGCCAAGAAGACCTGAAGCTTCGTGTGGAGTGATAGACCAGGTAGCTTCCACATAGCGTTACACAACCAATGAAAAGATAATGCCACTTGACTGATTCAGAGTGAGACCTCCGCTGCTAAACCGGAGCTGCTCATGAGCACACTGCCAAGGTATGGGAAACTCTCCACTCTCTCCAACTGTCCTATCACCAATTGGGAGATGTAGGGGTGGAGTGTCCGATGGTACAAAGTACCGAGGCAGGTGCTTAGTTTTGGTAGGGCTGATGGTAAGGCCCCATCTCTTGGTGGCAAGCTCCAGGTTCAGCAGCAGTGCCACCAACTCCTCCTCTGAGTGAGCAGCAATTACCAGATCATCGGCATACATAACGTGGTTGAACAATAGGGAGCCATCCCTTGACCGCACCTGGGCATCGATCAGTCTCCCATTATATCTGTACCAAATGGAAATTCCTCTGGTACAGCTATTGAAGTCTTCACGAACTTCGTGGTCAAAATAGATGTGAAATAATGTGGGAGCCAGAGGACATCCCTGTTGCACCCAAAGGTGTACAGGGAATGGCTCCGACTCCCGGCCACGTAGTTTTACCTGGGCCCGTTCACCATCATGAAGGTCCTTAATGAGCGTAAGCAGAGGGTCAGGGACTTTGAAAGCACAAAGAACAATCCAGAGCCCAGGCCTACTAATGGTATCATAGGCCTTGTAGGTCTTGTTGGAATTCCCTACACCTCTGCTGTAGCAGACGAACAGAAAATATGGCATCTGTGCAGGACCGCCCTTTCCTGAAACCGCATTGGGGCTCGGCAAGCCTCTCCTCAGGGTGCCTAGCAAGGCAATGTTGAATAATCCTTGCCAGAACCTTTCCCGGCACATTGAGGAGTGATATGCCTCTGTTTTTGTGACAGTCTGTGCGGTCCCCCTTTTTAAAGAGGGGGACCACCAGGGCATCCTTCCAATCTTGCGGAACCCATCCAGTGGCCCAGACTGTTGTTATGATGTCATGTAGGGCAGTCTGCGCACAAACGCTACCCTCCCTCAGCATTTCGCTTGGAAGATCATCTCTGCCCGGTGCCTTTCCTGGTCTCAGACTCTGGATCGCCTTCAGTACTTCCTCAACAGATGGCACCTCAGCCAGCCACTCGCAGGGGGTGACTTCCTCCTCCAAAATTTGAGGCACCGCAGCCTCAGCAGGGTCATCCCCACTTTGTCCCATGATGTTTTCCAGGCTGAGGGATTTCCCCTCCCCCAGGACCTCACAGAAATGCTCAGAAAATCTGCAAACCTGTTTCTGGGGGTCGTAAATTGGATCACTGTTCTTTCCCCTAATGATGTTAATAGGTGTGGTGCTGCAGGTTACTTTTTTGATGGAGTTAAATAGGGATTTGTGATCGTGGGCCATTGAAACAGACTCCATCTCCTCAGCAACCCGCGGCCACCACCCATCCTTGCAGAACCTCATGGCTCTCCGAACCTCCGAGCGATGGCTGCGGTAAGCCTCCTCATTCTCTGACTTGGGATGCTGTAGACCATTAGAGTGGGCCTGTCGCTTTTTCTCAACCATCCTGAACACCTCCTCTGTCAGCCAGGGTCTCTGGGGAGGTCTGGACTATGTACCCAAAGCAGCCATTGCAGCTGCATGAGTCACAGTCCTAAACTTCGCCCATATACCCCCGACTTCAGGAGGAGTGGGGGACGATGGCAACCCCAGCCGCTAGCGATGGTGAAATTCTCGCTTGCAACTTTTATCAGCTAGCTGAGACCAGGCCATCTTAGGTTGGAATGGGGTCCTGGGTGTACACCCACCACCGGAGTGGAAGAATGGCAGGCGCATCTTACAAATGACAAGTCGAAGGTCAGAGGGCATATCAGCTCCACGGTAGGTCCTGGTGTCAAGGACATGGGCTCGCATCCACTGGTTCATCACTATGTAGTCCTGCAAATGTTCTTGCTTGGATCCGGCATGCATCCATGATATTGTGTGGATGCGCCGATGCCGGAACATCGTTGTGGTAATTACAAGCCCATGGGCTGCACAAACATCTAGCAGCCTCCTACCGTTGTTATTGAGCTGATATGGTTCATGCCTTCCAACCACTCCAGACCAGGTGCTAGCATCATGACCAACTCGGGCATTGGAATCACCCAACAAAATGACTCTGTCCCGAGGGGCCACTTTAGCCAGCACCTGTGACAGGAGGTCATAGAAGGCAACTCATCGACCTTGCCTGCATCCCTCCACGGATATTCGTCTTCGATGGGGGCATAAGTAACCACAACCACCACTCCTCGCCTCTGATTGATGGGCCCATAGTAGACTGGGGCTTACAGCTTCCCACACCTCACTGCCACACTCCAGTCCCCTTCATTATTTTGTTCATAAGAAGAACCGCACCCTGTTGTTTGGCAGTCTCCTGCCCCGAGTAAAGGACTGTCCACCCCTCATGGTGGCAGGAGCCAGAGCCGGTCCACTGGACCTCCTGAATAACCACTAAACCACGACCGAAAATTTTAATTAACAAACTTGTGCTGGAGGCCCCGAGGGGACAGGCGTCTATGATGTCTCCTGGCAAACCCCATTTGGCAGAGCCAGGAGATTGAATCTTTACCCTCGCAGCTCTTCCAGAAACAACAAAAAGCCACTACGGATGGCCACGTAGAATGTTCGAATGCTCACTTCGGAGGAGAGGCTGCCACTCCTCTGTCGGGAGCTGGACCGGTACCGCCTACGTGTACACACACCTCTACATACAAACACACGTGTACACACACACCTCAACATGTAAACACACATGTATACACACCTCGACAAAAACAAACGTGCGAACACACACACATTAAGCCATTTAGGTGTAATTGTTTGAAATGTTTTAATCATCTTCTCTCAGGCTTAGATGTAGACCTTTCGTCACAACCTTCAATCCATAGGGACCATGGCTCCCCCTGCTGACAGAAATGGCAACTCTCTTTAATTTTGAAGGCAGCATTCAATTCAGTGCCTGATATGCTGTATATCTACAGTAACGATCCTGTATCCACTAAAAAACGGCCAAAATTGTCTCAACACCCATTATTACACACAGAGACACTTGCACTGTTGTTCACTCATTTATCGTCATCAATCTTAATGTGGCACAGAGTAAGAGTCATAGAAACGTTTAACACATAGTAGGCTTTCGCGACCAATATTGTCTTTAATTTCGTTTTTTTGGGTTAAATCGTGTAAATATAAATGTAACGTTAAACTCACCACCATCCAACATAGCCAATTAATAAAGTGTGTCAGGTAAACAAAACATGCCAATTAGTAACTAGTTCACTACTAAGTGTGTTGGAGAGTAAGTCCACAACATTTACAAGACAATGTCGAAGAATAGCCACCTGCCCCCATCCCTCACAAAAATGTATGTACAGTATGTATGAACTTGTTTGGCTGCGTACATCGCCAACCACGCTAATCTGTGAGTATCTGTGGGTCTCTATGGGTCTGGGTGTCTATGGGTCTCTTTGTATATATGTTGAATTTTTTTGGCACCATAGGTAGCCGATCCCGCGAATCAGAGGTGCGGGGGAGGAAGGTCCGCGTCAGAGTGTAATTAACGATATCCTTAGCCAATATGGATGGTGCCAGGACTCGGTGCGTTGTACACGGCAGCAGTGGAACACAGATGCTCCACCCACCCTGCACGCATGCGCGTCACGTGCTCTCCCCACGTGGCTGATGGGCGGTGGGCACGTGTGAGCGTGTGTCGATGACGTGTGGACTGAGAGTGTAATATGTCACTAATGCCATCGCGTTTCATACAATGTCACGAATGCCACCATGTTTCATATCATGTCACTAATTCCATCGTGTTTTCATATAATGTCACAAATGCCATCGTGTTTCATATAATGTCACTAATGCCATCATGTTTCATATAATGCCACTAATGCCATCATGTTTCATATAATGCCACTAATGCCACCGTGTTTCATATAATGTAACTAATGCCATCGTGTTTTATATGTTTCTAATTCCATCATGTACATAGTTATTAATTAGCCTTTTGCCCGTCCTAGAATGGAAGTTGTAATTTTCACGAAAAAATTGAGCAGAGTATAATTGTATCCTGTGTAAATTTAATGGCAGTGAATAAAAAGCATAAATGAGACTTACCTGTTGTTTAAAGAGCAGAAGAAATACGTGAAAAAAGAGTAATGCACTGTGATGCTGCATAGACATATTTATTTCCCTCACTTTCTATAAAGAGACGTCATTTTTTTTATACATTTGCATAAAAGCTGTTTAATGCCCGCGCGAACTTCTTGTGTGTTAGTGTAAATATCCACGAGGGCGTGAATATTAATTAAGTGGGGGGCTCTTGTGCATTGACGTCATGCACGGATGTAGCACTGTGATGCGTAGATTTATTTTTTACCGTCACTTTCTGTAAAGAAACGTCACATTTGAAGCTACTTTGCGTAATAAATTATTTAATTCAGCTCGACCTTCCTCTGCGTTAGTGTGAAAATCCCCCAACTCATGAATATTAATGAGGGGGGTGGGGCTCTCATTGATTGACGTCACGCGCAGGATGGACATACATTTCTGGGTGATCATAGTAGGTAATAAAGAATGTCAGTAGATGTATTTCGAAAGAATGTCTTTAAATACTGGGAACACTTATGCACCAACATGAAATAATGTTGCATCTTTTTATTCTGTTAAGAGTGACATGTATAATTTTTCACAAAATGTATGACTCAAGAACAGTAGAGCACATAATGCGTTGCTATATAATGAGTCATGCTACTGCATTTGATTCAGATCGTTTATATGTGTGTATGTTGAACTTATTTAGCACTGTATGTAGCTAACCGTGCTAATTAGGGGTGTGATAAATTAACGGTTATTCTTAGAGTTTAAATCTAATGGTTTCGAGGGTAAATATGTCAAATACTTTAATACGGTGCCGGTTAATGTTGTTAACAATATTGTGTAATTTAGTTGTAAATCTGTGATAAACGATGGTCTCCCCGAGTGGCTGGTGGATGACGGGCGTTCACATCGTGGATGGCGTGGACTCAGAGGCCTCGTGTTGTGCTTCTTGTGTAACGGGTTTGGAGATGAGAATTAAACAGAACTGACCTTAAAGGAGTCTCCAGATCCGTCGTGCCGACACCATCGTCCACTTGCAGACCATCTTAAAAATAATTAAACTTACAGCAACTGAACTGGACAGAAACTAAGCATTTTTTATTTATTTTACCAGAAAAGGCTTACTAAGCTAATTTGGAAGGATAAACTGGAGGACCTGGAGAAAAATCCACGTGACCATGGGGAGAGAGAAATGCAAACTCCAAATATACAGGTGTCTGGTTCGGGGTTTGCAGAAGTCTCCAGGTCCATCGTGCCGACACCCTGGTCCCACTAGCAGACCATCTTTAAAACAATTAAATACGCAGTCACCGAACTGGACAAAAGGGCTACAGTTTTAAGGTGATGTCACAGGATAAAATGAATCTGCGACAGAATGAATGACAACACATTTTCTAAATGCGGACGGAAGCCAATCAGCGTCAAGGGGCGGCCGAATGTGGGCTTTTAAGATCCACAAACCGTCTCTTTAGATCCCGAAATCATGTGCAATCCATAAATCGTCAGTTTCGGACCAGTAATCATGGGGCAGGAAACATCATGTTTAGTCCAGCTTGATTCCCGTTTAATCGAGCACTAAATCATAAAAATACTTCAATTCCCGTTCCAGTTTTCAAATGTGGGTAAAGCGATGTCAGATTACTCCATATTTAGGCCTAAAGCATGAACACATTTTATCATTCATTCTGTGGCAGATTAATGTTATCCTGTTACAGCGCTACACTCGCATATGGCGCTAAGGTGGCTAGATGTTAACTACGTCGCCTGCTATGCATTACTGTCAGAGTAATGAGGGCTCGGTGTAAGCATTTACTCTGATAGTGCGTTGTCTTTGAGTTGTGCGCCTTTTGGCGTCATCTGGTCTAACACCGTATGAGACTAGGCTCTAAGGAAAGCTGTCTCTGGTGTGGACCAGTCAATTTCAAGGACAATGCATACATTATCAGAGTGTGTTTTTATTTGCATTCTGACCGCAGGTATCGTGGTTAAGGTAAACATGATTCCTCGTAAAACGATTTCAGTTTTGTTGCCAGAAAAAAGAGTGAAAAAAGTATTATTATATTTTGGTACTGGCAATGGAGGCCTCATGATGTTTTAAAGTGTTTGGCTGCTATAAACATCCACGTGACATACCACTTCTTGGACCACATCAATTCCAGACATCCATCCATCAGATTCACCATGGAAGTGGAGAAAGATGGCAAACTACCATTCTTAGATATTCAGTTTGAGAGGAGACCTGACGGATCCTTGGGACATTCTGTCTACAGGAAAGCCACCCACACAGATTCCTACTTGAAACCGGATTCCCACCACCACCCATCTCAAAATAATTCTCTCATCAAAATGCTATACCACAGAGCTCATGGCATTTTTGACCAACACCACTTGGCCAGTGCATTAAGACACGTACATCGGGCCCTCAGGATGAACGGATACTCTGAACGCACCATCCGCCAAGCTGTGTCTCCCACCACACAGAAACAGCCACTTGAAACTCCGATCAAAACTGTCACATTACCATACATAGCAGGCGTGACCAAAAAGATCTACAAAATTCTAAACAAACATAAGATCCAAGTCCGATTCAGTACAGTACATAAAATCCGTGATCTAATCCCATCTGTGAAGGATGTCATCCCTGACTTGCAATACCCTGGAGTCTATAAGCTGAGTTGCAGCTGTGGTGTCTGTTACATTGGGGAAACGAAACGTCATGTCTCTGATCGTGTCCGCGAGCACAAGTCAGATTTGAAACACGGCAAAATTGAGTCTTCCGCCGTTGCCGATCATTGCTACAACGCGGTGGGCTCTCATGATATTGTTTTCTCCGAGACTAAGGTGCTCTGCAAACCCTCTGGCTACCATCAAAGATTTGTACACGAAGCCATTCAGATATACAAACACAGACATAGTTTCAACCGTCATGATGGGTACAAACTTAGTAATCATTGGATAGATGTTATCAACCATGCAAAAAAGATTTAACTGCACATTTTTGGACCATCTTATCTGACAGGCACTATTTTACTCTACCGAGTGTTAACATCCCCAGCGTTTAACAGTACTCTCCTTTTCGTATTTAATTAATTTTGCCCACCCAGCAGCATAACAAAAGGCGGCTTAATCCTAGCTGGCTTATCTGCTTATGCCATCTACATTACAAAGGCTCAGTTCCAGCAGCAGTACTGACCATCTCATAACTCCTCCTCTCCCGCGGCCCTTCCTGGCTCCTCCCCCCTTAACCAGTATATAAGGTCGTGCCTCTTGGGACTTCTCTTCACTTGATACAGATATTTTGCTGTGACGGTTTCACCTGAAGACGGAAGCTTGTGTTGCCTCCGAAACGTCGTGATTTTATTGTTTTTTTATTATTAATTTTAGTTCATTTTTTTACCTACGTGACTTTACCAAAAGAACTAAGAGTATACTTCGTTGAACTATCATTTGTGGCCAGGTCAGTGGGCCTTACCTGGTAACAATGTGAACAGTTTTAAAATCTTCAGAAGCTAAATGTCAGTCGAGTTCTGCAATCCACGATGAGAGGGCTACAGGACAGGGTTCGTGTTGATTTTTTATCCCTCTGTTTAAGGAGTGCAGAACACTGTGCTTAATTTTATGGTTCTATAGTTTGAGTTGCATGACCACAATTGCAATCCTGTGGCTTGTTTTTAATTTTCCATTCACAGAAGGAGAAGTGCCCATCGACCTGTTTATGTTCTGATGCGGTTGATGGTTCCGTGAGTGTCTTTAAGAAGGAATGTCAAAGCCAGGAGGTGTGGGTCTCGAAGTGTTTATTCTGGACGCCGTTTCACTCTTTAGCAGCCATCAACCAGATCTGGGTGAGATACTAGGATGGTGACAGCACAATCCCATAAAAAAGGTCAGGACTCGAGTTTGTGGCAAGGAACGTTGTTGAGGTCTTAGTTGATGTGGTCGGTGGTTGTCGTTCACAAGAAAACGTGTAAACTACCCCATTGCGATCAGCCTCGTACGACGAGGTTTCGTTGTAATCAAACTCAAGGGCGATCATAGACTGGCGAGTGGCACACTTCACTCTGCACCACCACCCGTGGCTGCAGCCCTCTCCACGATTCCGCAAGCGAACATCAGGTGAGGCGCCACCATATATGTGAATGAGTGTGTATGCACTTCGGAGGAAACCGGATTACCCGGGAGAAAACCCACACCTGCGATGGGGCTACACTCGAACCCATACAAAAAGGAGACGTGATTTTAGTCCGCACTTTGATGTAGAACGCAGGGTACTGCACCTCCTCGACTCCCACGCAAAGGGACTTTCATAATATTTGGAAAATCAACCAACCTCACCTCCACATTGAGGGATTACAGGCCGCGTGCATAGCCATCACTAATATCAAGTTGTCACACGTCCACCAACCAGCCACCTAGTTACGAAAAAACTCATCCACACTTGAGCCCACACACCCCAACACAGTCAATATATTTTCAGATTTATTTTTAATTGCCCAGAATACATTGACCCTTGACCCAGAATACAATATGATTTCAATTCACAGGTAACCCAGAACGCAATCAAGTCTATGTACAATCAAGTCTCTTGACTTAACCCGGCGAGATCTCAAGAGACCAGGATGAGTCTCAGTTGACAATAGTGACCTGGGTCTCAAAAATAAAAAATAAAGCAAACAAGTCAAACCCATGCCAGCAATGAAGCTAATATAAATCTCACACATAGACCATAGCACAATGCGATTAGCTTTCACCCCAATTGGTACGATATAATCAATGCATCTCAAAGCATCTAGCGCTTTGTTAAATAGTCTGAGATTCGAGGTTGGGTTCACACCGGATTGGTATCTCACATTGAGTGGCGCCCCGATGGTGAGATGTTAACTCTCTTGCCTGATAAGCAGGAGGTCGTGGGTTCAACCCCGACCCTGGCCCTTGCTATATATTTGATGTTTGCAGTATCTGTCTCTGTGGTGATAACATGGATTTTTTTCCGAGTCCCCTAGTTTTTCCCTCCACACTCAGAATCAGCGTCACGTATTTCAAGTATTTGACTCGTAACACTTTCCACGTGATGATAAGCCAATTCGTTGAGCTATAATTTGCGATTGCCAGGTCGCATCAGAAAAAGAGATATACAGCTCAGTGGGGCCTGACACCTGGACAAATAAAAATTAACCCGTAAAAACAAAGTTTTTCACTATAAATCCTTTATATGCGTGGCGGCTAGAGTCCTCTCGTCCTCTGGCTTGAGATGGCTGCCACCTATGGGTCAGATGATTGCCTGCCACCATTAAGCAATTGATAATTAAATATTATTTATTTTTTCCTAAAAAGTGTAAACTTTTGGAAAAAAATGTTCACGAAAATAAATTGTCACGCACAACGAGTCTGTGTGCAAAATGTCAGCTCGATTGGATCACGGGAAGTGGGTTAAAAAACGACCGAAAGATTTGCACGGTCGTAAGCACGTAAGCGCGCAAGCAAGCAAGCAAGTGAACTTAATATAAAGGATTTAAAAATTGTTTCGTAGTAGTTTTGTTTAATAGTTTAGTAATAATAACTCGACTTGTAACGTGCCACTGGCACGCACGATTCACTCTCGATGAAGAGAGAGAGAGGGGACGACTCAGAGGCGCGAGGAGGAACCACAGAAACAGGAAGACTTCTTCACAATTCTCGAAAATCGCCTGATGAAGCTGGTTTGTAATCACTAGCGAAATGTCCCACTACTCAAGTCGTAAATATTGTGGGTTTACTTTCCAACACACAACCGGGGTGCTGGACTAGGAACTAATTGGCACGTTATGTTTACCTGACAAACCTTACTCATTGGCTGTGTCGGGTGGTGGTGGGGTAACGACACATTTATATTTACGCGATCCCACCCAAGCAAAACAGAAAACCTAATATGACTAATATTGGTCGCGAAATCTTACTATTGTTAAACTTTTCGACTCTTACCTAACACTCGGTGCCACATTAACATTGATGACTGTGAAGGAGCGAACAACGGTGCAGTGTCTGTGTGTTATTAATGCGTGTTGCGACAACATTAGTCATATTGTAGTGAAAGGTCGATCGTCACTCTAGATGTATGTCAGGCGCTTAATTAAATAACCCACTTCAAATTGAAAATACAGTTCCAATTTTTGTCAGCAGAGGGAGACGTTAATCTATTAATCGAAAGTTGTGGCTGCAGGTCAAATTCTAAGTCTGAGAGCAGATTATTAAAACATTAATCAAAGAAAACCTTTATTACGAAAAATATTGGTTACGAAAGCCCTACTAAGTTAAAATAGCTTCTCTTTCTCTATGCCCTGTAAAATAAAACTAGTATGGGTTGGGGGGAAGAGGGAGTCACTTGACCCCTGATTACAAAAAAAATGTTTTAGCCCATCGACGCTCAGCACACACCACGAGTAGTTCCCCCCTAGTGATGCCATCCCATTCCCACCCCTGGTTTATTGCCCAACGAGCAAGCGACCACGAGGGGACGGCGCGCGTCACCCCGTAGGGTCACGTGACGCGTGTTCCCAGCACGCCCGCGATGGAGCTCTTCCCTCTCGGCGTTGAGCGCCAAGCGGCGTGCAGAGCGGTGCGAGGGACGATGGTGTCAGAGAGAAACTTGGCTCCCCCTGCCCTCCCCCAACAGTGCGCTAACCACTGCACCACCGCTCCATCCCACACTACGCACATGGCTCTCTATACACTAAATACAAAAAAACCCCGTGTAGCCTTAACAGACTGTTGGGGCAAGTGCTGTTAGCGACCACCACGGCACACGTGACCAACACCACGCCCGACCCGCCTTTGTCTCCTCAGTGGCGATGTTTACACACCACACCAGGAACTCATTTGAGGCTGAGTCGCCCTAGGGGAGACCCAATACCGATTCAGATAATCGCTATCAATGGTGTTTGCAAACTGGTCATGGGCCTCCCCTAGTTGGACTCAGCCTCATATGAGTTCCTGTTGCAATGTGTAAACGTCACCACTGGGGAGACAAAGGCGGCCGGGCGTAATGTTGGCGATCGCCCCCCTCGAGTGCCGTGCTGGCCTTCATACGTGCTCGGTACCAGAACTTCCCCCAACAGTCTGTTAAGGCTACACGGGGGATCTTTGTCTTTGTGTGCATGAGTCTGTGCGTTGTGCCCGTTTCTCTGCGCTGCTCACACTCCGTGATCTCAGGACGCACGACTCAGATCCAGAATCCTCACTGAGCTACCAACATCACCCCATACATCCAGGGCGGGATAGAGCGGTTGACTAAACGAGTGGTGAATGGAGTGCAACAGCTGCATGGAGTCGGCGCGGTAAAACGACAGCAGCCCCGCCTCCCAGTGCAGGTGACACCCGACTCTCCGGGGAGGATCCCTCACCGGCACTGTGGTCGCTACACCACCATGCCACACTGAGCAACTGTTGTCAGTTTTACGTAAAACCCAGGACGAGTAGTTCAGGCTGCACTCGTTACCACTCCCTTTCCGTGCGATCGTCCCGTATGCGACTCCAACCAGACAGCCCCCCGAAACACCCCCCACGTCCACCTCCCAGTAGTGCTGACCCGAAGAGAAGCTCTCAGAGCACAGAGCTTGTGAATAGTGATCAAAGCGGTGTGGATGATCGGGGCGACCCTGGGAGACAGCGGTCAGCGCCACCGTCCTGAGATCCGAGGAAACCTGGAGTTTGTTGCAGGCTGAGTTTGGGTCCAGAGTCGGTGAGCGTCCATCTGTAGTAACAATAAGCACAGTAGCTGTGTAACAACAGCACAACTACAACAATAGCACTCGTGCACTAACACGCACGTACATTACAATAGAGCAATTCATAATGAGCATTATAATACAACGTTGTAATGCGTAGCTATCGGTGTGATAACATGTAACGGCACTTTGTCAATCCACTGCGGGATGAGGGCGGGTTGCAGGGGATATTTGACCATATTTCACCACGCCGGTCACCGCGCGTTGGCGAAGTCAGGCGGCACAGCTGGCGAGAGCACAGAAGTACAGTACAGCGGTGCGTTTGTCTGCCCCCCCCATCTGCTGCCCCGCCACGTAGCCCCGAGGCCTATAGCGCCTGCTACGCACGGTGGTGGCCGCCCACGCGAGCTCTACCCAGGCCCAAGCCCTGGTGGGCTTTGCGAGATGTGAGGAGGTGGGGCGTATTGCGGGCTCTGTGCGGTAGCGCCCGTGGGTGGCAGTGGATCGCAGCAGAAGCAGAAGCGTGGATATCAACACCGCGTCTCTGTGTGTGTACAACAAACAGAAAGATCTCCCGTATAATCTTACACAGACTGTAGGAGCAAATTCTTTTAGTGAGCACCTGTGAAGGCTGGCATGGCACACAAGGGGGTTGGGTTGGCCAACACCACGCCCGGCCACCTTTGTCTCCCCTGTGGTGACGTTAACACATGGCACCAGCCACTCATTTGAGGCAGAGTCAACCCAAGGGAGGCCCATGACCAGTTGTGTGTGTGATAGTGAAGTGCTGTGCACTCGTGTGTGTGTGATAGTGTAGTGATGTACACTCGTGTGTGTATGTGATAGTGTAGTGATGTACACTCGTGTGTGTGTGTGTGTTAGTGTAGTGATGTGCACTCTGTGTGTGTGTGTGATAGTCTAGTAATGTACACTCATGTGTGTGTGTGTGTGTGATAGTGAAGTGCTGTGCACTCATGTGTGTGTGATAGTGTAGTGATGTACACTCGTGTGTGTATGTGATAGTGTAGTGATGTGCACTCGTGTGTGTATGTGATAGTGTAGTGATGTACACTCGTGTGTGTGTGATAGTGAAGTGCTGTGCACTCGTGTGTGTGTGTGTGATAGTGAAGTGATGTACACTCGTGTGTGTATGTGATAGTGTAGTGATGTACACTCGTGTATGTGTGATAGTGAAGTGATGTATACTCGTGTGTGTGTGATAGTGAAGTGATGTGCACTCGTGTGTGTGTGATAGTGTAGTGATGTACACTCGTGTGTGGATGTGTTAGTGTAGTGACGTACACTCGTGTGTGTATGTGATAGTGAAGTGCTGTACACTAGTGTGTGTGTGATAGTGTAGCGATGTTAACTCGTGTTTGATAGTGTAGTGATGTACACTGGTGTGTGTGTGTGCTCTTCATAAACATTAATACAGTGAGGAAAAAAAGTATTTGATCCCCTGCTGATTTTGTACGTTTGCCCACTGACAAAGAAATGATCAGTCTATAATTTTAATTGTAGGTTTATTTGAACAGTGAGAGACAGAATAACAACAACAAAATCCAGAAAAACGCATGTCAAAAATGTTATAAATTGATTTGCATTTTAATGAGGGAAATAAGTATTTGACCCCCTCTCAATCAGAAAGATTTCTGGCTCCCAGGTGTCTTTTATACAGATAACGAGCTGAGATTAGGAACACACTCTTAAAGGGAGTGCTCCTAATCTCAGCTTGTTACCTGTATAAAAGACACCTGTTCACAGAAGCAATCAATCAGATTCCAAACTCTCCATCATGGCCAAGACCAAAGAGCTCTCCAAGGATGTCAGGGACAAGATTGTAGACCTACACAAGGCTGGAATGGGCTACAAGACCATCGCCAAGCAGCTTGGTGAGAAGGTGACAACAGTTGGTGCGATTATTCGCAAATGGAAGAAACACAAAAGAACTGTCAATTTCCCTCTGCCTGGGGCTCCATGCAAGATCTCACCTCGTGGAGTTGCAATGATCATTAGAACGGTGAGGAATCAGCCCAGAACTACACGGGAAAATCTTGTCAATGATCTCAAGGCAGCTGGGACCATAGTCACCAAGAAAACAGTTGGTAACACACTACGCCGTGAAGGACTGAAATCATGCAGCACCCGCAAGGTCCCCCTGCTCAAGAAAGCACATATACATGCCCGTCTGAAGTTTGCCAATGAACATCTGAATGATTCAGAGGACAACTGGGTGAAAGTGTTGTGGTCAGATGAGACCAAAATGGAGCTCGTTGGCATCAACTCAACTCGCCGTGTTTGGAGGAGGAGGAGGCTGCCTATGACCCCAAGAACACCATCCCCACCGTCAATCACGGAGGTGGAAACATTATGATTTCGGGGTGTTTTTTTGCTAAGGGGACAGTACAACTTCACCGCATCAAAGGGACGATGGACGAGGCCATGTACCGTCAAATATTGGGGGAGAACCTCCTTCCCTCAGCCAGGGCATTGAAAATGATCGTGGATGGGTATTCCAGCATGACAATGACCCAAAACACACGGCCAAGGCAACAAAGGAGTGGCTCAAGACGAAGCACATTACGGTCCTGGAGTGGCCTAGCCAGTCTCCAGACCTTAATCCCATAGAAAATCTGTGGAGGGAGCTGAAGGTTCGAGTTGCCAAACGTCAGCCTCGAAACCTTAATGACTTGGAGAAGATCTGCAAAGAGTAGTGGGACAAAATCCTTCCTGAGATGTGTGCAAACCTGGTGGCCAACTACAATAAACGTCTGACCTCTGTGATTGCCAACAAGGGTTTTGCCACCAAGTAATAAGTTATGTTTTGCAGAGGGGTCAAATATTTATTTCCCTCATTAAAATGCAAATCAATTTATAACATTTTTGACATGCGTTTTTCTGGATTTTGTTGTTGTTAAAATAAACCTACCATTAAAATTATAGACTGGTCATTTATTTGTTAGTGGGCAAACGTACAAAATCAGCAGGGGATCAAATACTTTTTTCCCTCACTGTAAATGGTCGTGGGGAGCGGTAGCGCAGTGCTTAACACAGTGACCCAAATTTGATTCTTGCTCACGGCCAACACCAGTGACGATTATCGGAATCGGTCCTGCAGTGTGTTAACATCGCCACTGGGGAGGCAAAGGCGGGTCGGGCGTGGTGCATGCCACCCACCCCTCATGTGCCGTGCCGGCCTTCATAGGAGCTCGCTAACAGCACTTGCCCCAACAAAATTTTAAGGCTATTCCAGGGATGTCTGTCAAAATCTTGACTTAAAGCTTTCGTGACTGCAGAAATTTCTATTCTTGGGTCTTTAGGTAAAGTCACGTAGATAGGGTCAAAGAATTTAATTTAAAAAATACTCTTTTTTTCGTGATTTTCTTTAAACCTATCTACGTGACTTTACCGAAAGACCTAAGAATAACATATGTCTATATCATCATATCAGTAGATATTGATTCGTGTTCTTTCGTAATTCACTTGTGGCCTGTGTAGTAATTTAGGTTATTCCTTGGTCTGGCTGTCTAATAAACCCTAAAGTTGCCTTTGATTCTGAGAGCTTCAAGCTGTAACAAAGAGGCATGGCGTGCTATGTAACATTGCGGACACCACTATGATGTGAGTGTAGTACCAGCTCTAGAGGGGCTCGGTGAGCGCTAGTTGATGGCGCGAGGTGGCACCACGCTTGGCGTGCAGTGCCAGAGCTACAGGAGTGTGTGGGTGTGCCGGGGTTACTAAAGGCCATGGCATTCTGGTTGACCGGTTAAGTCTACAAAGGGGCCCGAAGTGGGGGCTAGGGGTGGTCACGTGGTCCGGGTCCAGATCCTGCTCGAGGATTCTGGAAGGCGGTCGTGGCCAAGGGCGGAGCCAGCCATGCCGCAGAGAATATAAGCCAGGTCCCCAGAGGGACCAGCTATTGTTGATCATCCTAAAGAAACCTTCGTCTACCTACTACGCCCTACAGAGTCTCCAACACGTGGACCTGGACCCATGCTGCAGTCCGGTCCGTAGTGGCTAGTTACGTTGTAATTAATATAGTTAGCCTGGTGGTCACCGCCATAGGTTGTTATTCTGTTAAGGGGCAGTTACCCCGTGTGTTGGTGTTAAATAAATGTGCCTCCAAGAGTACATCTGCAACTCAGATAAACTCACTACATAGGCATTCTAGCGTGTAACAATGGCAGGGGGCTTCTAGATTTTTGTGCAGCCCATGGGTTTGTAATTTCCAACACGCTGTTCCGGCATCAGCTCATCCACACATCATGGATGCATGCCGAGTCTAAGCAAGAACATCTTCTAGACTACAAAGTGCGGGCCCATGTCTTTGACACCAGGATCTACCGTGGAGCTGAACTACCCACTGACCAACGACTTGTCATCTGAAAGATGCGCCTGCTATTCTTTCACTCCAGTGGTGGGTGTACACCCAGGACCCCATTCAAACCCTTAGTGGCATGGTCTCAGCTAGCTGAAAGTTGCAAGCGAAAATTTCATCATCGCTTGTGGCTGGGGTTGGCATCGTCCTCCACTTCTCCTGATGTCGAGGTGAAATGGGCGAGGTTTAGGACTGTGGCTCATGCAGCTGCAATGGCTGCTTTGGATACACGGTGCAGACCTCACCAGAGACCCTGGCTGACAGAGGAAGTGTTCCGGATGGTTTAGAAAAAGCGATAGGCCTACTCTCATCGCCTACAGCATCCCACGTCGGAGAATGAGGAGGCTTACTGCAGCCTTTGCTCAGAGGTTCAGAGAGCCGTGAGGCGCTGCAAGGATGGGTGGTGGTCGCGGGTTGCTGAGGAGATGGATTCTGCCTCAATGGCCCGCGATCACAAATCGCTCTTTAATTCCATCAAAAAAGTAACCTGCAGTGCCACCCCTATTACCATCATTAGGTGAAAGAACGGTGATCCAATCTCCGACCCCCAGGAACAGGTTTGCAGATTTGCTGAGCATATCTGTGAGGTCCTGGGGGAGGGGACATCCCTCAGCCTGGATAACAACGTGGGACAAAGTGGGAATGACCCTGCCAAGGCTGCGATGCAAATATTGGAAAAAGTCACCCCTGTAAGTGGCTGGCTGAGGTGCATTCTGTTGAGGAAGTACTGAAGGCGATCCAGAGGCTGAGACCAGGAAAGGCACCGGGCAGAAATTATCTCCCAAGTAAAATGCTGAGGGAGGGTGGCATTTGTGCACAGACTGCCCTACATGACATCATAACAACAGTCTGGACCACTGGACGGGTTTCGCAGGACTGAAAGGGTTCCGCAGGACTGGAAGGATACCCTGGTGGTCCCCATCTTTAAGAAGGGGGACGGCACAGACTAACAACTACAGGGACATTTCACTCCTCAGTGTGCCGGGTAAAGTCCTGGCAGGGATTATTCAACATCGCCTTGCTAGGTACGCTGAGGAGAGGCTTGCGGAGCCTCAATGCGGTTTCAGGAAAGGGCGGTCATGCACGGATGCCATATTTTCCGTCCGTTTTCTACAGCAGAGGTGTAGGAATTCCAACAAGACCTACATCTCTGCTTTATTGACCTGGTCAAGGCCTATGATACCATCAGCAGGCCTGGGCTCTGGGTTGTTCTTCGTGCTTTCGGAGTCCCTGACCCTCTGCTCACGATCATTAAGGATCTTCACAATGGTGAGTGGGCCCGTGTAAAACTACGTTGCCGGGAGTCGGAGTCATTCCCTGTACATCTTGGGGTGCGACAGGGAAGTCCTCTAGCTCCCACATCATTTAACATATATTTTGACCACGTTGTTCGTGAAAGATTCAATAGCTGTAACAGATGAATTTCTCTCTGGTACAGATACAATGGGAGGCTGACCAATGCTCGGGTGCGGTCAAGGGATGGCTCCCTATTGGTCAACCATGTTACGTATGCCGACGACCTGGCAATTGCAGCTAACTCAGAGGAGGAGTTGGAGGCTCTGCTGCTGAACCTGGAGTGTGCCACTAAGACGTGGGGCCTTACCATCAGCCCCACCAAAACGAAGCACCTGCCTGGGTATTTTGTACCATCAAACACTCCACCCCCACAACTCCCAATTGGTGATGGGGCAGTTGTAGAGAGAGTGGAGAGTTTCCCATATCTGGGCAGTGTGCTCATGACCGGCTCCGGTTTAACAGCACAGGTCTCACTCTGAATCAGTTGAGCGGCATTATCTTTTCATCGGTTGTGTAATGTGGAAGCTACCTGGTCTCTTGTTCCGCATGAAGCTTCAGGTCTTCTCGGCCACAGTCATTCTCTCCCTTCTCTACACTTGTGAAACGTGGCCCCCCTAATGGAACATCTTCGCTGGTTAGAAACATTTAGGCTGGCCTGCCTATGATCCATCCTGGGTTTAACCAGGCTGGATTAGGTGAGGAGCTCACAAATCCTTGAAAGATCTGGACAAAATCCCATCGGTGAGCTCCTCCGGCAGGCAAGGCTGCATTGGCTGGGCCATGTAGCCCGCATGCCCAGTCACCGCATGCCTAAACAGCTTTTGTTCGGCCGGATCGAGGGGGCTAAATGGGCGTGGCATTGGCTAGAGGATGTGGAGCTGAGTGGACTTGCCGATGACTCGTACCAGCAGTGTCAAGATCGGCCTCTGTGGAGGAGGCTTGTGAAGGACGCTACTGGGCAGTTGGAGGCAGGAACGGAGGGCGGAGGAGCGACGCTAACAACAACGAGCAGAGCGCCGGGTGGCTAAAGCACAGCATGTTGGTACAGTAGGGGGCACAGGTGTTGCATCAGCCAGTCGTCTCAATCAGTCGACCTGTGGCATCTGGGTCTGCCCCATCACCTCCTGCCAGTGGGCGTTCGACACTTCACGTGGCCTCAAGGTGCACATAGCCTGGCACAAGTGTCGTGGTGACGTCACCCCCATTTAGTGGCGAATGCTGGTTGTTGTTGTTGTTGTTTTAAAACGCAGGATAGCAGCAGCTTCCTAAAGAGATCGTACACACTTGTGGTGTTTATAGAGCCCATGTAAGAATGATGTACACTCGTGTGTGTGTGTGTGTGCAGTACCTAATTATCATCGTAGCAAAAGTAGCAAATGCTATGGGCCCCGCACTTTCAAGGGCCCCGCACTAAATGCTTTCAAGCTATAAATTCCGGTTGAATGATTCTGCACTTGCTCTATTACTATAGTACTATACTGCCTTCAACTTTTATGAACCACTGGGTTTTTTAAGGTTAGCGATTTGTCGTATTATCTGGCTGTATAGCAAATGAAAAAATTAAAATACTTTACGATGCCAGTAAAAAAATTGGTGTTTTCATATTTACGTTTTTTTTTATTTAGTGTCCCTTAATCACATATGCTACAGGCCCACACTAGCTTAATCCAGCACTGCACACGTGTGGTGTTAACAGAGCCCATGTAAGAGTGATATACACTCATCTGTGTGTGTGATAAATATTAATATATAGGTATATTGCTACATGTTTTATCATAAACTTTTTTTCCTGTGTAGTGATTTGCACGGCCAACCTAGCTTAAGCGTTTGTCTGGCTGTCTGATAAACATCTGAATATTGACACAGAATCCTGAAGGTACCTTTGATTCTAAGAGTTTCAGGCATTAACAATGAAACATAAGATTCTTAAAGGTGTCCGAGTCTGGATCTCCCAGCCTCAAGTACGGTACTAACAATGAATCCTATTAAACACAACCTTAGCCTATGTGTGTTAAACATATACACGCAAAATAGCAACAGCACCTCGCTCAATAATACACGCGTGTAGTGTTAATAGAGCTCATGTAATAGTTCATTAAACTCATTTGTGGTAATCTATTAACGTCTTAGTATTACAGTAGTGTACCTGGGCAGTGGTAATTTTACTGTCATGCTTATATATTCAAACACAATTTTATTTGAGTGGCTTTGTGAGCTTCGCGTATGAACGCTGAACCCTTAGAATAATAAAAGGTGCATCAGTCTGGATCTAACAGCCTCAAATCGCAATAATTCTCAGGAAGTGTGGTCATGAACAATATGCATGTTAATTGTGCCTCAGAGAAGCTACAAATGGATTAATCTGTTACAATGGAATGGACACTTCGGCCATTGCTTATGTATCAATGTTAAATGAATTTGAATGTTCAAGATTTAACTGAGAGGCTCTCCACATTTCTCGTGTAATAACGGGTGATATAATAGCCACACTTAACCTATATGAGCGAGTGTGGGTGAGAGCAGGTGGGAGTGCTTTTGGACATCTGAACTTGACAATGAAAAGCAGCATAGCGTGTGTCCAATCAGGGAAAGTTTTCAATCAATGCAGTGGCACCTATTGTGATACATTTTTCAGATCCATGTACACTGACGAATTGTGACAAATATTCCGATAAGCACAGTTGGCTCAGTATGTTGCAAAAGAACTTCAACATATATACACACATACACAGAGACCCACAGACACCCAGCCCCATAGAGACCCACAAAGACCCATGGATTAGCATGGTTGGCTACGTACGGTGCAAAATAAGTTCAACATACTCTTTGGTTTTTTCGGTAAAGTCACGTAGGTAGAAAATAATAGCTCACGACGTTTCTATCGTAACACAAGCAATCGTCATCAGGTGAGACAATTACATCAAGAAAACTGCTGCATTAAGAAAACTGCTGCAGTTTTTTTGCTGTAATTGTCTCAGCTGATGATGATTGCTTGTGTTGCGATCGAAACGTCGTGATCTATTATTTTCTACCTACGTGACTTTACCGAAAGAACCAAAGAGTATGGATTCCTGCAGTCACACAAGCTTCAAATCAAGTTCAACATACATACAAATAACATTTAACAAAAGCTTAAAAGTGCACAAATAAGGATGGAGAAGTACACACCTGTAATTAAACTGACAGACAGAAACAGGAGCCAGTGCAGAAGGGAACACATACAAATTAGATAGCATAATATAAGGTACTAAGAAAACTATTTAAAAAACGCATTTGGCAATAAAACTGCCTTAAAAGGAAAAATATAGTAGTGGACGTTTTGGGCATGGCCATTTAAAATTTCACGTGCATAAATATACGTGTGCTCTGAATAATTCGTTGATTTGTTTTGTTATTTGTGATTGTGCACCACTGCTGACGCGGCACCAGCATCACCAAACCATTTGGTAAGTGAAAAAGAAGTAGAGGCGCTAGAGAATGGCTTGATGCCGACATCACAAGAGATTGGTGCCAGAAAAATGTGGTCACTACTTGAACATATTGGCACTACAAATAGAGAGGAAAGTGGAAACAAATTTCAAAATTTGCAGAGGACACCTACTTCGGGCTATCTGGCAATGGATCGTGATGATGATTGACTAAGAGCGAGCCAGAGACTCAGTGATCCATAGAGACTCACAGACTCAGAGATGTATGGAGAGCCATACATATCCATTGAGACTCGTAGAGGCCAATAGAGATTCATAGAAGCTCATAGAGGAAGACCTAATATAGAATTATACAATAAATTGGTGCCAGAAAGATGTGGCACTACTTGAGAATATTGACACTACAAATACAGAGGAAAGTGGAAACAAATGACGAAATTTGCAGTGGACACCGCCTACAGGCTAACTGCCCATGATGATGATGATGGTGAGGAGCGCTCAGGTGGGATACATTGCCAGAAGGTGGTCGACAATAATGATGGAGCGCCAGCCAATGGTGAGTGCTCGCCCGAGAGATCGAGCGATGATGTGAGCGGATTAAGCTAAGGCGCTCTAGAAAATTCGAATGAGAAAAGGAGTAACTATATCATGACTTGTGGAGGCATTCATCCAGCAGTGGATAGATCATGGATGATGATGAGGGTTTGATATTATTACTCCCGTGCGACAGAAGCTGAGTTGTCTACGTTATTGAGCTCCACTCTACCTCCACCACTGATATCGATGCCCTCACCCCTGGTTGAGAGTTAATTTGAGTGCAATGAGTTGTGAGGGTTGGATGTGTTGTTCAGTCATTGGAGACTAAGCTAAGGCTAGACTCACCAAACTTGAGGACATTGGCTATCCTGGGTAGAAGTTATAATTAGGGGATTAAACTCAGGGCCCTGCTATCTGGACGTGGTTGTTTCAACAGCACAGGCCTCCCCTTTACACTAAGATAGGTTTGATTAACTCATTGGGGAATGATGACAATGAATAGGATACCATCTGTCACTAGCAAAAACAAATATATCCTTTAAATCTTCCAGCATTTATTTGTATGTGTGTGTTTATCCTTTGCTCTGTCTCCTTGTCACTGTAGGGGGCACAGGTAGTGCATCAGCCAGTCATCTCAGTCAGTCGACCCATGGCACCTGGGTCTCTCCCGTGACCTCCTCTCAGCGGGCGTTCGACACTTCACGTAGCCTTAACGTGCACATAGCCTGGCACAAGCGCCGTGAAATAACCACCACTTAGTGGTGAATGGCGGTTGTTGTTGTCTCCTTCCATATGTATGCGTATGACCTCCGATTAGCATGGTTGGCTATGTACGTTGGAAAATAAGTTGAACATACGTACAGATGTGTCTTGGCCATGTGAATGTGAACTCACACAGAGTGGAGAGCTTGAGCTTCTCAATGATTCTACTCAGCAAGGTTACGTCACCCACAGTCAAGTCACTCGGAAGAGCGGGTGGTGGGTAGCGCTCGGTCCTGAACACAATGGAGAGAGAGGCTTTCACACGTGCTCGTGTAAAAACGTAAACAAATAATGATACAGCACTGGGTAGATAAGCAGAAAAAAATTACTTTAAGGAAGAATCCTGCAGGAGGTGGACAGGGTAATGTTCAATAGTAAGTTTATTTTGATTTGAAACACGGTTGGTCCCACTTAGCCAGTTTGCCCGGCTATCGTAGAAAGGAGATTCATGGTGAGTGAGCACGACAACAATGAAACAAAAACGTCAACGTTGCAGAGAACGAGTACAGGGTCCTTAAGGAATATTGCACAACTATGGACAGAGGAAGATGAAAGCGTTGAAGCATACAATACAATCTATACACAGACAAGGGGAGACAGGGAGAAGACACGGAAACACTCAGCCACTGTGTTGCTAAACTCTGCAATAATACCCCCCCTGACTTTGGGTGCCAAAAGCCATGTTTAAGTAAAGTTCCTATACAATGGACTGTGCCATTATAGGGTACAAGTTAGAGACCAATAGAAGTAGAGACCAACATAGGAGATGGAACAAAGACATGGACGCAGGAGACAAGACCTAGTGAGAGAGAGACAGACATGGGGATAGACACAGCAACACTCGCCGATTATTTCCTGAGTTCTTCAAATCCCTCTCCTACTAACGCATTCACATGATGAGAAAACCCAGCCTCAGCCTGTGTTCGTGCACTAAGGTACCTCTCTGTCTTCTTCATATGACCCTGTGGAAGAAAAAATGAACAGAGATTGATCAATAATATAAGACAATTTTAACCATAGATAGACAGGGGGGATCAGAGTGTATTATTGTATTAATGTAAAACACGATGAGAATAGGAGCCAGGGCAAGAGCATTCATGGGACGGAATTTGCGAGGGTAATGAAATGGCGAGGGTAATAAAAGAGACCTTAGAAAATAAACAATTTGATGAAAATGTGTGAATAAAATGAAGATTCACACAGACTCTGTATTTGTGGGTTGGTGGCTTCCTTTGTTATCAGTACATGTACTGTAAATGCACTGATAGCAGGTTTTTTTTTCAATTCCTATGACGTACGTGTACGTCATCAGAACTAAAATATTCTTGATTTGAAGCTTTTGTGACTGCAGGAATCCATACTCTTTGGTTCTTCGGTAAAGTCACGTAGTTAGAAATAAAATTAAACAAATCATGACGTTTCGATCGCAACACAAGCGGTCGTCATCAGGCAAAGGAGTCAGCCACTAAACGCAAACTGTTTACAAAGGTTTGGGGATGGCCGTAGCCCAAGTGTATCAACAACACCAAAAGCACGAGCGGTGCACGAGTGCCAATGCAGCAACAATGCCAATGCAGCAACAATGCCATTCAAAGTGAAGTAGGTGTTGATAAGGCAGTGCCTAACCAGAGTAGGTACATCAGGATTCAGTCCACGTTGGACTAAATCTTAAATTATTGCTAAGGTGTAAGGTAAATTAACCTTGGTGAACAGAGAAACTACATCAAAGCTGACGAGCAAATCCTTTGGGGACAGTGAAATGACCTTGATTAGAGAGTCCAAGTGAGCTGAGATACGTATTGCTGAAGTAGTCTTGCCAGTAAATGGAAGTAAGGTATCAGACAGAAAACGGGCCAGTTTGTAGGTATGTGAGTTGATAGTGGAAACGGTGGGCCGAAGTGGAGTGCCTTCTTTGTGGCTGACCACTGTTATAACGCTGTGTGCTCGCATGATATTATTTTTTCCCGAGACCAAGGTACTCTGCAAACCTTCGGGCTACTATCAAAGGCTTGTTCATGAAGCCATCCAGATATATAAACAGACATAACTTCAACTGAGAAGATGGATACAAATTGAGCAATCATTGGAAGGATGTTATTAACCAGGTAAAACTTTAACTGTTTATGGTTATTCCATCATATCTGCCAGGTACTAGTCTATTTTCCGAGTTAATTTCCCCCCGCATCCCCAGCGTTTGGCATTACTGCTGCATTGGCATTGTTGCTGCATTGGCACTCGTGCACCGCTCATGCTTTTGGTGTTGTTGATACAGTACACTTGGGCTATGCCCATCCCCAAACCTTTAAAAACAGTTTCCCTTAGAGGCTGACTCCTTTGCCTAATGACGACTGCTTGTGTTGCGATCGATACGTCGTGATTTGTTTTATTTTATATCTAACTACGTGACTTTACCAAAAGAACTAAAATAATATTACTTTATCAGCACCAAGGCTCCCACCATGCCATGCAGGAGGGCGTTTGGCACAGTTTGGCCTCCACTATTGCAGAGTATGGTCGTGTCACTACCGTTCTCTGCGGTGACTACAATTTTTTTTAAAAACAAAGGCGCTATGCCTCTAAGAATGAATGTCATACTAACTGCTAGCGTGTTCTGATATTCAATGATGAACGGGAGCCATGCTGCAACTTGCAGACGTCTGAGAACGGGAAAAGGTTAACCACCAAATTGTAGGACACCACATTTATCTTTCTCCTTTCCTCACACTAAACGTCCATTAAATTTCCTCACTTGGTCTCTATTCCCAGGTTCCAATAACCATGTGTTCGTTGTTATTTTTTGTACTATCGAAGCTGTCAGTAGCTAGTCACTTTTTGCTTCAAGCCTTGGGGCCTGTGCTCGGCAACCGTGGTTGAACACACACACATAGATACTTTAATATACATACTCTTTGGTTCTTTCGGTAAAGTCACGTAGGTATAAAACAAAATTAATTAAATGTTATTTAAATTAAATAACATTAATTTTTTTTAATTAGATAAAATTTTATTTATTTTATTTCATACCTACGTGACTTTACTGAAAGAATCGAAGGGTATGGATCCCTGCAGCCACGAAAACTTCAAATCTACTTTAATATACGTGAACCCTTTAGCCAGGAGTTTCTCTACTGCTAAGGGCTCTGTCAAACTGGGACATTCACCCAGGCTCCGCGAGCACTTTACCTGCAGGAACGTGAGCGAGTCCTTCTCCTCCTGCAGAGTGTGCAGGCGCGTGGCTACTGCCTGGAGCTCGCTGATCTCCAGTTCGTAATAAGCGATGTTCTCCTCGATTGGGGACAGCAGCTCGCACCCCTTCACGTCCAAGTGGTCCAGAGCTGCCCTCTCGTCCTCATCCAGCGTCGCCCTCATGCGGGTGAACTCGCCTGAGATGCGAACCTTGGTCTCGGCCATGGAATCCTGCAAGGGGCGTGTGATGGATTCTATCAATTCACTTTGTTAGGGCCCTATTACCAAGTGGGAGAGTAGAGGTATGTTTGCTACCTTTTCCACAGATTAAACCGAGGCATATTTAACAGTCGGCCCAGGTTTATCTAAACCGTGCAGTATGGCGAAATGAAGATCAACCCAATACGACCACATTTTGTTACAAATTAATTCTGACCCCCCAAACACCGAAGCCAACTCACAAGCAATGCAAGCCAAACCTGGGAAGTTGTCAACCCTATTGAGCAGAGAGTTGACCTGCGCAACCAAGTGTAATGCGGGCGCGGGTGACCTCCCGGATGTGACGTCACGGAGAGGTGGAGTTAGGTGACGTGGGAGCAAGGTTAAGGTTCTTAAGAGATGAGACCGGAAGAGGAGGGCAGAGAGAGTGAGACTGGACCAGAGTAAGGCCACGTTGGGCGAAGCCAGGAAGAGTGGCACGGGCGGCCAGCGGTGGCCAGCTAAGGGAGCAGCCAGCGGAGCTGCGAGAGAAGACAGCAGTGGGGCTGCTGGAGAGAAGGCGGTTGAGGAGCTGCAGTGAACACAGCCGGCGAGGCTGTGTGTGTGAGAGGCTACGAGAGCGACGAGAGGAGAAACTGCAGGAGAGCAGCCAATGGGGGGCTGCGTGAGGGTAACAGCCAGCAAGGCTACGAGGACAACGGGAGACCAACAGAGGAGCTGTTGGTGTGACGGGGTTAACAGCAGTATCAGTATCGGTATAGAAGCCTTATAGAAGGACAGCCGTGTGGGTTACGAGGAAGAACCGAATAAAGGACACCAAGCCAGACTTCGTGGTCGAGTCCTTTATTACATTGGTGTCGGAAGTGCAACGGCATGTCGAAACAAGTGAGAAAGAAAAATGTTCCAGCGCCAGCATCGGCTTCTTCGTCCGAAGACGAAGACTTCCCTCCAAACATGGATCCTGCCGGGGTGGTGGAGGAGAGCCCTGCTGAAACGAGTGCGGGGACGGGGGTTGAAGATGTAGCCGCAGTGTCAGGGCCGCCGACAACATCAGACGCTGATCTGCGATGGCTGCAGGTGGCGGAGCAACTGGAGACTCTCAAGGACGTCCTGGGCCAATTGTGTCATCTCGTTACCCCAAGGACGGCGACGGAGAGAGCGGAGAGTGCTCCACAGGCCGCCACGGTATCTTCGCTCCCAGCGCCATCGGCCACGCGGCAGGAGGCCGCCATCTTGCGCGTTCCGCGGCGGGAAACCGCCATCTTGACCACGCCGCGGTTCGACGCCATTTTGAATTTGCCACCGGAGGAGCCATCGGCGGAAGGTGGAGTAAAGCGAAGTCGGAGTCGCCATCTCACCACGGTCAAAGAATTCGCCATTGGGGGCGACTGGAGCGCTTTCGCCTGCAGATTTTTGGCGGTGGTCCGTTCTGCGAGATGGTCCGATGCTCAGGCCTTAGAAGTGTTGCCGACTCTTCTGGACGACGAATCTGTTCGTTTTTTCGCTCCATTAAGGCCGAGAAAAAGAGGACATTATACGGAGTTTTTCAAGAAATGGCCGACGCCTACGAGCCACCTGACGACGCGCATCAGCGATTCGCTCAACGACAACGAGCGCCCGAGGAGTCGCCCGTGGCGTACAGGGGTGCGGTGCTTGATTTGGCTATGGCCGCGTATCCAGAAACAACACCTGACCTGCTCGAGCCTCTCATTTTGGGCAAGATGCTCGAGCTGTCGCGGGATCTTGGGATTCCCATGCCGGTGTGCGGGCATGAGAAGCTCACCTCCCGGGCGGCGGCAAAATGTCTGGATGCACAATTCAACCTACGACGGTGGAAACAAGTCGCGGCGTGGACAGGGGGGCCCGTCACAGAGGGTGGCGCTCTGGGTTGGGACCCTACGAAGTCGGTATACGTGCCGGATGGGGGGGACCCTCAGGAGCTGACGGCCGCCTCGGGGCCATGGTCAGGCCGCGGGGGACCGGCCTCTCGTGCTGCACCACCGATACGAGGCCGGCGCGATGCAAGGCCTGCGCTTCGGCGCAACGACGCCGATTGTTTCCGCTGCGGACGGAGGGGCCACTACGCGAAGGACTGCTGGGCCCGCATTCCGGGTCCGCCGCAACAGGAGGCCTCATCACCGGCCAAGCCGACCAAGGAACCACCGAACCAGGCAAGTCGGCACGCACCAGACACCCGGCAAGGCTTTACACCTCACCCATCACTTTCGTTGTGCGATCCTAGTGTTGTTGTTAAAGAGAGACCTTCGACGGGGCCTTGTCGCTCTGTGACGCAGTGGCGCAAATTGGCACGGAGGGTTGTCGCGGCCGCTACGGGTTCGTCCACCGTGCCGGGGTCTATACAAGGGGTGGACGTGCGCATTTTGGTCGATTCCGGGGCGTCCGCGACTATTATTTCGGATGTCATTTTTCATCTGTTAGGCATCCCACCCGGGGCCGTGCGTCCGGTTTACGGGTCGTGCGTCGCTGCGAACGGGGGTAGTATGGGCATCGTGGGCCAGGTGGACGCTAAAATGTCTATCGGGGATGTGTCGGCCTCGGGCGTTGTGTTGATTTCAAGATCCTTGGCAGTTCCTTGTTTATTGGGCACTGATTTCCTGGCTAAGATGCCTATTTTGATCAAAATTAATGAGAATTGTATTGAACTGCCGGGTGGCCGTCAAATTTCGTTTCTGCCGTCGCCCTGGGGGCGACCTGCTTCGGCCGTACAAGTGCAGGCGCTATCCGTGGCATCTGTTGACATTCCACCTGGCTCACAGATGCTTATTCCCTTGCGGTATCGGAAGCCCCTGCCTAGTCAGCTAGGAGCGGTTGGGATCTTGTTGTCACCTTCAGCCTCGATAATGGCCGGGTTGGCGCTGGTTGGGGCACAGACCATCGTCCGGCCAGATCAATTACCGTTTTTGCAGGTGCTCAATGCGGGTACTGAAAATGTTTGCGTCCCGGCTGGCACGGTTGTGGCACATGCCACTACGGCATTTACGGCTCACGATTGTTCGCATAGCCAGGAAGTGGTTGCTGGTGTTTCCGAGCCTGTGGCTTCGGATGATCGCTGGATTGCTAGCTTATGTGACGGAAATTCTTCCCTGTCTGTGGATCAACGGGGTGCGCTTCACAAATTGTTATTGACGTATTCGGATGTGTTCAGCTCCAATGATTTGGATTTGGGACGCACCTCGTTGCTTCACCATCATATTGATACAGGCGACGCTGCCCCTATTCGGTTGAATTTGCACCGAATGAGTCCCGCCGAGCGAAAACACGTTCGGGGGGCAGTGGAAGACATGTTGGCTGCGGATATTATATCGCCATCAAACAGCCCATGGGGCGCGCCTGTGGTTTTGGTTAAGAAAAAGGATGGAAAATTGCGATTCTGTGTTGACTTTCGAAAATTGAATAAGATATCGGTGGCAGATGCGTATCCCCTGCCGCGTATGGACGACTCCCTCGACGCATTGTCGGGGGCTAAGTTCTTCTCTACACTGGACCTCTCTTCGGGATTTTGGCAGCTTCCCCTTGACGAGCCCTCACGGGAGAAGACCGCATTCCGTACGCCGCAGGGGTTATTTCAATTTAACTGCCTTCCGATGGGGCTGAATGTGGCCCCTGCCACATTTCAAAGGCTGATGGAGCTCGTTTTGACGGGGTTGCAGTGGGAGACATGTCTCATATATTTGGACGATATTATTGTCTTCAGCCGCACATTTGATGAACATTTAAGGCGGCTGGAGACGGTGTTCACGAGGATGCGCTCCGCGAACTTGAAATTCAAACCAAAGAAATGTCACCTACTGCAACGGTCCGTCCGTTATTTGGGGCACATCGTGAGTGCTGAGGGGGTGTCTACGGACCCGGAAAAAACGGCGTGCGTCCGAGATTGGCCAACTCCGGCCACCGTGGGGGATGTACGTCGTTTTCTGGGATTTGCCTCGTATTATCGAAGATTTGTACCGAATTTTGCGACCATCGCGAGGCCCTTGCACCTCCTTACGGGTAAGGGACGTAAGTTTGCGTGGGGACCGCCAGAAGAGGCGGCCTTTCAGAGTCTGCGTAATCTGTTGGCTACGGCCCCAACATTGGATTATCCCGATTTCGATCAACCGTTCATTCTTGATACGGACGCGAGTGACACAGGTATTGGCGCGGTGTTATCTCAGTCTAAAGGGGGCGTAGAGCGCGTCGTTGCGTATGGTAGCCGGGTCTTGTCGCCCGCGGAAACCCGCTACTGTGTCACTCGCAGGGAACTCCTAGCCGTTGTTTTTTTCCTACGTCAGTTTCGACCGTACCTGTACGGCGATTCCTATATCGTACGTACGGATCATGCGGCCTTGCAATATGCCCTTAAAATGGATCAACCTTCCGGCCAGCTGTCGCGTTGGTTGGACACGCTACAGGAATTTTCATTTCAAATTCACCATCGCAAAGGGGTGCGCCATGCGAACGCAGACGCACTTTCCAGATTGCCGCAGCGCTCCCCTTGCAAATGTGCGTCGGGGACGCATAGATGTACGCCCAGCCTATCCCCCCCTCAGCCGCTGGTGTTGGCTGTTGAGGAGTCGGATGCTCCTGTGGAACCGGGGCCGACTGATGGGGTTTTGAATCTGCCACGGTCTGTTTGGATACGGGAGCAGATGATGGATGAGTCGTTAGTGTCCTTGCGGAAGCGATCTAAAGTGGAGATTGGGGGTCCGGTTACGGAGGGTGCGCCGGAAACCGCAATCCGAGATGGTCTGCTCATGTGGAGGGAAGGTCTCCAGGAGCGCTGGCGTCTGGTGGTGCCTGCGTCCCTGCGATACGAGTTGATTAGAACTCTCCATTGTGACACGCTATTACATCTGGGTGTGCAGAAGACCTTGTTGACGTTGCAACGTCATTATTTTTGGCATGGCATGGCGACGGATGTCGTGGGGCACGTCCGCGTGTGCCCTGATTGTGCCCGACGTAAGCCACCTAAACATCCTTATGTGCCGCCTCTACAGTCAATTCAGGTGTATCGGGTTAATGAATTGGTGGCACTGGACATTTTGGGACCTTTCCCACCATCGGCGAGGGGTAATAAATATTTGCTGGTCGGGGTTGAGTACCTCTCCCGTTGGCCGATGGCCTGGCCGTTGCCCGACCAATCGGCCTTGGCCATTACCAACGCCTTTTTGTTCGGATACGTTATGGACAAGGGTGCGCCGGAGAGACTCCTCACGGACCAGGGCCGAAATTTCTCTTCTAAATTGTTGGCGGAAGTGTGTGCGGGCCTAGGGACTAAGAAGGTCCGGACATCCCCATACCATCCGCAAACGGATGGTATGGTTGAGCGGCTAAACCGGACATTGTCTGCCATGCTGTGCCATACGGTGAGTGAACAACAATCGGATTGGGACCTGCACATCCCGGGGGTGCTTTCAGTGTACAGGATGACTCCTCATGCGGCTACGGGTTATTCGCCGTTTTACCTTATGTATGGTCGGGAAAACGTGCCGCCGATGGATGTGCAGCTGGGAACCGGTGTGAAGGGACCTTGTAAACCACTCCCTGATTACATTCGGGACACTGTTCGCCGGGTCTCGGAGGCGTGGGAGAGTGCCCGCGTGGCTACGGCCAAAGCCCAGGCCCGGAACGAGAGGTATGCGCGGCGTTCCAAGGGGGAATGCCCCTGGAAGGTTGGGGACCTGGCCTGGCTCCATTGTCCGTAGGTGCGGCCGGGTACCTCTCCCAAATTTCACAAACCTTGGCAAGGGCCTGTCCGCCTCATTGAGGTTCCTAACCCTCAGTCAGCGCGTGTTCAGATTGGTTCTCGCCGCTGGTTTGTTCACACGTCGCGCTTGAAACCGTATGTGGCTCCCATACATGATGCTTCATCTCCCAATGTTGCCTTGCCGGGGTCTGTTGCTGCCGACTCTCCCCCGCCTGCGTCCATTGATCTTGCTAGAGCGCCTGTCATACCTGTTCCAGGCAGGCCGGCCTTGACACCAGAGGGGACGAGGCGCCCTGCTCGGAGGGTGCCTGCCAGATTTGCGGGACCTTCGAGCCCTGCAGCCCTTCCGACCCCGCTGCAGACACATCCGCGGGACACGCCCGAGACTGATCCTTCAGGGACACGGGACGTTGGTGGACTTCCAACAACGACAGGGGGATTTCACCCTGTCACTCCTCAAACTCCATCACGTTCCCGTTCCGCGGATGGGCCGCCGATCGTCCGGGACGGGCCGGCGACCCGCACACGTTCTAAATCCCTTGTGTTTCGTTGATTGTTATGTTGCGTTATTGTTCTTACTGTGTATTTATTGCCTGCTTCTGCTACGTTACTTGATTGTTGAGTTGTGTTGATTGTTCTTACTGTTATATTGCATGCTTGGTGTCCTTTGGTGTGTTAGGGTCGGTTTCGCCCGCATTACTGTTGGTGTTGTTCAGCCGAGGTCGGCTGGGTTTTTCTCCACGGGGGAGGGTGGTGTAATGCGGGCGCGGGCGACCTCCCGGATGTGACGTCACGGAGAGGTGGAGTTAGGTGACGTGGGAGCAAGGTTAAGGTTCTTAAGAGATGAGACCGGAAGAGGAGGGCAGAGAGAGTGAGACTGGACCAGAGTAAGGCCACGTTGGGCGAAGCCAGGAAGAGTGGCACGGGCGGCCAGCGGTGGCCAGCTAAGGGAGCAGCCAGCGGAGCTGCGAGAGAAGACAGCAGTGGAGCTGCTGGAGAGAAGGCGGTTGAGGAGCTGCAGTGAACACAGCCGGCGAGGCTGTGTGTGTGAGAGACTACGAGAGCGACGAGAGGAGAAACTGCAGGAGAGCAGCCAGTGGGGGGCTGCGTGAGGGTAACAGCCAGCAAGGCTACGAGGACAACGGGAGACCAACAGAGGAGCTGTTGGCGTGACGGGGTTAACAGCAGTATCAGTATCGGTATAGAAGCCTTATAGAAGGACAGCCGTGTGGGTTACGAGGAAGAACCGAATAAAGGACACCAAGCCAGACTTCGTGGTCGAGTTCTTTATTACACAAGTATGGCCATACTAGCCTCAATGGTTAGCACGATGTTGAAAAGCCTTCATCCAAACGTGTATTGATAATGATCTGGAAATTAATACAATCGATAAGCACACAAGTCGCCTACTTCACAGATCTATCTCTCCACCTAAACAATAAAATAATTGTGTGCACACTCTGTCAGCTCCACTGCTATTTGGTAATGCATAATTTTAGCAGCATTGCTTCATTACAAGCAAACTGTGGACCTGTTTTGACATGGAGTGTCTCATTAGCAGTCAGGCTCGCTTGAATCAATGCGGATGACCTGCCAAAAATAATAGGCAATGACCCTATTTTGTATATGGATCCTAATCAGATGCAAAATTATATGATGCATGAACCTCTCCAGAGTTTCCTGTACTGAATCAATACTTCTTAAATTATGTACATATAGACATATATCTGAAGATGTATTGTCTGCTTATCTGTTTGTATTAATATTCTCCAGAACATGCTTATTTTGTGTACATTATTAATACCACCATGTGACTTGGTGCCCTCTTTCACGGCAGCATTTGCGTTGCAATGGAAATCTATGCAGGTGACAAGAAAATAACAAGCGTATAGCGATATCGTTGAAGACATCAAATGTAAGCACAATTACGTAATTATCTTTACCATTAACATGTACGAGACCGATACTCAATCACGAATACATGATACATTCATGCGAACTGAAATGCAATTAAACAGGTATTAAATCTGCATGACTTATACACTGTGTCTGCTTTATAGTGGTTCCTGCATTCACTGTTGTGACAAACGTTGTGTTCAAATTGACAGTGGACAATAATAATAATTGTTGTATTGTTTTCTGGGAGAGAGTTAATTAGTGGGAGAGAGATCACCCTATGGGTGGAGAGTACTTACATCAGGGGGAGGGGCGTAGACGTGGAGAGCCAGGCACTCCATATTAAGAAACGCACGTGGCCCACTTTACAATTTTGCCAAAAATAATTGAAGGGGAGCCACGTTCGTTGCCAGACGAAGGGACAGCTTCCACAGGAAACTTGTTAAGAAAAGAGCTTTAAAGGTGTCAGCCGGATGACACATCATCTCATTCCGGTCCACTTACACTCGGAGGGTAGTAAATAAACACACTGATGTGCAATACACAGAACGAGTGCATATCTATCCTCAGCCTTTCAGGAGTCCGGAGACACGACACCAACTCAGGTCTGTGTCTGGTGGACAAGAACTTGCAGGCGTGACCAGGCAAGACCCCACGGAGTGGGACCACGCTGAAAGGAAGCTCGCGAGGTGACAACGTTGGAGCAATCGTCGAGAGAGCCGATGCGGAGGAGCTCTCACAGGAAGGGGAGTCTCGTCTCGGCTAAGTTACCAGTACCTGTTGGAGGTGCAGCTGGGAAGATCTGGTTGGGTGGAATAGTCTCAAAGAGAACTTACTCTATAGAAGAACTGCTGGGCACTACAGTGGCGAGATGTTAACTACCTCACCTGCTGTATATGTGGAGTTTGCATGTCTCTCTCCTCGTGGTTGTGTGGATTTTCTGCGGGTCCTCTGGTTTTTAACTCCAGCTTTAGAATCAACATCAAGCGTTTAGAGTATTTGGCCGCAATACATTTACATGTATTAAGCCACTTCGTTGGGCAATCATTTGTGATCAGGTCCCTTCTGAAAAAGATTCGTATTGCTCAGCAGGCCTTACCTGGTAAAATAAATATAGTTTAGTTTTAGTTTAGGAAAAAAAAACAATCCGCTATAACTGCATGCTCAATGAGACTCTCTGTGCATCTTACCTATAAACTAAATTTTTTGTCTGTCTGTCACTCCGTCTCTGTACACCTATCCTTGTAATGCGTTTAACTGACAAACTATTGGGTTTACGTTTCAACAAAGTACACAGATACAACAAACTAAGCCCCATGACATGCAATTGCTATTTGTTTTTGCCCTTGGTCCAATCTAAACTAAGAAAATCACACTTTTAAACAATGTACGCTGATCCTAATGATAACTTTGAAAGCGCGCAAAAACGCGCATCTGCGCATGCATGGAACGCTGACTCACGGTTGCCTCTAGCAACACAAACACGGTTGCTTAGCGACTACGACTGGAGGTTCTCTCGCGTTAAGACTTGATGGTCATTTTGTTTACAAGAAAAATGCCAAAAAGCCTCTCCAAAACATAAACAAACACAAAGAGAGTGGCGGCAGCGCTGTGGCATGCAAAACAAACAGTGGAGGAGCAGCGGCTGTCTCAACAGCAAACAAACAATGAAGGCACCTCAAGCAGCACGGGCTAGGGAAACGGCAGGGCAGCGATCATGGAGACAAGACAGAGACTGCACATTTTCTGCAGCAGCACATGCTGAGAACAATCCTGAACAGCGTGCATAGAGGCCAGCCAGAGAGTACACAATTACTGCTGCAGGACGAGCTAAGAAAATACTTCTTTAGCTCCTATAGAGGGCTTCTTGGTGCTTTGCACCTCGCCCGTCACCCCCACTGATGTCACCTTGTACCCCCCCCCCCCCAGGTGTACAGTTACTACTGTAGAGTCAATGGTTTCTACTGTAGAGTAAGTAGTTACTACTGTAGAGTCGGGAGTTACTACTGTAGAGTCAGGAGTTACTACTGTAGAGTCAAGAGTTACTACTATGGATTCAGTAGATACTACTGTAGGGGTTATTACGGGGAGAAAGGCGGACAGAAAACACAAGGGTGTCTGCACCCACACACGGGTGTCTACACCCACGTCCGCATCCGTTAACCACTGGGGGGCCATGGGGGCTCTGTGATCCCCCATAACCCCGCCCCTCGGAGGGAATCCCTATAAAAGGCGGGGAGCCAGAGAGCTCGGGGCCAGTGTGGAAGAAGCTTACCAGTGAAGTCTGAAGACCAGCAGAATAGGCCCTGGGACTCCCCTGTCTCTCTGCCCTTGTCAGGGCCGAGCTGGGCAAGCCAGCGGCGCGGCCCCAAGAGCTTCCGGACCTCTGCTCTTGTAAGAGCAAGGCCGGCTTAGCTGGGTGCCGGGATCCGTGCTTACCAGGGCCGGATCAGACAGCCTCCCGTAGCACTATTAGAGGAGGACTGGGAACAGGACAGGGGAATTAGTGCTAGGGGTGGTTTCCCATCTAGTACGGGTGAAGGGGCCGTTACCCCTTCAAGTATTGTACTGTCCTTGAGTTTAATAAAAGAGTGTGCCTCGACTCCGTCGTCAGTCTCTCTGGAACTCACTACACTACCATAGAGTCAGATAATACTATTGAGTCGGCAGACGCTACTGTTTGTTTGGTGCTTCTTTATTTCACGATGGTACAGCATGGCTTCGCTTTTCCCTCTCCGGTGGTTTCCCTCTTCCAACCCCGTGGACGAGGCATCCCTCTCTCTCCGAGCTCCCGCGAGGCTCACTCTGCTGTCCTGGCTTTGCCGATGGCTGACGGTGCGCTAGAAGCGGAGGTGAGCTCCGAGGGAGGATCCGCCACGTGGCCCGTGGTGAGGAGGAGATGAGCAACGACGCCGTCCAGAACACAGGCTTCCCACACCGACCACGAGCAATGCCCAAATCTCCCTTATATCCTACTCGGCGGAGCTAAGCCCCGCCTCTGGCCACACCCCCTCGGGGAACCTTCTCGAGGGTTCCCGAACCTCTGTCAGCAACCCCGCCCGTCCTCTCTGGCCCGATCATATCCCCCTTTAGGATTGGATGCCGATGACAGCATGGTGTCCGTACCCGTTACCATCTGGTACCCCCTGGATGGCGCTTTCTCATTACACTACTATTGAGTCAGTAGATACTACTGCAGTCAGTAGGTACCACTATGGCCAGTAAATACTGCTACAGTCAGTAGATACTACTATACAGTCAGTAGACACTACTATAGAGTCAGATACTAAAATCGAGTCAGTAGATACTACTATAGTCAGTAGATAGTACTAGAGCCAGATATCACTATAGAGTCAGTCGATACCACTGTAGAGTCAGTATATACCACTGTAGAGTCAGTATATACCACTGTAGCGTAAGTAGTTACTCCTGTAGAGTGAATTGATACTACTATGGAGTCAATAGATATTACCATAGAGTCAGATACCACTATAGAGTCAGTAGATACTACTATAGAGTCAGTAGATACTACTCAGTAGTCAGTAGTTAGTATCTACTAGTCAGTAGATACTACTGACTAGTAGATAGTCAGTAGTATCTACTAGTCAGTAGATACTACTGACTCTATTGTATGTATGGTGTGTAGGTATATATGCCGACAAAAAATTGTGTGGCGGGGGGGAAACACATTTTTCGAGGGGGGGGGGGGGGTGGGTGGACAATTTTTGGAAACCTTTTGGATCAACTATTTATCCCCCACTTTCTTTAACTTTTTTTTTATTCAGGCCTTCTGTAAGCCTCTCGTAATTTTATTTGATGAACAAATGGACAGACTAACGGCTTTTATAACAGATTAATATCAACAGAAGACAAGTTTTGTAATGTTGTTTTTTTCCCTGGGAAAGCTGGGTACTGGTAAAATAAAAAGTTTAATTTTTAGTTTATCTCACACATTGCAAGTCATTCGAGTAATCCTGTGAAATCCTTTGCAATCGCACATTATACGAATGCTTTTATATCAATTGGCATTTTTTGGTTGCATTTCAAGCATCTATAGCCATAATAATTAAATATACTGCACAGTAATTGCACATTGACTCAAGACTAACAAAGTTCACTTGAATCTATGGAGTTGTCCTCACAGGAAGTCACAGACTTCACGCAGGGTGGAGGTAACGGGGTGACAGAGCCAATGCGTAGTACCTGCACGTCCTTGCGAGTGGCCTTCATCCATCCCACAGACGCCTCCGCCTGCCTCCTCTTCTCCTCCACCGCTCGCGTCTCCTCAACGACTCCACTCTGCAAGAGTCAAAGGCACCAGAGGAGACTCCACTCCCTGAGCGGCCCCCTCTCAGCCTCACTCCACACGGAGCCCTCCACAGTAATCGCTCTATAATACCCACCAGAAGTGGTCAGGAAGTCAGCCCAGACTAACTTAAAATAAAAAAGGTAAAGGACCATGGAGAAAGAATAAACCCACGGTGAGGTTTGTTTGAGATTTTAATATTATTCCCAGTGACACTGATGCTTTACATCCCATGTTATTATGCGCAGTGACAACTTTTATCGGCTCTTTGTGGTATTGTTTGTCTGCACCTGAGTGGCTCTCACTCCCTGAGGGCCTCACCTTCCGTGTCTCGTGCTCATCCTTGAGTGTGATGACCTGATGTCCAATGTGGTCTCCTGCGATGGTGCAGGCCCTGCACACGAGCCTTTTGTGTGCAGCAGCTGCAACTTCCTGCTTGCAGAAGAACCTGTAAGGGTCTCCATGTTTCTTGCATCGTTGTTCCTCCAGATTCGCAATGGGAGCCACCAGGTCGTGGTCCTTCAACCTGAGATTCTCCACGTGAGGCTTTACGTGTATCTCACAGTAGGACATCTCACATTTCAGGCAGGTCTTCACTGCGGGAGTCTTCCCGTCATTACAGACGTCACACAGGACAGGGGAGGCCATCTTCTATCCGACTTTGAGCTGCTCCACCAGGTTGGCGAGCGCCACGTTCCTCTTCAGCTGGGGTCGCTCAGGGAAGGCCGCTCAGCACTGCGGGCAGCTGAAGCTGCTCGCTTTCTCCCAGGCACCGTCCAGACACCGGAGGCAGAACGAGTGGCCGCAGCTCAGCGTGGAGGGGCAGTCAAACGTGCGCAGGCAGATGGGGCAGCTCAGCTCACTGTCTACACAATCACTGGGAGACGCGCTCGCCATGGCCCATGGCTTCTCTCGGACTCAATAGCTCGCCGCGGCACACGGAGGAGCTATCGCAGCAGCAGCGGCTGCTCACAGCGAAGATCAACAAGGAAATTAACTTGACTTCACCTGCAGTGAAGTTATAAATACCTCGAGACACGCCCTTGAATGTTCCACACGGCGGCCACGCTCACCTGTGTAGACGTGGCGTTACAGTCACGCACTGTGTAATAGCTAAAACTTATTTTTGTATTTAGTTTGTTGTCCTTCCCCTGCACTTGGGAAGAAGTTCAACATACATACATACATAGCTTTGACCGGTCTCAAGTTATATAATATTTGTACAAACAAAACCCAGCAGTAGCAGCAGCCAGGGACACAGCGATAATGGTTTGTCCCACAGGCTGACTGACCAGCTAGGGTGAGGCTGTGTGCATTGGCACAGTGGAACCGCACCTTGTACAAACATTCTGATGTAAAGGTTAACTTGTTTTTTTACCATCTGTGTCTTTATCCATTTTTTTCTTGCAAGGCCTGTTTGTTTAAGCTTTGCAGTCTGTAATGGTCTTCCACCTTTATCAGCTAACTAGCGGTAAGTACCCGGCATTACCCGGGCGAAAAAGGCAGACACACACATGGAGTTACACAAAGACATCGACCCACATTACATAGAAACACGTGGGCTTAGACGCACACACACACATATGGACTCACACACACAGACATCGACTTTAGACATACACATGTAGTTACACACACACATCGACTCACAGATACATACATAGACTGAACAACAACAACCGCCATTTGCCACTAAGTGGCGATGACATCACCACAACGCTTGTGCCAGGCTATGTGCACCTTGAGGTCATGTGAAGTGTCGAACGCCCGCTGGCAGGAGGTCACGGGGCAGACCCAGATGGCACAGGTCGACTGACTGAGACGACTGGCTGATGCACCACCTGTGCCCCCTACTGTGGCAACTTGCTGTGCTTTAGTCTCCCGGCACTCTGCATAAATAAATAAATATAGCAAAATGCCACTAAATCACTAATTTAACTAATTTAAAGGTCACGGCCGTGAAAAAGGAATAGCCTATTCCCACCGCGGGGCTTAGGGCGTGCCGGCTGTCAAATTTTTTCTTCGTAAAGCCCACCGTTCGAGAGCCAAATCCCTCGCAAGCGCGCGTGCGGAGACTTTTATATATAAGAACACATTCCTGCGGAGGGAGCTGGTAGGAACGTTGGGCTGCTCGGTCAATGGCCAGGGTCAACGGCGGCGTGGTGTATTCCGCAAATATGGCAGACTGTGAGGGCGGGCACAAGCCTTACATCACACGTGTGTACAGTGCTCAACTAAATGTTTTATTTTGACCGGACATGGCCCACTGAGCTGTATACGATTCGGAAGTGACCTTGCCTCGAATGATGGCTCAACGAATTGGCGGCTTAAATGTAGAGATTGAGCCTTCCCCACCCAGCCCCTCCCTCCCCACCCAGCCCCTCCCCACCCTCCCCTTCCCACCCAGCCCCACCCACTCCTCCCATATTTGGAATGCACGACGGACAAGATAATCCCCTGTGGGCTGGTGTAACCAGAGGTTCCTACTAGTAAGATATTTTAACTACTGGCTTCATGCGTCCTCTGTTCATCTGTCAATATTTGTTTTGTTTATTTATTCCTACGACACCGTTTTATTCTGGGCGGATGGTGGTTGTGTGTATGTTGAACTTCTTTCGCACCGTACGTAGTCAACCGTGTTAATCGGAGGTGTGTGGGTGAGTAGGTGAGTGTGTAGGTGGGTGAGTGGGTTAGTATGTATGTTGAACTTATTTCGCAGCGTACGTAGGCACTCGTGCTAATCTAAGGTGCGAGTGAGTGGGTGGTGGTGGTGGTTGAGCGAGTGGGGGGGTATTTGGTGAGAGGGGAGACAGATAGGCAGGAGCGTGGCGTGAAGGGTGGTCAAGCAGGCGGTGATGGAGGGAGGGGTGGAGGAAGGGTGGCTGGGAGGGCGTGCGGTTGAGTGGTTGGGTCCCTGGGTGGGTGGCCTCACGCATTACAACAGCGAACAGTCTCTGGCTAAACAAACATCGTCGTTCATTTAAGCTCATTATCTGTATGACTATCACTGTACATTTTCCTATAATGCATAAAAAAAATCTTGCTCAACGTTTAAAATTGTCATCACGTAAACAAAAAAAGTCTTCATCACCTATTCTTGTCAATGTTAAAATTTTACATCCTGAACTCGCCGAGTTTGGCAGATTCTATATATTAAAAAAAGAATATTTTACCAGGTAAGGTCCATTGAGCTACGTAGATCTTTTTTTCCCAAAGGCGACCTGGCCACAAATAAAAGCTCAACGAGGTGGCTTTTCACTTTTACATTTTTTAAGCCAAAAACTCTAAACACGTGATGTTGATTATAAATGTCGAGGGGAAAGTGGACGAAGCGGTTAAAAATCCACAGCACCACGGCGAGAGAGACATGCAAACTCCAAATATACAGCAGGCGTCAGGGTCAGGATCGAACCTACGAGCTCCTGTATTCAAGGCGAGGCAGTTAATATCTCAGAGCCACCGCAGCTAGATGTAAAAAAATAATCCACGAGCAGCCACGATGAACAAGCAAACGACCTGACTTCACCTGCAGTTAAATTATAAACACCACGAGACGGGCCCTGGAATGTTCCCTGCGGCAGCCCTGTTCATCTGTGTAGACGTGGCGTTACATTCACACACACAGTGTCAGGGTGTAAGAGCCGCAATTGATATATTTATACAAAAACCCCACGGTAACCATGAACACGGTGATGGTTTGTCCCACAGACAGGTTACACCAGATAGGGTGAGGCTGGGAGTAAACTGCACGTTGTAAATTCTTATTAAAGTTATAAATAGGTTTTCGCGAGCAATATTATCCGTAATATTTTTTTTCATTTTGGGTTAGATCGCATAAATATAAAAGTGTCGTTAAACCCGCCACTGAATTACGGTTTGTCACTGAAACAGAACATTCCGATTAGTTACTATAGCACACCGGTTGTGTGTTGGAGAGTAAACACACAGCATTTACCTTTTGACAATTCTGGCTATTGCCTGATGAAGCTGGTTGTAATCACCAGCAATACGTCATTCTCGAATTGTCATCGTTGTGGATTTACTCTCCAATACACCACCGGTGTGCTGAAGTAGTAGCTAATTGGCACTTTTTATTTAAGTGACAAACCTTACTGATTGGCTGTGTGAAGTGGTGGCAGCTTTAACGACACATTTATATTCACGTCGTCTAACCCAAAAAAGTATCCTCGTTGCAGTCATTACCATTTATGTGGTCAGCATCTGTGTTTTAGAATTCTAAATTTTGAATTGTTTCAAATCTACATCAACTTAAAGTATTCAATCTGTGCCTCGTGATCTCTGATGGTCATTTGAAAAATCATTTATATTCTTGGGATGCGGATTTAGTCCTGGTGGTTGGCGATTGGCTGGATGGGTGAGTCGGTGGGCAGGTGAAAAGGTTGTCGGGTTGAGCAGGTGGGCGGGTGCGCAGATGGGCGGGTTGGAGGGTTGGCCGGGTTATTTGGTGGGTGAGTGATCAGTTGGGTTGGTGTGTAAATGGATGGGCGGATGATTGGGTGGGCACCTGCGCAGGTATGAGATGAATGTGCGCTGCCGGGGAGATGTAGCAGGGGGGTCTCTGTAGATGGCTGGGTGGGTCGTGGGTTAGGGGTGCTGATGACTGGGTGTTGGTTGTAACTTTTTCAGCATGGTTATTATTATTTATATCCAGTTCATCATCATCCATCTACCTACTCACATGAATGGCTGCTTAGCCCTCCGCCCCACTGCTTCAGCGAAAGATATTCTCTCCATAGTACTCTGTAAACGATGCAAGTCAGTCGTCTCAGTCAATCGTCCTGTGGCATCTGGGTCTGCCCCATGACCTCCTGCCAGCGGGCGTTCGACACTTCACGTGGCCTCAAGGTGCACATAGCCTGGAACAACGTCGTGGTGACGTCACCGCCACTTAGTGGCGAATGGCGGTTGTTGTTGTTGTGTGTGTGTGAGTGAGTGGTTGGGTGGATGGTTGAGTGTGTGTGGGTGAGTATGTATATTGAAATTATATCGCAGCGTTCGAAGCCACTCATGCTAATCGAAGGTACGAGCGAGTGAGTGGATGGTGGTGGAGGTTGAGTGAGTGAGTGGGGTGGTTATTTGATGAGAGGGGAAACAGATGGGCAGGAGGATGGGGTGAAGGGTCGGCGAGCGGGCGGTAATGGAGGGATGAAGGGGGGCTGGGAGGGCGTGAGGTTGAGTGGTTGGGTCCCTGGGTGGTTGGCCTCATGCATTGACACAGCGAACAGCCTCTGGCAAAACAAATATTGTCGTTCATTAAAGATAATCGATATGGCATTCACTGTACAGTTTCCTATTATGCATATGTAATAACAGCCATAGAGGGTTCACGTGGGGATTGGCTTGCCGGTCCTGCTTTGTAGCCAATAAGGGATGAGCCAGGGAGCATGGCCTCGGCGTGATCGAGGCATGTTAGCAGGGGTGATTGGCCTGGCCAATCGGGGCCTCAGCTAATGGGGAGCCGGATCAGAGGCGTGGTCCCGGGATTGACAGGGAACCATCGCGAACGGTCAACGCTGTCTATGGAGGATTGGCTGGGGGGTACCACGTGACGAAGGGATTAAGAGAGAGAGAGAGAGAGCAGTCGAGAGCAGACTTGGGAACGAGAAGAGCGGGAGTCATGCGCGTACGGGGGCTCTGGGTGCCACGTGCGCGGTGGGGACTTGGCGGGAAGTCTGCCCTCTCTCCGTTGTCTGCCAGCAACGGAGAGTGTGTGTGTAAAGTGTAACTGTGGAAGTTGAAAATAAAAAGGACTGATTCCGGAAGCCGTCTCAAGAAGGTTTATTACACATACAAAAAATATTGCTGAAAGTTTAAAATCATCATCACTTAAACAAAAAGTCTGCATCACCTATTCTTGTCAATGTTGACATTTAAAATCCTGGACTCGCTGAGTTTGGCAGATTCTATCAAAATATAAATAAAAATAACAAGGTAAGGTCCACTGAGCTACGTAGCTTTTTTATCCAAATGCGACCTGGCCACAAATGAAAGCCCAGCGAAATGGCTTTTCCCGTGGACATTTTCTCAGCCATTAACTCTGAACGCGTGATGTGGATTCCAAATGTCGAGGGGAAAGTGGAGGTAGCAGAGAAAAATCCACAGGACCACGGCGAGAGAGAGACATGCAAACTCCAAAGATACAGCAGCAGGTGTCAGGGTCGGGATCGAACCCACGACCTCCTGTGCACCAGGCGATGTAGTTAACATCTCCTAGCCACTATGATGACGATGATGATGATGAGAGAGACGCAGGCCCCAACTATACAGCAGGCGTCAGGGTCGGAATCGAACTCGCAACCTCCTGTATACAAGGCGAGGTAGTTAACATCTTCTAGCCACCGCAGCGAGATGTAAACAAGTAAACCCGTAAAAACAAAGTTTTTCACTATAAATCCTTTATATGCGTGGCGGCTAGAATCCTCTCGTCCTCTGGCTTGAGATGGCTGCCACCTATGGGTCAGATGATTGTCTGCCACCATTAAGCAATTGGTAATTAAATATTTAATTTGTTTTCCCTAAACAGTGTAAAATTTTTGAATTTTTTTTTCACGAAAATTAATTGTCACACAACGAGTATGTGTGGAAAATGTCAGCTCGATTGGATCACGGGAAGTGGGTTAAAAAACGACCGAAAGATTTGCACGGTCGTAAGCAAGCAAGCAGGCACGCAAGCAAGCAAGCAAGCACGCACGCACGCAAGCAAGCAAGCGAACTTAATATAAAGGATTTAAAAAAGTCACTGAGCAGTCACGACGAACAAGCAAACGACCTGATTTTACCTGCAGTTAAATTATAAACACAATGAGACACGCCCTAGAATGTTCCCCGCGGCAGCCCTGCTCATCTGTGTAGGTGTGGCGTTACATTCACATAGTGTCAGGGTTTAAGAGTCGCAATTGATATATTTATACAAAAACCCCACGGTAACCATGAACACGGTAATGGTTGTCCCACAAACTGGTTACACCAGATAGGGTGAGGCTGGGTTTCTTCAGAGTAAACTGCACATTGTAAATTCTTATATAAAAGTTTAAAAGTTATACGTAAGTTTTCGCGACTAAAATCCGTATTTTTTTTTCTATTGGTTAGATCGCGTAAATTTAAAAGTGTTGTTAAACCCGCCATCACACCCGACACAGTCAATGAATTACGGTTTGTCACTTGAACAGAACATTCCGATTAGTTACGCCAGCACACCGGTTGTGTGTTGGAGAGTAAACCCACAGCATTTACCTTTCGACAATTCTGGCTATTGCCTGATGAAGCTGCTTGTAATCACCAGCGATACGTCATACTCGAATTGTCATCGTTGTGGATTTACTCTCCAATACACCACCGGTGTGCTGAAGTAATAACTAATTGGCACTTTTTATTTAAGTGACAAACCTTACTGATTGGCTGTGTCAGGTGGTGGCAGCTTTAACGGGACATTTATATTCACGTAGTCTAACCCTAAAAATTATACTCGTCGCAGTCATTATCATTTATTTGTTCAGCATCTGTGGAATTGTTTCAAATCTACATCAACTTAATGTGTTCAATCTGTGCCTCGTGATCTCTGATGGTCATTTGTAAAATCACTTTTTTCTTGGGATGCCGTTTTAGTCCTGGTGATTGGCGATCGGCAGGATGGGTGAGTCGGTGGGCAGGTGAATAGGTTATACTCTTAGGTTTTTTCGGTAAAGTCACGTAGGTAAAAAAATAAAAATATAAATGACTAAAAGTAATAATAGAAATAAAATAATAAATCACGACGTTTCGGAGGCAACACAAGTCTCCGTCATCAGGTGGGACCGTCACCGCTAAAATTACTGCATCAAGTGAGGAAACATTTCAAAAGACCAGCCCTTAAATACAAGTGAAAGGGGGAGGGGCTTATCTGAATGTGGTGGGCGGGGCTACAAGAGAAATTGGTCAACGTCGTCAAGTGCAAGAGAACAATCGGTGTACCTCGACCTAAACTGTTCTTAAATACAAGTTAAGGGGGGAGGAGGAAGGGAGGAGCTTATATGAATGTGGTAGCCAATGAATGGAACGTATTGGGAGGGGGGGGCTAAAATAGTGAATGTGGAACTGTTGGACCTGTTGGTGCACATGCTAGAAGAGAACGAAAATACCCATGTTGTTTTACCCCGTTGACAATAAAATACAAAAAGGAAAGTACTGTTAAACGTTGGGGATGTTAACACTCGGTAAAGTAAAATAGTGCCTGTCAAATAAGATGGTCCAAAAATGTGTAGTTAAATATTTTTTGCATTATTTTATTTTATTTCTAATATTACTTTTAGTAATATTTATTTTATTTTTTTACCTACCTGACTTTACCGAAAAAAACTAAGAGTATGAATTATTGCAGTCACGAAAGCTTCAAATCTAGAATTAAGGTGAATAGGTTGTCGGGTTGAGCAGGTGAGCGGGTGAGCAGATGGGCAGGTTGGAAAGTGGGCCAGGTTATTTCGTTGGGCGAGTGATCAGTTGGGTGGGTGTGTGTGAATGGATGGGCGTGTAATTGGGTGGGCACCTGTGCAGGCATGAGATGAGTGTGGGCTGGCGGGGAGATGTGAGGGGTGGTGAGGTCTCTGTAGATGGCTGGGTGGGTCGTGGGTTAGGGAGTGGCAGATGACCAGGTGGGAGGGTGTTGGGTGCAGATGAGTGGGTGTTGGTTGTAACTTTTTCAGCATGGTTATTATTATTTTCATCCACGTCATCATCATCCATCTATCTACTCACATGGATGGCTGCTTAGCCCTTCGCCCCACTGCTTCAGCGAAAGCTCTTCTCTCCATAGTCCTCTATAAACGACGCAAGTCTCGGTAATCCCCCTGTAAAACGGCCTCAGACGTCGCCGTCGCTGTTGTCGAGGTGGCAGGAGTCGAACTCTCCATGCCGCTACTCGCGCTCCTCATGTGAGATCATCCGTCTGTTGTATCTATTGTGATGAAATTATAAATTAAATGTAAAATGAAAATGTGATTTAAAAAATATTTTTAAAAAATGTATTACGTAAAATATGTTAACATGTGTAATTAAGTGTTATTAACTGGAAATGTGTGTTAAGTGTAATTCATGTGTTAAAAATGATTATTGGACGTGTATGTGATTGTGTGCTTATGTGTGAGTGAGTTATGTGTTTGTGATTGAGTTAATTAAGTGTATGTGATTATGTGTGTATATGTCTGTGATTATGTGAATGATTATGTGTGTGTGCAGTTATTATGTGATTGTGTGTGTGCAGTTATTATGTGATTGTGTGATTGTGTGATTGTGTGTGTGTGCAGTTATTATGTGATTGTGTGTGTGTGCAGTTATTAAGTGATTGTGTGATTATTAAGTAGGTTCGATGATTATTGGCTCTCTCGTTGTCTAGGGGTTTGTGTGCGTGTGATTATGTTTTTGTGATTATGTGTGTGTGAATTTCGATTTAAAGCTTTCGTGACTCACATTAACATCATGCTAATTTCTCACATTAACATCATGCTAATCTCTCACATTAACATAGCCACTTCCGTGCCCTCGTCGAGGAGGCCGCTTTCCTTCTTTTCTACAGTTACATGCTAATTTGTAACATTAACTTCACTAGCTCCGGCCACTTATTTATGACCCTTGGGCTACACCCATTTCAAACCTTTTAAAACAGTCTGCCTCAGCAGCAGACCATGCTTTCCCACCTGATGACGGATGCTTGTGTTGCGCCTGAAACGTCGTGATTTATTTTATTTTAAACCTACGTGACTTTACCGAAAGAACCAAAGAGTATGGATTCCTGCAGTCACGAAAGCTTCAAATCAATAGTTATTAAGTTATTAATAGATACAAATGTAACAAAAATTGCTAAATCATATTTTATTATCAATATTCAACTTTAATTATAATTATCAAATTAATACATTTTAATAATTATAATTTTAATAATTATAATTAATAAATTATAATTATTAAATTATTATTACTTGCCGGTCACGCCAGTTGGTTCAGGACAACGGGGTCGGCAACCTGCGGCTCCGTAGCAGCGTGCGGTCCTCTGAGGGACGGCTGCTTCGTGAGACGTTTTTATTTATCAATGACCACCACCACCGTCTCTCGGACTCACGCCACGTATTGGTGCTCTTGAAATAATGATTTGGTTGGATTCTATTTTATTTACCGAAATGTAAAACATAATAAAAAGTCTCTCCTTGTTGTTTTGGTTGTCGATTTAGGGGAATCGTTTTTTTTTACCTTGAATACAAACTGACAGCTGTGTGGTTTGTTGGGCAAAACGCACAGCCTCACCCTAGCCGGATGTTTTTTTGTTTACGTGACAAACCTTACTCATTGGTTGTGTCGGGTGGTGGCGGGTTTAACGACACTTTTATATTTACGCGATCTACCCCAAAAACACGTTTAATGAATAATATTGGTCGCAAAAGCCTAGTAACATTTTAAACCTTTAATAATAATTTACATGGTGTGGTTTACAGTGAAAAACACAGCCTCGCCCAAGCGGGTGTAACCAGTCTGTAGGACAAACCATCACTATTTTCATGGTTACCGTGGGTGTTTTGTAAAAATATATCAATTGCGACTCTGTAACCCTGACACTGTGTGTGTGAATGTGATGCCACGTCTACACAGGTGAGTACGGGCTGCCGCGTGCAACATTCCAGGGCGCGTCTCGTGTTTATAAATTAGCTGCAGGTGAAGTCAGCTCGTTTCTTGTTCGTTGTCGCTGCTGTGAATTTTTTTTACATCGCGCCGCGGTGACTCGGAGATGTTAACTACCTCGCCTGGCATACAGGCGGTCGTGGGGTTGGATCCCAAAACTGACGCCTGTACGTGAACTTGGAGTTTGCATTCTCTCTGCCTGTGGTCGCGTGCATTTTTCTCCCGATCCTTCGATGATTCCCTTCACACTTAGAAACATGCGTTTAGAGTGTTTGGCTGCGAAAAATGTCCACGTAATAAGCCACGTCGTTAAGCTATCAATTGTGGCCAAGTCGCTTCTGAAGAGCTATAAACCTCAGTGAGCCTTACCTGGTAACATAAAAATAGGTTTTATAGAATCGTCCAAACTCAGCGATTCTAGGATGTAAAATATTAATAACAATAAATGATGAATATATATTGATTAGGTTATGAAGATTTAAATACTAGAGTTTTTTACGCATAATAGGAAAATTGACGGTGAAAGTCATGTAGATAATGAGCTTAAATGAACCACGATGTTTGTTTAGCCAGAGGCTGTTCACTGTTGTAATGCGTGAGGCCACCCACCCAGGGACCCAACCAACCGCACGCCCTCCCAAGCCACCCTTCCTACAGCCCTCTCTCACCGCCTGCTCACCCACCCTTCACGCCATCCTCCTGCTCATCTGTCTCCCCTCTCACCAAATAACCCCCCACTTACTCACTCAACCTCCACCACACACTCACTCGCACCTTCGATTAGCACGAATGACTACGTACGCTGCGAAATAAGTTCAACATACATATTCACCCAACCGCTCACCCAACCGCTTACCCACCTACACACTCACACACCTTAGATTAGCACGGTTGACTACGTTAGGTGTAAAAGAAGTTCAACATACAAACAACCACCGTCCACTCAGAATAAAACGGTGTCATAGGAATACAAAATTAAAAAATTATTGACAGATGAACAGAGGGTGCATGAAGCCAGTAGTTAAAATATTAGTTGATAAAAGTTTAAGACCATTACAGACTGTGAAGCTTAAACAAACAGGCCTTGCAAGAAAAAAATGGATAAAGACAAAGATAGAAAAAAAAAGTTCACCTGTACATCAGAATGTTTGCACAAGGTGCGGTTCGATTGTGCAATGCACACAGCCTGACCCTAGCCAGTCAATCAACCTATGGGACAAACCATTATCGCTGCGTCCCTGGCTGCTGCTGCTGGATTTTGTTTGTACAAATATTATATCACTTGAGACCAGTCAAAGCTATTTATGTATGTCTGTTGGACTTCTTCCACACCGTACGTAGCCAACCGTGTTAATTGGAAGTGCAGGGGAAGGACAACAAACTAAACACAAAAATCTGTAAATTTCGATTTAAAGCTTTCGTGACTGCGGGAATTCATCTTCTTGGTTCTTTCGGTAAAGTCACGTAGAAGGGACGTAATAAAATAATAAAAATAAAACATAATAAAATAATTCTCACGACGTTTCGGCCACAACGCAAGCAGCCGTCCTCAGGTGAAGAACAGGTCTGTCGATAAGACAGAGTCTGAATGACACGTCCTAGGATTGGAGCGTCTATTCAGCTTAAATAGACGCTCCAAGCCTAGGACGTGTCATTCAGCTTAAATAGACGCTCCAAGCCTAGGACGTGTCATTCAGACTGTCTTATCAACAGACCTGTTCTTCACCTGAGGACGGTTGCTTGCGTTGTGGCCGAAACGTCGTGAGAATTATTTTATTATGTTTTATTTTTATTATTTTATTACTTCCCTTCTACGTGACTTTACCGAAAGAACCAAGAAGACAAAAATCAGTTTTAGCTAACACAGTGCGTGACTGTAACGCCACGTCTACACAGGTGAGCCCAGCCGCCGTGTGGAACATTCCAGGGCGTGTCTCGAGATATTTATAATTTAACTGTAGGTGAAGTCAGTTAATTTTCTTGTTCGTCTCCGCTGCGTGAGCTGCTCACACAGCGTCTCCTGAACAGAACACACCTCGACAATGTTAATCAACATCTCACGATATTATAAACATAAAGTATTTTTGTTGAAATATATTCTCTGAGGCATAGTGAGGAACTATTTTGGGTGCATCCTCGGGTCATGGCGAGCGCAGCTCCCGCTGACAACGTGGACCGTGAGTTGACCTGCTCCATCTGCCTGGAAACGTTTGACTGCCCCTCCACGCTGAGCTGCGGCCACTCGTTCTGCCTCCAGTGCCTGGAGGATGCCTGGAAGGAGACAGACTTCTACTGCTGCCCGCAGTGCCGCAAGACCTTCCCTCGACGACCCCAGCTGACCAGGAACGTAACGATCGCCAACCTCATAGAGCAGCTGCGAGTAACTGAGACCATGGCTGCTGCTGTATTCTGTGACAACTGCCCAAAAGGCAAGACGCTTGCAGTGAAGACCTGCCTCAGGTGTGAGACGTCCTTCTGCAGGGAACACCTCGTGCCTCACCTGAAAAATACGAAGTTTAAAGATCACGTCCTGGTTTCATCAGATGTGAACCCTGAAGAACGCAAGTGCAAGAGGCACAACGAGGAGCTCAAGTTCTACTGCAAGCAAGACCTCAGCCTCGTGTGCAGGGACTGCACCATCGCAGGAGACCACACGGGTCATAAGTTCGTCACACTGGAGGATGAGCATCAGACACGGAAGGTGAGGCCCGCGTGGGTTGAGTTGGAGTCACTCAGGAGCGAACAATACCATGACCTGGATCCATAAGAGTGGTACTACAACAACATCTCATTAAATGAAGACCATCAGGATGGGATGATTCTCTTTTCGCGCTCTTTTTTCTTTCAAGCTGACTTCCTTGGACTCTGTTCTGGTGGGCAGTTATAGAACGATCACTGTGGAGGACTCCGTGTGGAGTGGGGCTGAGAGGAGCCGCATAGGAAGTTGAACCTCCTTTGGTGGACTCGTCTCTTACAGAATGGAGTTGGAGCAGAGACGCGAGCGGTGGAGGAGAAGAGGAAGAAGGCGGAGGCGTCCGTGGGACGGATGAAGGCCGCTCGCAAGGCCGTGCAGGTACCACACGTGGGCTTTGTTATCCTGTGACCTCCACCCTGCGTGGAGTCTGTGACTCTCTCCCTGTGAGAACAACTCCGTAGATTCAAGTTAATTTTGATAGTCTTTAGTCAGTGTGTAATAACTGTGCAGGATATTGCATGATTATGGCTATGGGTGCTTGAAATATAAATGATTTAAAAAAAAATGCAACGTTTATATGTAAAAAAAAGTTAATATCTCGTGAGACTACACAACACTTCGCAGGCTAACTCGAATGACTTGCAATGAGTGAGATAAAATAACGCAGTATGGAGTAACTATTGTATTGAATTAGAAACTAGAAATTAAACGAGTAAAGATGAAGATGAAATGACAGGAAATCGGCTGTTAAATGACAGAATAAATACAAGAGACGCGAGATCAAGAGAGTTCGGGAATGCTGGAAAAAAATATTGCTCTCATGACACGCACCCAACTCTCAAGCCAACATAACAAAAGAGTCTGAATATTTCAAACATTTTAAATTGAATTGCACGAATAGTGATGTTAACGTGATTAAATCTTAGTGCAAGACATTTTATTGGTAAGGCTAATTACGTAATCATGTCTACTTTTGATATGTTTTCAACGATGTTGCTATGAGCCTGTTTGTGTTTTCGCATGCAAAAGTATACATTGTAATGTAGGGCATCAGATCAGCTGGTGATATTTAAAAGAAACGTGGAAAATATTCCTAACAAAAACATATAAGCAGATAAAAGTCTCCATTATATATCTGCCTCTATAAAAATCATGAGAAAAAATGTACACATCCTATCAGCTCCACGATGTGGGAGTGCATCGTTTCAAAAGTATTGATCCGGTAAAAGCAAACTCTGGACTAATTTCCACACCCAGTGTCTCGGTATCAGTCAGGCTTGCTTGAGGTAAGGCTGATGTACTACCCTATGTTTATAGGCAAAGGCCCTTTTGTAATGATATGGGTCCTAGTTGGATGCCAAATTATATAATACCCAACACCAACATAATCGCTAGACTCTTTGCAGAGAATATAACAATGACATAAACAGACATTATACTGGTAGGAACCTCTGGTTACACCAGCCCCCAGGGGATTATTTTGTCCGTCGTGCATTCCAAATATGGGAGGGGTGGGTGGGGCTGGGTAGAGAGGGGAGGGTGGGGAGTGGCTGGGTGGGGAGGGGCTGGGTGGGGAGGGGCTGGGTAGGGAGGGGAGGGTGGGGAGGGGCTGGGTGGGGAGGCAGGGGCTGGGTGGGGAAGGCGGCCACAGCATTCAATCTCTACATTTAAGCCGCCAATTCGTTGAGCCATCATTCGAGGAAAGGTCACTTCCGAATCGTATACAGCTCAGTGGGCCCTGTCTGGTCAAAAACACGTTCCTTCGGAGTGGGCCGGTAGGAACTTGGTTGGACAGCGCGGCGTTCAGGGGGGGGGGGGGGGGGGCAGTTGGATGAGTGGGCATGTTTACCCTTCCCCCCACCCTCCCCAACATCGTCAACAAATCGCGGCATAGCTCGGTGTTCGGTGGGGAGGTGCATGGGTGGGCGGAATTCCGGATATGCATGACAGACAGACAAGTAATCCCTGGTGGGCAGTGTGGAACCTGTTGTTCCTACCTGTATAACACTCTAGGTAACTAAGACTCACACACAAATACACTCACGCTCACACTCTCAGACTCGAGAACCTTCTGGATGGCTCTCGGCCCCTGACCCATACCTACTGCCTTCTATCACTTGACCACAGCCACTATTCTTGATCCTTCCCCTGTCTGTCCCTTAACCTGTCATTTCCCTTTGTGGCCCCTAGTCTCTTCCTTTGCTATTTACCCTGTCATTACCCCCTGTGACCGCTAGTCCCCTGTACTGTTTTCACACGTATTTGTCAGTTTTGTTCAAAAGAACGTTAAGGATGAAGGTATCCAGGGGGACAAATTAGAGGTGATACAGAGGATGTAATCATGCATTGATATGGAGGCATCAAGGTCAAAGTGGGCGGCCAGGTGGTATAATGGAACAAGAGGCTAGGCGGTCGATGATTACACAGGCGTCAAAGATGGGGAGGATGGTGGCTTGGACTATATAATTACTGGCCAGATTATCAATGTAAAGGACAAGATAACACCTAGATACATAAAGTTATTGACCTGTTAAGTGGGAGCTCAACGACAATGTCGAGGCAGGGAAATCTAGGTTTGAAATATCCAGAAAACAATGTGACTTTGGTCTTCACAGCATGGTATATGAATTGATAGAGTCTATCGCATGCCCCTTTGCAGGATTCCATGGTCCAGACCAAGGCTCGCATCTCAGGTGAGTTCACCCGTATGAGGGCGACGCTGGATGAAGAGGAGAGGGCAGCTCTGGATCGCGTGGACATGAAGGGGCGTGAGCTCCTGTCCCAGATCAAGGAGAACATCGCTCATTACAAACGTGAGATCAGCGACCTCCAGGCAGCAGCAACGCGCCTGCGCGCTCTGCAGGAGGAGAGGGACTCGCTCACATTCCTGCAGGTAGAGCGCTCACGGAGCCAGGACAAGTGCCCCAGTTTGCGTATATTTGTTGCGTTTTTTTTAACATGGCACATGCGATGCAACTCAACGCAAGGATAAAGCATTGCCAATACAATGTATAGCCCATTCATTCTGAAATTAAATGAGGAATCAAGTCCACTGACGTGAATTTGCATATTCTGATAAAAATATAAATTACTTTTGAAATTCAAATTCATAAATAAATGATTAACACGCAAATCCCTCGAGTTAATCCGTTGGTAATGTCTGCACATATTGGCATTTTAAATTGTAACCGCATGGTCCTGTAATGTGCAACAGATTGAGATTTCTTCACACTACATTTTAATTATTGATGCAACCAAATGTAGACCAACCATCAGTCATGCTGAAAATAGAAGTGCTTTTAACTCTAAGAAATACAGAGGGCTTTGTTTTTCAGCACTGACTGCTGATGAGACCAATGTGGAGATTGCCTGCTTCAAAAAATGTTCACCCTGTTAAACTATCGACTCTGCTAACGCGATTCTCTGGGTGTAATTCACCCTCACAGTGCGTACTTAATTTGAATATTAGTTCACAATCACTGCGAATCGACATCGAATGCTACGGACGCTTCCTGTGACATTGGGTACCGAGTGGCAACGGTTTAAAGGCTACACCTTGCTGATGAGAACCATCGAGTCCGAACGACTTGTTTACAACCAACAACACTGGGATATGCGAATGGCTGAGCGCAGCCCAGCTCATCGCGTCTATGAATCACCGTGTGGTTAACGTGGCTGGAGATGAACTGACTCGCGCCGCCTGTGTCTGACTCCTGCAGGTTCACCTAAAGGAGACAAACCGGTATGGACTCATGAAGTCACACAAATTAACACATGGGGTGACTCCGTGTGTGGGATATGGGCTGCGTGATGATGATAATGTGTGTAATGATGATGTGTGGTATGATGATGTGTGGTATGATGCTGTGTGACATGATACTGTATTATTTGACCTTTTTGCCTGTATCATAGTATAGTGACTGACTCAGAGACACAAAGAGTAGGAGGCACTCTATTTATTAAACGGCCTTCACAGTTCACACATGGTAACTATGATTCCCAGTCAGGACAGCGAGTAGACTGCCTGACTGGCGATGCTGAGATGGTGTAGACGGAGACGAAGACTCTAGCAGCAGGAGCACGACAGGATCCCACTCCACACGACAGCCCCGAGGTCCCCTCCCGGGGCCCCTCTTATACTGTCAGCGTGGCCTCGCTATGCCCTGGCCACGCCCCTCTTCTGGAACCTACTAGCAGGTTCTCGATGTGTCCCTTTCGTGACCCTTCCCCTACATCCATCTCTGATCTATCACGTGACCTGTCAGTCAGGGCTTCTGTAAGCTGCAAATCTGATGGCGCGGATTCCCTCCGGCCACCCAACGTGGTCCAGCTTCGTGATTCTCCCAACTGACCCAGAGCCCTTCCGGGCTCCCACCTATATCCCCTTCACCACGTGATCCTGTCTCCTCCCTCTCACCATGCCCTTCCGAACCTTCCAGATCTGGCCTCCCCATAGCTCCTTGCTGGCTCCGCCTTTAGGTTCCGCCCCCACTCACCTCGATTCCGATTGGACCCGAGGTGAGCGGCGGACCTTCACATACGCCCCCATACTGGGCTCCGCCCCCCAATACCCCGGGCCGTATGATTGGCCCAGAGCCCAGCAGTGAACCCCGCTTACGCTCGCATTACATGACCCCCCCCCCCCCACCCTGATGTAAAGGACCAAGATGAAAATAATGCGAGCGATGGCAACACCTCCAAGAACCACAACAGGCACAACAGAGAACAACAATAATGACGAATACAATCAACGTAAGGGAAGGGATCTGCATCGAGTGCGGGCCGCCGGCCCGTCCTTCATGAGAACCGGCGCCCTCAGAGACCGCAGTCCGGATGGGGTTGGAGCGACGGAGCCGGAATCATCCGCCACTGGTGGAGGCCCGTCCTTTGCAGAACCCCGCGCATCAGAGAGGCCCGAAATCGGGGCCCCCTGCAGCCACAACCTCGGCGGGGTTAGAGGGGCAGTGGAAGCAGGTGCTCCCGTCGCCGTGGTAGGCCCACCCGATGCAGAAATCCCTGTGTCCGGTAGGATCACCGTCGGCCCGTCTACAGGAGGCACGACAGGCACGCTTGCAGGTTGAACAGGCAAGGGCAGTGGCACGTCGGACGCGACAGACACCGGCAAGGCAATGTTAGGAGATGACGCATCGACACGAGGGGCAACGTAGGGCTTCAATTGGGACGTGTGGATGTACCAACGGCGCGACCCGACACGAACGCGTGCGGACTGGGTACTAGGAACCTCAATCAGCACCACTGGGCCTTGCCAAGGTTGGTGCAATTTAGGGGAGGTCCCCACCGGCACCTGTGGGCAGTGGAGCCAGGCCATGTCCCCCACCCGCCAAGGGGACACACGATGAGAGCGCCAAGCACACCGTTCGTTCCGGGCCTGGGTCTTGGCCGTAGCCAATCGGGCCATGTCCCACGCTTCCGCCACGCGCCGAACGGACTCGCGAATATGATCGGGGAGGTTTTTAACAGGACCCTTCGTACATGTGTCAAGTTGCACCTCCACAGGCAGCACATTCTCGCGACTATACATTAAAAAGAAAGGTGAATACCCCGTCGACACAGGTGGTGCCATCCAGTAAGCGGAGAGCACTCCCGGAATATGCAAATCCCAATCGGCCTAATTCTCACTAACCGTATGGCAGAGCATGGCCAACAGGGTCTGGTTCAACCGTTCAACCATCCCATCAGTTTGTGGATGGTAGGGGGAGGTCCGAACTTTCTTAGTTCCCAAAGCGTCGCACACATCCCGCAGCAGGTTCGAAGAAAAATTTCGCCCTTGGTCCGTGAGCAGTCGTTCCGGCGCCCCCTTGTCCATCACGTACCCGAACAGGAATGCCTCCGTGACTTACGACGCCGACTGGTCGGGCAAAGGCCAAGCCATTGGCCATCGCGAAAGATATTCCACCCCGACCAACAGAATGTCCAACGCCACCAATTTGTTAACCTGCATCACTTTAATCGATTGCACCGGGGGAACATACGGTTGTTTGGGCGGCTTCCGCCGGGCACAGTCGGAGCACGCCTGAATGTGCCCAACAACGTCAGTCATCATGCCGTGCGAAAAATAATCACGTTGTAACGTCAACAAGGTTTTCTGCACCCCGAGATGTAACAACTTTTTAGTGTGTAGAATCCGAATCAACTCGTACCGCAACGACAACGGAACGACAAGGCGCCAGCGACCCTGCAAGTCCTCTTTCCACATCAACAATCCGTCCCAGAGAGCTGCTCCCGGCATCCCATCAGATGACGGATACCCCTTCGACTTTGCAACCTGACTCCGCAAGGCTGCAAGCGAGTCATCGAGCAATTGTTCACGAAGCCACACGGAACGCGGAAAATTCAAAACCCCATCAGCCGGCTCCGGGCACGTGGAAGCCGCGGGCTTCTCCACAGCAGATATGACAGGCCGCGGGGGCTGTGGAACCCGCGTACACGTATTCGTGCCCGAGGTACACGTGCAGGCGGACCCATGCGGCAGTCGGGAGAGCGCTTCCGCATTAGCATGACACGAACCTTTACGGTATTGAATGTCAAACGAGAAATCCTGCAAAGTTTCCAGCCATCGTGCCAGCTGGCCAGATGGCTCGTCAACTTTCAAGGAGTATTGCAAAGCCGCATGGTCCGTGTGCACAATGAATTTCTGGCCATACAGATACGGCCGGTATTGGCGGACAAAATGCACGATAGCTAACAATTCCCGCTGGGTGACGCATTAGCGGGTCTCAGCCAGAGAGAGAACGTGACTCCCGTAAGCCACAATGCGTTCGATGCCACCCTTACACTGCGATAGGATGGCGCCAATACCCATATCACTAGCGTCGGTATCCAAAATGAAAGGCAAAGCGAAATCAGGGTAATCCAGCGTCGGTGCTGATGCCAACCAATTGCGTAGGCCGCAAAACGCCTTCTCCTCCTCCGGCCCCCATTTTAACCTCTGATTCTTTGCCATAAGGAGGTGCAGCAGCCTAGCGATCGTAGCAAAATTTGGTACAAATCTGCGGTAATAGGAAGTGAACCCGACAAATCGACGTACGTCCCCCACCGTGGCCGGAGTCGGCCAGTCCCAAATGCACGCCGTCTTGTCCGGGTCTCTGGCCACACCATCAGGGCTGACAATGTGACCCAAATAGCGCACGGAGTGTTGCAAAAGGTGACACTTCTTGGGCTTAAATTTCAAATTAGCGGAACGCACCCTAGCAAAAACAGCATCCAATCTCTTAAGATGCTCCTCAAACGTGAGGCTGAAAACAATGACGTCCAAATATATCAGGCACGTGTCCCATTGCAGGCCGGTCAACACGAGTTCCATTAACCTTTGGAACGTAGCAGGGGCGGCGTTCAATCCCATGGGGAGACAATTTAACTGAAAAAGCCCCTGCGGTGTACGGAAAGCTGTCTTTTCCCTCGACAACTCGTCCAGGCGGAGCTGCCAGAATCCCAAGGAGAGGTCGAGGGTCGAAAAAAATATCGCCCCAGACAAGGCATCGAGGAAATCATTCATACGCGGCAGGAGGTACGCGTCTGCAACCAACACTTTATTTAGCCTCCAAAAATCAACACAATCGCAGGCTACCATCCTTTTTAAATCTTTTATATTAAGTTCGCTTGCGTGCTTGCTTGCTTGCTTGCTTACGACCGTGCAAACCTTTTGGTCGTTTTTTAACCCACTTCCCGTGATCCAATCGAGCTGACATTTTGCACACAGACTCGTTGTGCGAGACAATTAATTCATAATCAACGTTTTTGGGTTTAGATCGCGTTATTTATAAATGTGTCGTAACCCTCCACCACCCGACACGGCCAATCAGTAAAAAAGTGTCACGTTGACAAAAGACAAATAGTTCACTGCTTTAGCCCACCGGTGTGTTGAAGCCACAACATTTACAATTTGAGTACGACGTTTCGTTGGTAATTGCATCCAGCATCATCGGGCAATTCGCCAGAATGGTGAGGCTCTGCTGTGTCACCCGTTCTTATATAGAGCAGCAGCAGGGTGACGTCATCATTAACTCATTAACTCATCAGGTGCAAAGATTCAAGGGGGGAGTGATTGTAATTATATACTAGATTAGCCTGATTACTAATCTAGTATATAATTACAATCACTGTCCCGGCGCCGGCGCGACCAGAGTGACCAAGTCCAGCAAAACGGCCCGCAGCGAGTCAATTTGCTCTGCTACGTGCCAGTAGCCATCGTCGGCGCCCGAAGATGTAGAAGGTTCGGCTCCCGCGACGATATCTTGCACTCCCGCAGTGTCGCTTGCCGCCGTCCCATCCACGCCATCCGTGTCCGGGACCGCCACCGCTTGAGGAAGGTCCCCGTCGTCATCTGAAGAAGGTGTTGGTTGATTTTTTCTTTTTGAGATGTTTTGACATCTCGAACCGCTTCTGACCCCAATGTAATAAAGGACTTCACCACACACTGCTTGGTCTCCATCACTCTTTATTCTAGTTGACACTCGCACCCCGCTGGTCCCGACAGCGGACCCGCTGCTCCTCGCGCGCGCCCCGCACGTGCTCTCTCGTCAGTCTTTTCGCTTCCTCCGCTCCGCACACCGCTGGCCGACGGTGTGCTAAAGCTCCTCCAGCCACATGGCTGATGGCGCGGATTCCCTCCGGCCACCCAACGTGGTACAGCTTTGTGACTCTCCCAACTGACCCGGAGCCCTTCCGGGCTCCCCCAAATATCCCCTTCACCACGTGATCCTGTCTCCTCCCTCTCACCACGCCCTTCCAAACCTTCCAGATCCGGCCTCCCCATAGCGCCTTGCTGGCTCCGCCTTTAGGTTCCGCCCCCACTCACCTCGCTTCCGATAAAATCTGTGATCTGGTTCCATCTGTAAAAGATGTGATTCCGGACATACAGTACCCTGGCGTTTACAAACCGAGTTGCCTCTGTGGTAGTATTTACATTGGAGAAACCAAACGACATGTCTCTGACCGCATCCGTGAGCACAAAGCAGACCTAAAACACGGAAGGACCAACACCTCGGCCATGGCAGATCACTGTTATAATTCAGTGGGCTCACATTACATTGATTTCTCCAAGACAGAGGTTCTTTGCAAGCCATCTGGCTACCATGAGAGGTTCGTTCATGAGGCTATTCACATATACATATGTAATAAAGGACTGTCAGGCGATGTAAGTCTCCGTTCGTCCTTTATTTGGGTTCTTGTTCTCCGCACCCCGCTGGCCTCCTCCTCGGACCAGCATCGTCTCTCGCGCTCCCCGCGCACTCGCTTCCTCCTCAGCTCCTCCACTCGTCCGTCACCCCGCTGGTCCTGACAAGGGACCAGCGTCTCCTCTCGCGTGCCACGCACGCCCTGCTAGCCACTCCGTGAGCCCCGTGTGCCCCGCACACTCTGCTAGCCACTCCGCTAGCCCCGTGTGCCCCGCACACTCTGCTAGCCTCTTCGCTAGCCCCATGTGCCCCACACACTCTGCTAGCCACCCTGCTAGCCCCATATGCCCCGCACACCCCGCTAGCCACCCCGCTAGCCCCGTGTGCCCCGCACACTCTTCTCTCGCTCTGCACACCGCTGGCTGACGGTGTGCCAAGCCCCATCAGCCACGTGGCTGATGGCGCGGCGGCCACCCAACGTGGTCCCGCCTCTTCACTCCATCGACTGCCCTCGATCTCTTCCGGGCTCCTCTCTATAACCTCTCTCTCACGTGACCCTGACTCCTCCCTTCCGGATCGTCAGATCCCCTCTTCCCATACTGCCCTGCTGGCTCCACCTCCAATACCCCGGGTCGTGTGATTGGGCCAGAGTCCAGCAGAAACCCCATTCACGCTCGCATTACACATATACAAACACAGAGACAATTTCAACCGAGAAGATGGATTCTGGCTTAGCAATCATTGGCAGGATTTGATAAACCATTTCGGGTCTTAATTTATTGTGTTCACGCTTACGGTGATTTTCAGACCGCATTCCATTTTCTGCTCCCCCCTCCTCTTTTCCGAACATATATGACCTCATCCATCTGGCAAACTGCCAAATGGCTGTCCTTGGTGCTGACGTTAGAACAAACCGCCACTTTTTTCAAAATTTCTTGCTGTGGATTTAACACCTGGTGACGATTGCTTGTGTTGCAGTCGAAACGTCGTGAGAATTTGTATTGTTTTATATTTATATTATTTTATTATTTCCCTTCTGCGTGACTTTACCGAAAGAACGAAGAATATGAACCCCTGCAGTCATGAAAGCTTTAAATCAGGTGTTAAGATGTTCAAACAGCAATAGATACCTTTGGAAAGGACTCAAGCCTGCATTAAACCACACGTACTTGTTATGAACCTGCAAACAAACATGCTCACTGTTCGCCTTTGGCTTTCTCTGGTCTGACACTGGTGAGACTAGGCCATAAAGAAGGTTGTCTCTGTTCTAGGCCAATCAGTTTCAATGGCATTGCATCATATATGATTATCAGAGAATGTTTGTTTGCATGTTCACCACAAGTACGTGTGGTTAATGCAGATTTGATTCCTTACAAAAAAGTATCTATTTGGTGTTTGAACATCAGAGCACCTAGTTTTTTGGCAGAAAAGGCAAAACCTATTCTTATTTTTCATAAGATGATGCTGGGTAAGACCCGGGCTGTGTGATGCTGCTGTGAGTAATGATGCTGTGAATGATGATGCTGTGTAATGATGCTGTGTGCGTTGGTACTGTGTAAGACACGGGCTGTGCGAGTCACTTTTGGTTCTGGTCTCACAGGAGAGACGCTCAGAAGGGATCTCCACCCTCATCTCCCAAAAAAAAAGACATCGCCTCGATCAGTGCCCTGCAGGGAGCTGTGGTCAACCTGCTGGCATTCATGTGTGAGTACCACGGACTATTGCCATGTGTGCATCTGCTATTGTGCATGTGTAGTGACATAAGAAGGGAGGGGCTGCTGGGGGCTCTGGGTTCCCGGGCGGGTCCAGACGCTTAAGCCTCTGGGCGCCAGGCGCTGGGTTCCCAGGGGGTCCAGACGCTTAAGCCTCTGGGCGCCAGGCGTTGGGTTCCCAGGGGGTCCAGACGCTTAAGCCTCTGGGCGCCGCCAACGGGGGGGGGGCTGTGTGTGCTCTGTGGGATGTCTGGTGGCGCACACGGCCCCACCCCTTGTTGGACCAGGCATAAAAGGAGAGCTCCCTGGACGATCGGGGCCCAGTTGTAACTCAATACCCAAGACCCACGACCAGCCATCTGAAGACCCTGGGATGCTGTGAGAGCCAGCGCTGGGACTCTGGAACTCCCGACTCTACGACCTTGTGAGGGCGAGTTCCGGAGCGTAGCCAGAGTAGAGTATCTAGGCTGTGTAGCTTGGCTGTGTACCTAGGCTGTAACAGAGTATCAGGACTGTTGGAGAGTTGGACTGTTGGAGTGTTGTATTGTAATAAAGAAGTTACCTCTACAAGTGTCTCCGGAACCCGTTACACATGCAATTGTGCTTGTACATGTACGTTGCAGAGCGGTAGTATAGTGGTTAGTTTGCTGCGCTATGAAACTGGCATCCTGAGTGTGAATCCCGCTCAAGGCCAACACCAGTGATGGGTTATCTGAACCGGTCCTGGACCTCCCGTAGGTCCACTCAGCCTCAAATGAGTACCTGGTGCGGTGTGTAAACATACCACTAGTGAGACAAAGGCGGATCGGCCGTGGTGCTGGCCACTCACCCCATCGTGTGCCGTGTGGGCCTTCATAGGTGCTTACTAACAGCACTTTCCCCAAAAGTCTGTTGAGGATATACGGGGTATCGTGTCTTTGTAATAGTGTATAGATATATATTGAACTTCTTTCACACCAACTGTGATAATCGGAGGTGTATGGATGTATGGTTGAGCGAGAGTAAGTATGGATGTCCAGTCAAAATGGGATGGTTTGTGCACTGAGATACAAACATGGTCACCAACAGGCTATTCACGGCCCTGGCTAACATCAGTGGTGAGTGGATTCAGAACCAATTTGGAGCTCTCCTAGGTCCACTCAGCCTTAATGAGTACCTAGGACGTCTTGTAAACAATCACCAATGCAGACACAAAGGCTGCCTGTAGGATACCCAAGGAGCATACGTCCAGACTAAGAAACTTTTAGGAGTCTTAGGCTTCATGTTAACAGTTTGATGCAGAGAGAGTCAAACTAAGGCACTTTAAGAATTCTTAGGTTCCCCAGTTAATGGCTGATGCTCAGAGCCAGACAAAGACATAACCATGGTCAACCTTGTCTATCACGAACTGTACGTGCACACACACACATTACGACTATACTGTATTCATTAGACGATAATATATAGCACACACACTAGGGTATTTCACTATTACATGGGCTCCATTGATATTACACGCGAGTATTATCCAGTGAGGATGATGTTGGCCAAAGTAACCATTGTAGCAGATTAATCAATGACTATAAGTCTTCTCTGTGATAGATGTCATCATCAGACTCGAGCCAACTGCATCACCATTGTGATGCATATGGTTCATTGTTAATGCTGTAGGCTCATAACCAGACTAAGACAGCCTAATGATTCTCATTCATTCATAATGCTTGAAGCTGCTATATCCCTACTAAGGCACAGTAAGGATTATTGGGGTTCAATGTTAATACTCGAGGCTATCATTGTGACTGACCATGTGTATCAATGTACATACATACAGATACATTACTATTGCCCATGTATTGCAATACCTCTACGTTAACATACAGCACACACACGAGTGTAAAGAAGTATTACATGAGCTCTATTAGCACTATACGTGTGTATTATTCAATGAGGATGCTGTTGCTATGCTGTGTGTGTGTTTTACACAGAGACACTGTGGCTGAGATTCTTATGATTAATTATTAGTACTTGAGGCTGCGATATCCAGACTCACACAGTTAGGATTCATAGAGTTTAGTGTTAATGCCTAAAGCTCTAAGACTCAAAGGCACGTTTCGGATTCTGTGTTACAATTCAGAGGTTAATCAGACAGCCAATCAGACAGCCAGCCGGCTTGACCTTAGTTGACCGTCTAACTCACTACCTAGCCAAAAAGGTAAACTACTAAAAAACATATATCAATATACCTACACATTAAAATATAGCACATACACACAGATGAGTGCAAATCACTATTACTTGACCTCTATTAACATTACACATGTGTATAATTGAGTGAGGATGCTATTGCTTTTCTGCGTGTGAGTCTGACACACACACGCTAGGGCTGAGATGTTTAGGATTCATTATTAGTGCTTGAGGCAGTGAGATACATACACCTTGAGGATTCTTAGGGTTGAGTGTTACAGCCTGAAGCTCTCAGAATCAAAGGCAACTTTAGGTTTCATTAGACAACCAGGCCAAGGCATCAGCAAAGTTGCCCGTGGAAATCACTACACAGGCAACAACAAATTAATTACAAAAGAACACGTATGAACATATACCAATACGTTGATATAGACAGAGATCCCTTGTATGGCCTTAACAGACTGTTGGGGAAAGTGCTGTTAGCGAGCTCCTATGAAGGGGTGGGTGGCCGGCACCACGCCCGACCGCCTTTGTCTCCCCAGTGGCGATGTTTAAACACCGCAGTCAACACTACACTATCACACACACACACACGAGTGTACATCACTACACTATCACACACAAACACGAGTGTACATCACTACACTATCACACACACACACGAGTGAACATCACTACACTACCACACACACACGAGTGTACATCACTACACTATCACACACACACACACACAAGTGTACATCACTGCACTATCACACACACACACACACACACGAGTGTACATCACTACACTATCACAGACACACGAGTGTACATCAATACACTATCACACACACAGTGTACATCACTACACTATCACACACACACGAGTGTACATCACTACACTATCACACACAGAGAGTGTACATCACTAGACTATCACACACGAGTGTACATCACGACACTATCACACGAGTGAGCAGCTGGTGCGTGTGTAAACGTCACCACATGGGAGACAAAGGCGGCCGGGCGTGGCGTTGGCCAACCCCAGCCCCTTGTGTGCCGTGTCGGCCTTCACAGCCACTCACCAAAAGCACTTGCTGATACAATCTGTGAAAGGTTATACGGGAGATCGTTGAGTTTGTTGTACACACACGGACGCTACGGCGTGTTGATATCCACGCTGCTGATGCTGCTGCTGCTGCTGCTGCTTCTGCGATCCACTGCCCCACCTCCTGGCACCTCGCAAAGCCCCGCAGGGGCTGCGCCTGGGCAGGGCTCGCACGGGCAGCCACCACAACCATGCCTAGCAGGTGCTACAGGCTGCGCGGCCACGTGGCGGGGCAGTCACCACCCTGCCTAGCAGGTGCTACAGGCTGCGGGGCCAAGTGGCAGGGCAGCCACCACCCTGCCTAGCAGGTACTATAGGCTGCGGGGCCACGTGGCGGGGCAGTCACCACCATGCCTAGCAGGTGCTACAGGCTGCGGGGCCACGTGGAGGGGCAGTCACCACCCTGCCTTGCAGGTGCTACAGGCTGCGGGGCCACGTGGCGGGGCAGTCACCACCATGCCTAGCAGGTGCTACAGGCTGCGGGGCCACGTGGCGGGGCAGTCACCACCATGCCTAGCAGGTGCTACAGGCTGCGGGGCTACGTGGTGGGAAAGCAGATGGCAGGGCGGGTAAATGCACCGCTGTACTGTACTTCTGTGCTCTCGCCAGCTACGCCGCCTGCCTTCGCCAACGTGTGGTGACCGGCGTGGTGAAGTATGGTCATCCAGCAGTGGATTGACAAAGTGCCCGTTACATGTCATCACACCGATAGCTACGCATAACAACGTTGTATAATAAAGCTCATTATGAATTGCTCTATTGTAGTGTACGTGCGTGTTAGTGCACGAGTGCTATTGTTATCGTGGTGCTGCTGTTACTGCAGATGGACGCTCACCGACTCTGGACCCAAACTCGGCCTACAACAACCTCCAGATTTCCTCGGACCTCAGGACGGTGACGCTGACCGCTGTCTCCCAGGGTCGCCCCGATCACCCAAACCGCTTTGATGCCTGGGACCAAGTCCTGTGCTCCGAGAGCTTCTCGTCGGGTCAGCACTACTGGGAGATGGACCTGGGGGGTGCGGCGAGGAGCTGTAAGGTTGGAGTCGTGTACGGGACGATCGCACGGAAAGGGGGTGGTAAAGAGTGCAGCCTTGGACAGAACGACTCATCCTGGGTTTTATATAAAGATTACAACAGCTGCTACGTGCTTCATGGTGATGTCTGGACCTCAGTGCCGGTGAGGAATCCTCCCCGGAGAGTCGGGTGTCACCTGCACTGGGAGGCGGGGCTGCTGTCGTTTTACCGCGCCGACTCCATGGAGTTGCTGCACTCCGTCCACCACTCGTTTAGTCAACCGCTCTACCCCGCGCTGTGGGTGTATGGTGGTGATGTTGGTAACTCAGTGAGGATTCTGGATCTGAGTCGTGCGTGCTGAGAGCACGGAGTGTGAGCAGCGCAGAGAAACGGGCACAACGCACAGAGACTCACGCACACAAAGACACAGATCCCCCGTGTAGCCTGAACAGACTGTTGGGGCAAGTGCTGTTAGCGAGCACCTATGAAGGCCGGAACGGTACACGAGGAGGTGGGTGGCCAGCACCACGTCCAACTGCCTTTGTCTCCCCAGTGGCGATGTTTACACACCGCACCAGGTACTCATTTGAGGCTGGGTCGACCTAGTGGAGGCCCATGACCTGTATACAAACAACATTGATAGCGATTATATGAATCGGCCTTGGCTCTCACCTAGGTCGACTCAGCCTCAAATTACTACATGGCGCGATGAGCAAATATTACCCCTGTGGATACAAAGGCGGGTCACTCCCAGGATGGCCTTCATAGGTGAACCTCACTAACAGCACTTAACTCAACTGTATTTGAAAGCTATACGGGGGATCTTTGTCTTCGGGTAAGTGGGTTGGTGTGTATGTTTTTGTGGGTCTTTGTTATTGTGTTTGTGTCATTGTTACTGTCTGTGCGTGTCTTTGTGTATTTCTGGGCGTGGTGCTGCCTTCCCACTCCCTCGTGTGTCACAGTACCGGCCTTCATCGGTGCGACTCGCTACTAACAGCATTTGCCCCAACAGTATGTTAAGGTTACACGGGGTGTCATTGTCTTTAGTGTATAGAGAGCCATGTGTGTAGTGTGGGGTGGAGCGGTGATGCAGTGGTTAGCGCACTAGTGGGGGGGGGGGGGCAAGGTTATCTCTGACGCCATCGTCCCTCGCACCGCATCGCACGCCGCGTGGCGCTCAACGCCGAGAGGGCGGAGCTCCACCACAGGCGTGCGGGGAACACGCGTCACGTGACGCTACGGGGTGACGCGCGCCGTCCCCTCGCGGTCACTCACTCGCTGGGTGATAAACCCGGGGTGGGAATGGGATGGCATCACTTGGAGGGGACTACTCCGTGGTGTGTGCCGAGCGTCGCTGAGATAAAGCATTGTTGTTAGAACCAGCGGTCGAATGACCCCCCCACCCAAACTAGTTTATTTTACAGGGCATAGAGAGAGAGAAGCCATTTAACACATAGTAGTAGTAGGAGGTCTTTCGCCACCAATATTATTCATAAAGTTTTGTTTTGATTAATATTTTAATTATCTGCTGTCAGACTTTTGAACCTGAAGCCACAACCTTCGATTTATGGGAAAACGCTTCTGCTGACAATGGGAACTGTGTTTTGACTTTGAAGTGGGATAAAGTTATTAAGCACCTGATATATATCTAGAGTGACGATCTACCTTACAATACGACACGACTAATATTGTTTCAAAACGCATTAATAACACAGACACTGTGTTATTACAGGGATAGAGACAACGCAAACTCCAAATACAGCAGCTTTCAGGGTCGTAATCCAACCCACGACCTCCTTCATACCAAGCGAGGGAGATAACATCTCTGAGCCACCGCAGCGCCTCTCCTTAACATGAGACACCAATCCCGTGTGCACCCAACCTCGAGTCTCAGGCTATTTAGCAACGCGTAGATGATTTGAGACGCATTGATTATATCGTATCAGTTGTGTAATTGTGTGAACTCCAATCAAATTGTGCTCTGGGCTGGGGGTGAGATTTCTACTTGCTTCATTGCTTGCATGGGTTTGACTTTTGTTCTTTAAATTTTTGTGACCCAGGTCACTCTTGTCAATGAGACTCATCCTGATCTCCTGAGTCCTCACCTCGTTAAATTTAAATTCAACTCGACTCGATCATCAGCATCAGCAGAAATATCATCAGCAGAAAAAATAGTAACAGGAGCAACAGCATCAACAGCAGTAGCTCCATCATTATCTTTATCAGCACCAGGAGTAGAACTAGCATCAATAATGATATAATCATTATCAGCAGTAACAGAATCATCAACAGCAGCAGCATCATTATCATCACTCCGTGTAACCGAGACTCATACTGGTTTCTTGAGTTCTCACCTGGTTAAACAAATCGACTTTAACACGTAGGCTTTCACGACCAATTATATCAATGATAAAGGTTTATTGGGTTAGATCACGTAAATGTACATAGACTTGATTGTGTTCTGGGTTACCTGTGAATTGGAATCATTGTATTGTGGGTCAAGGGTCAATGTGTTCAGGGTGAATAAAAAATGAAATCTGAAAATTTATTGTTAAGATTGTCATCCAGGCTGTGAATGTGACTCTCATAGCTGAGACTGACTTGGGTAAACATGTATTTTTTTGGGATGGTTACTCTTGTTTTGTTTTATGGATGTTATATTTTCGGAAATTAAACCCGGGCACGGTTAGTAAATATACAGCCTACGCCTTCACAGGTAAGTTCTGTCTGTAGCCTTGGGCCACATTCCATGGCGCATTTCGTGTTATTTTTTGCTGCACTTTGTCAGTTTGCTTGTTCCTCGTCATCATGAGCTATGATGATGAATGGATCCTGACTGATGGATGATGATGAAGAGCACGATGATGATGATAATGACTACACTTGGTAATGATGACCACCACCTACTCATCTGCACCCAACACTCTCCTCGCCGACACCTGCCACTCCCTAACCTACTACCCCCCCAGCCGTCTACAGAGACCCTCTTTCCCACCTGCCCACACTCACACCTGCTCAGCCATACACCTGCTCAGCCATACACCTGCCCATCTTGCAACCCTCCCACCTGTCCACCTCATGCATATTCAAGCGCCCATTCCCGGCTGATCTCCCTCCCACCTGATCACCTGCAAACCCGCTCAACTCACCCACCCGCACAAAGGCAAAGATCCCCTGTATAGCCTGAACAGACTGTTGGGCAAGTGCTGTTAGTGAACATCTATGAAAGCCAGCACGGCACACGAATGGGTGGATGGCCAGCACCAAGCCCTGCCGCCTTTGTCTCTCGAGTATTGATATTTATACTCTACACCAAGGTAATCATGTGAGGCTGAATCGACCTATGACCAGTTCAGACAATGGTCATTGGTGTTGGTGGCCATGAGTGAGAATTTAACTTGGATCGGCAGGTTCATAGCACAGCACACTAACCACGACAACACCAATCTCCACCTACACACACCTGCACAACCACCCACACGATCACCCTCCTACCCTCCCACCTGATCCCCCACTCATTTACACGTTAAGTTGTGAGATGATTTGTCAAAAAAATAACAATATTAATGGTTACTATTTTTTAAAGACAATTTTAAACAGTTACGCTAAAATAAATACAGAACAAATGAATGGCAATGATATAGATGACATACTTAAAAAATAACTTTTATAATAATGTTTTACAAGGTACGGTTTGGTGCAGAAACCCACAGAGCCTCACCATAGCCAACGACATCAGTCCAAGGGACAAACCATCACCGTTTGCCTGGCCACTCTGGGTTTTGTAAAAGTCGCGACCCGTAAACCCCAACACCGCGGTGTGAATGCAACGCTCCTGTCTACGCAGGTGAGAGTCGATTCGTGTCTTGGTTCGTCGCCGCCGTGTGCGCTCCAGGGACAGCGTCTCTCAGCCACAGCGAGCTACTATTGGTGAGAAGCCACTGAGAGTCGTGGCGAGCGCAGCTCCCACTGAGAGCGTAGCGCGTGGACCTGGCTCCCGTCTGGAAGTGGTCAAAGCCGACCGTGTAACGTGTCTTACGTTGTGTCTAGCCAGCTACGTGCGGTATGAAGCTCGTGTCTGTGACCTTGATCACCTGAGCACATTTCCACGGAGTATCTCGTGAGGTTTGTAACCTCGTGCTAAGTAATGTTGGCTTCCTTGTTCATCTCCGATGTTGTGAACCCCAGGATGTGGATGGTTAAAATATTTTACCGGGAAAGTCGCTCGATTAAACTTCTCGTTCGCAAGGGTGTCCGAGGTGTCAAGTAACACATTCGTAAAAACTTCAATAAAACGATTTACTATGGACTATATTTCGTTATATTTCACCAGGTAAGGTACACTGAGCAATGTAGCTCTTATTCAGAAACGATCTGGCCATCAAATGATGACGAAGTGGCTTATCATAATGTGGAAATGTATTTCAGTAACTTAGTACTCTAAAAGCGTGATGTTGATTCTAAATGAGGGAAAAACGACCACGGTGAGAAAGAGAGACACGCAAACTCCTAATATGCAGCAGGCGTCGGGGTCGGGATCGAATCCACGACCTCCTGCAGACCAGGCGAGGGTGTTAACATCTAAATCACTCCAAATAAAACGTTAAAATCTACATCTTATTCGGTTTACGTTCATGTACAACGTGAAACACAATGATACAGAGCCAAGAACAGAGGCAAGGCATCACACCCATGAGCATTAGAGGGCAGTCAAACGCACGAATGTGCGGTGCGCACTGCCGTTTCATGTGGTACGTTCACTCGCTGTCAAAATAACTCCACGCGTTCGTCAAACACTGCGTGGAGCTTAAAAGTAACATTAATCGACCTTTCAGGCAACGGCCCTACTTCATAGGACATAATTGAGAGTTAATCAAGACTGCGATTATGAATGAGTGTGTAAAGTAGTAACTCGGCAGGAGACGACTTCACGGGTAGCACACTCTTTATTTTCACCAACTTGTAGTTACACGGATGACTAACACCCTACTTCGTTACACGGGTGACTAACACCCCACTTAGCTACTCGGGTGACTAACACCCACTTAGCTACACGGGTGACTAACACCCACTCAGCTACACGGGTGACTAACACCCACTCAGCTACACGGGTGACCAACACCCACTCAGCTACACGGGTGACCAACACCCACTCAGCTACACGGGTGACCAACACCCTCCTTAGCTACTCGGGTGACTGACACCCACTCAGCTATACTGACACGGGCTCTTACGCCCCGTAGCCTTCCAGGACACACCCAGCCAGGGTGCCCGTCTCGGCTCTGGGTACCACCGTCCCGACCCACACGGGCGTCGGACTACGGTCCCCCAGTCTCGGCTCCGAGCCACACAGGGCCCCGGTCCTCACAAGGACGGCGGGACTAGGGGTCTCGGGCCACTACCTCCTCCACCCCGTCTTCGGTCTTCAACTGGTTAACACTGACCACGAGTGCTCTCGCGCGTCTCCCTTTATACCCCTCCTGCGGACGTCGCTGAGAGCACCCACTTATCTGACCAATCGCTGCGCACTCGCTACGATCCTCTTTTCCCAGCTTGTGTCAGCGCGCCTTACCACCGGCGCGCGCGTCCATACCACGCCCACATCGCGTGCCCAACCCCGCGCCCCGTGATCCATCACTGTCGGCGCACGTCATACCACCACTACATCACCCCCTACCACATAGCTCGCAGCCGACCCGGCTGCTAATAAAATATACAACACCCCTTCACCCTATGTGTGCCCCGTAACATAACAACAAAACCCTAACAACACAACATGAACACCGCAATCCGCAAAACCCAGCAACTGCCACACCCACAACAAGAACAATATGCGCAATCCGGCGAGTGGCAACGATAATGTGTATGCGGAAAGAGTAACAATAAAAATAAAAAAATATTTTTCATTTTCTCTTCTTTTCTCTCCGACTCGTGCAGCGTCCCAATGTGTCCGAGAGTCCCTTGAACGGGACATTACCCTGGCAGAGGGGGACCCCGGCAGCGAGGTCGGGCTTTAAACAAAAAAGGAAAATTTACTTTTTTTTTTTTTTTTCATGAAAAGTGTTGCGTCCTAGCCCGAGTCCGCCTTGCCGGTCCGTCGTACGGCACCAGACGCAGTTGGCCATCCGGTGGCGCCGGCAGTTCAGGAAGGCATGGGCCAGGCATCGGGGCTCGCGCGCGCGCCGCGGGTTCCGGTTCCCGA
>NC_083843.1:8040481-8285527 GCF_015708825.2 Lethenteron reissneri | reverse complement strand
ATGACCCCCCCCCCCCCACCTGATGTAAAGGACCAAGATGAAAATATGCGAGCGATGGCAACACCTCCAAGAACCACAACAGGCACAACAGAGAACACAATAATGACGAATACAATCAAGTAAGGGAAGGATCTGCATCGAGTGCGGGCCGCCGGCCCTCCTTCATGAGAACCGGCGCCCTCAGAGACCGCAGTCCGGATGGGGTTGGAGCGACGGAGCCGGAATCATCCGCCACTGGTGGAGGCCCGTCCTTTGCAGAACCCCGCGCATCAGAGAGGCCCGAAATCGGGGCCCCCTGCAGCCACAACCTCGGCGGGGTTAGAGGGCAGTGGAAGCAGGTGCTCCCGTCGCCGTGGTAGGCCCACCGATGCAGAAATCCCTGTGTCCGGTAGGATCACCGTCGGCCTCTACAGGAGGCACGACAGGCACGCTTGCAGGTTGAACAGGCAAGGGCAGTGGCACGTCGGACGCGACAGACACCGGCAAGGCAATGTTAGGAGATGACGCATCGACACGAGGGGCAACGTAGGGCTTCAATTGGGACGTGTGGATGTACCAACGGCGCGACCCGACACGAACGCGTGCGACTGGGTACTAGGAACCTCAATCAGCACCACTGGGCCTTGCCAAGGTTGGTGCAATTTAGGGGAGGTCCCCACCGGCACCTGTGGGCAGTGGAGCCAGGCCATGTCCCCCACCCGCCAAGGGGACACACGATGAGAGCGCCAAGCACACCGTTCGTTCCGGCCTGGGTCTTGGCCGTAGCCATCGGGCCATGTCCCACGCTTCCGCCGCGCCGAACGGACTCGCGAATATGATCGGGGAGGTTTTTAACAGGACCCTTCGTACATGTGTCAAGTTGCACCTCCACAGGCAGCACATTCTCGCGACTATACATTAAAAAGAAAGGTGAATACCCCGTCGACACAGGTGGTGCCATCCAGTAAGCGGAGAGCACTCCCGGAATATGCAAATCCCAATCGGCCTAATTCACTAACCGTATGGCAGAGCATGGCCAACAGGGTCTGGTTCAACCGTTCAACCATCCCATCAGTTTGTGGATGGTAGGGGGAGTCCGAACTTTCTTAGTTCCCAAAGCGTCGCACACATCCCGCAGCAGGTTCGAAGAAAAATTTCGCCCTTGGTCCGTGAGCAGTCGTTCCGGCGCCCCCTTGTCCATCACGTACCCGAACAGGAATGCCTCCGTGACTTACGACGCCGACTGGTCGGGCAAAGGCCAAGCCATTGGCCATCGCGAAAGATATTCCACCCCGACCAACAGAATGTCCAACGCCACCAATTTGTTAACCTGCATCACTTTAATCGATTGCACCGGGGCATACGGTTGTTTGGGCGGCTTCCGCCGGGCACAGTCGGAGCACGCCTGAATGTGCCCAACAACGTCAGTCATCATGCCGTGCGAAAAATAATCACGTTGTAACGTCAACAAGGTTTTCTGCACCCCGAGATGTAACAACTTTTTAGTGTGTAGAATCCGAATCAACTCGTACCGCAACGACAACGGAACGACAAGGCGCCAGCGACCCTGCAAGTCCTCTTTCCACATCAACAATCCGTCCCAGAGAGCTGCTCCCGGCATCCCATCAGATGACGGATACCCCTTCGACTTTGCAACCTGACTCCGCAAGGCTGCAAGCGAGTCATCGAGCAATTGTTCACGAAGCCACACGGAACGCGGAAAATTCAAAACCCCATCAGCCGGCTCCGGGCACGTGGGAAGCCGCGGGCTTCTCCACAGCAGATATGACAGGCCGCGGGGGCTGTGGAACCCGCGTCACGTATTCGTGCCCGAGGTACACGTGCAGGCGGACCCATGCGGCAGTCGGGAGAGCGCTTCCGCATTAGCATGACACGAACCTTTACGGTATTGAATGTCAAACGAGAAATCCTGCAAAGTTTCCAGCCATCGTGCCAGCTGGCCAGATGGCTCGTCAACTTTCAAGGAGTATTGCAAAGCCGCATGGTCCGTGTGCACAATGAATTTCTGGCCATACAGATACGGCCGGTATTGGCGGACAAAATGCACGATAGCTAACAATTCCCGCTGGGTGACGCATTAGCGGGTTCTCAGCCAGAGAGAGAACGTGACTCCCGTAAGCCACAATGCGTTCGATGCCACCCTTACACTGCGATAGGATGGCGCCAATACCCATATCACTAGCGTCGGTATCCAAAATGAAAGGCAAAGCGAAATCAGGGTAATCCAGCGTCGGTGCTGATGCCAACCAATTGCGTAGGCCGCAAAACGCCTTCTCCTCCTCCGGCCCCCCATTTTAACCTCTGATTCTTTGCCATAAGGAGTTGCAGCAGCCTAGCGATCGTAGCAAATTTGGTACAAATCTGCGGTAATAGGAAGTGAACCCGACAAATCGACGTACGTCCCCCACCGTGGCCGGAGTCGGCCAGTCCCAAATGCACGCCGTCTTGTCGGGTCTCTGGCCACACATCAGGGCTGACAATGTGACCCAAATAGCGCACGGAGTGTTGCAAAAGGTGACACTTCTTGGGCTTAAATTTCAAATTAGCGGAACGCACCCTAGCAAAAACAGCATCCAATCTCTTAAGATGCTCCTCAAACGTGAGGCTGAAAACAATGACGTCCAAATATATCAGGCACGTGTCCCATTGCAGGCCGGTCAACACGAGTTCCATTAACCTTTGGAACGTAGCAGGGGCGGCGTTCAATCCCATGGGGAGACAATTTAACTGAAAAAGCCCCTGCGGTGTACGGAAAGCTGTCTTTTCCCTCGACAACTCGTCCAGGCGGAGCTGCCAGAATCCCAAGGAGAGGTCGAGGGTCGAAAAAAATATCGCCCCAGACAAGGCATCGAGGAAATCATTCATACGCGGCAGGAGGTACGCTGTCTGCAACCAACACTTTATTTAGCCTCCAAAAATCAACACAATCGCAGGCTACCATCCTTTTTAAATCTTTTATATTAAGTTCGCTTGCGTGCTTGCTTGCTTGCTTGCTTACGACCGTGCAAAACCTTTTGGTCGTTTTTTTAAACCCACTTCCGTGATCCAATCGAGCTGACATTTTGCACACAGACTCGTTGTGCGAGACAATTAATTCATAATCAACGTTTTTGGGTTTTAGATCGCGTTATTTATAAATGTGTCGTAACCCTCCACCACCCGACACGGCCAATCAGTAAAAAAGTGTCACGTTGACAAAAGACAAATAGTTCACTGCTTTAGCCCACCGGTGTGTTGAAGCCACAACATTTACAATTTGAGTACGACGTTTCGTTGGTAATTGCATCCAGCATCATCGGGCAATTCGCCAGAATGGTGAGGCTCTGCTGTGTCACCCGTTCTTATATAGAGCAGCAGCAGGGTGACGTCATCATTAACTCATTAACTCATCAGGTGCAAAGATTCAAGGGGGAGTGATTGTAATTATATACTAGATTAGCCTGATTACTAATCTAGTATATAATTACAATCACTGTCCCGGCGCCGGCGCGACCAGAGTGACCAAGTCCAGCAAAACGGCCCGCAGCGAGTCAATTGCTCTGCTACGTGCCAGTAGCCATCGTCGGCGCCCGAAGATGTAGAAGGTTCGGCTCCCGCGACGATATCTTGCACTCCCGCAGTGTCGCTTGCCGCCGTCCCATCCACGCCATCCGTGTCCGGGACCGCCACCGCTTGAGGAAGGTCCCCGTCGTCATCTGAAGAAGGTGTTGGTTGATTTTTTCTTTTTGAGATGTTTTGACATCTCGAACCGCTTCTGACCCCAATGTAATAAAGGACTTCACCACACACTGCTTGGTCTCCATCACTCTTTATTCTAGTTGACACTCGCACCCGCTGGTCCCGACAGCGGACCCGCTGCTCCTCGCGCGCGCCCCGCACGTGCTCTCTCGTCAGTCTTTTCGCTTCCTCCGCTCCGCACACCGCTGGCCGACGGTGTGCTAAAGCTCCTCCAGCCACATGGCTGATGGCGCGGATTCCCTCCGGCCACCCAACGTGGTACAGCTTTGTGACTCTCCCAACTGACCCGGAGCCCTTCCGGGCTCCCCCAAATATCCCCTTCACCACGTGATCCTGTCTCCTCCCTCTCACCACGCCCTTCCAAACCTTCCAGATCCGGCCTCCCCATAGCGCCTTGCTGGCTCCGCCTTTAGGTTCCGCCCCCACTCACCTCGCTTCCGATAAATCTGTGATCTGGTTCCATCTGTAAAAGATGTGATTCCGGACATACAGTACCCTGGCGTTTACAAACCGAGTTGCCTCTGTGGTAGTATTTACATTGGAGAAACCAAACGACATGTCTCTGACCGCATCCGTGAGCACAAAGCAGACCTAAAACACGGAAGGACCAACACCTCGGCCATGGCAGATCACTGTTATAATTCAGTGGGCTCACATTACATTGATTTCTCCAAGACAGAGGTTCTTTGCAAGCCATCTGGCTACCATGAGAGGTTCGTTCATGAGGCTATTCACATATACATATGTAATAAAGGACTGTCAGGCGATGTAAGTCTCCGTTCGTCCTTTATTTGGGTTCTTGTTCTCCGCACCCCGCTGGCCTCCTCCTCGGACCAGCATCGTCTCTCGCGCTCCCCGCGCACTCGCTTCCTCCTCAGCTCCTCCACTCGTCCGTCACCCCGCTGGTCCTGACAAGGGACCAGCGTCTCCTCTCGCGTGCCACGCACGCCCTGCTAGCCACTCCGTGAGCCCCGTGTGCCCCGCACACTCTGCTAGCCACTCCGCTAGCCCCGTGTGCCCCGCACACTCTGCTAGCCTCTTCGCTAGCCCCATGTGCCCCACACACTCTGCTAGCCACCCTGCTAGCCCCATATGCCCCGCACACCCCGCTAGCCACCCCGCTAGCCCCGTGTGCCCCGCACACTCTTCTCTCGCTCTGCACACCGCTGGCTGACGGGTGTGCCAAGCCCCATCAGCCACGTGGCTGATGGCGCGGCGGCCACCCAACGTGGTCCCGCCTCTTCACTCCATCGACTGCCCTCGATCTCTTCCGGGCTCCTCTCTATAACCTCTCTCTCACGTGACCCTGACTCCTCCCTTCCGGATCGTCAGATCCCCTCTTCCCATACTGCCCTGCTGGCTCCACCTCCAATACCCCGGGTCGTGTGATTGGGCCAGAGTCCAGCAGAAACCCCATTCACGCTCGCATTACACATATACAAACACAGAGACAATTTCAACCGAGAAGATGGATTCTGGCTTAGCAATCATTGGCAGGATTTGATAAACCATTTCGGGTCTTAATTTATTGTGTTCACGCTTACGGTGATTTTCAGACCGCATTCCATTTTCTGCTCCCCCCTCCTCTTTTCCGAACATATATGACCTCATCCATCTGGCAAACTGCCAAATGGCTGTCCTTGGTGCTGACGTTAGAACAAACCGCCACTTTTTTCAAAATTTCTTGCTGTGGATTTAACACCTGGTGACGATTGCTTGTGTTGCAGTCGAAACGTCGTGAGAATTGTATTGTTTTATATTTATATTATTTTATTATTTCCCTTCTGCGTGACTTTACCGAAAGAACGAAGAATATGAACCCCTGCAGTCATGAAAGCTTTAAATCAGGTGTTAAGATGTTCAAACAGCAATAGATACCTTTGGAAAGGACTCAAGCCTGCATTAAACCACACGTACTTGTTATGAACCTGCAAACAAACATGCTCACTGTTCGCCTTTGGCTTTCTCTGGTCTGACACTGGTGAGACTAGGCCATAAAGAAGGTTGTCTCTGTTCTAGGCCAATCAGTTTCAATGGCATTGCATCATATATGATTATCAGAGAATGTTTGTTTGCATGTTCACCACAAGTACGTGTGGTTAATGCAGATTTGATTCCTTACAAAAAAGTATCTATTTGGTGTTTGAACATCAGAGCACCTAGTTTTTGGCAGAAAAGGCAAAACCTATTCTTATTTTTCATAAGATGATGCTGGGTAAGACCCGGGCTGTGTGATGCTGCTGTGAGTAATGATGCTGTGAATGATGATGCTGTGTAATGATGCTGTGTGCGTTGGTACTGTGTAAGACACGGGCTGTGCGAGTCACTTTTGGTTCTGGTCTCACAGGAGAGACGCTCAGAAGGGATCTCCACCCTCATCTCCCAAAAAAAAAGACATCGCCTCGATCAGTGCCCTGCAGGGAGCTGTGGTCAACCTGCTGGCATTCATGTGTGAGTACCACGGACTATTGCCATGTGTGCATCTGCTATTGTGCATGTGTAGTGACATAAGAAGGGAGGGCTGCTGGGGGCTCTGGGTTCCCGGGCGGGTCCAGACGCTTAAGCCTCTGGGCGCCAGGCGCTGGGTTCCCAGGGGGTCCAGACGCTTAAGCCTCTGGGCGCCAGGCGTTGGGTTCCCAGGGGGTCCAGACGCTTAAGCCTCTGGGCGCCGCCAACGGGGGGGGGGGCTGTGTGTGCTCTGTGGGATGTCTGGTGGCGCACACGGCCCCACCCCTTGTTGGACCAGGCATAAAAGGAGAGCTCCCTGGACGATCGGGGCCCAGTTGTAACTCAATACCCAAGACCCACGACCAGCCATCTGAAGACCCTGGGATGCTGTGAGAGCCAGCGCTGGGACTCTGGAACTCCCGACTCTACGACCTTGTGAGGGCGAGTTCCGGAGCGTAGCCAGAGTAGAGTATCTAGGCTGTGTAGCTTGGCTGTGTACCTAGGCTGTAACAGAGTATCAGGACTGTTGGAGAGTTGGACTGTTGGAGTGTTGTATTGTAATAAAGAAGTTACCTCTACAAGTGTCTCCGGAACCCGTACACATGCAATTGTGCTTGTACATGTACGTTGCAGAGCGGTAGTATAGTGGTTAGTTTGCTGCGCTATGAAACTGGCATCCTGAGTGTGAATCCCGCTCAAGGCCAACACCAGTGATGGGTTATCTGAACCGGTCCTGGACCTCCCGTAGGTCCACTCAGCCTCAAATGAGTACCTGGTGCGGTGTGTAAACATACCACTAGTGAGACAAAGGCGGATCGGCCGTGGTGCTGGCCACTCACCCCATCGTGTGCCGTGTGGGCCTTCATAGGTGCTTACTAACAGCACTTTCCCCAAAAGTCTGTTGAGGATATACGGGGTATCGTGTCTTTGTAATAGTGTATAGATATATATTGAACTTCTTTCACACCAACTGTGATAATCGGAGGTGTATGGATGTATGGTTGAGCGAGAGTAAGTATGGATGTCCAGTCAAAATGGGATGGTTTGTGCACTGAGATACAAACATGGTCACCAACAGGCTATTCACGGCCCTGGCTAACATCAGTGGTGAGTGGATTCAGAACCAATTTGGAGCTCTCCTAGGTCCACTCAGCCTTAATGAGTACCTAGGACGTCTTGTAAACAATCACCAATGCAGACACAAAGGCTGCCTGTAGGATACCCAAGGAGCATACGTCCAGACTAAGAAACTTTTAGGAGTCTTAGGCTTCATGTTAACAGTTTGATGCAGAGAGAGTCAAACTAAGGCACTTTAAGAATTCTTAGGTTCCCCAGTTAATGGCTGATGCTCAGAGCCAGACAAAGACATAACCATGGTCAACCTTGTCTATCACGAACTGTACGTGCACACACACACATTACGACTATACTGTATTCATTAGACGATAATATATAGCACACACACTAGGGTATTTCACTATTACATGGGCTCCATTGATATTACACGCGAGTATTATCCAGTGAGGATGATGTTGGCCAAAGTAACCATTGTAGCAGATTAATCAATGACTATAAGTCTTCTCTGTGATAGATGTCATCATCAGACTCGAGCCAACTGCATCACCATTGTGATGCATATGGTTCATTGTTAATGCTGTAGGCTCATAACCAGACTAAGACAGCCTAATGATTCTCATTCATTCATAATGCTTGAAGCTGCTATATCCCTACTAAGGCACAGTAAGGATTATGGGGTTCAATGTTAATACTCGAGGCTATCATTGTGACTGACCATGTGTATCAATGTACATACATACAGATACATTACTATTGCCCATGTATTGCAATACCTCTACGTTAACATACAGCACACACACGAGTGTAAAGAAGTATTACATGAGCTCTATTAGCACTATACGTGTGTATTATTCAATGAGGATGCTGTTGCTATGCTGTGTGTGTGTTTTACACAGAGACACTGTGGCTGAGATTCTTATGATTAATTATTAGTACTTGAGGCTGCGATATCCAGACTCACACAGTTAGGATTCATAGAGTTTAGTGTTAATGCCTAAAGCTCTAAGACTCAAAGGCACGTTTCGGATTCTGTGTTACAATTCAGAGGTTAATCAGACAGCCAATCAGACAGCCAGCCGGCTTGACCTTAGTTGACCGTCTAACTCACTACCTAGCCAAAAAGGTAAACTACTAAAAAACATATATCAATATACCTACACATTAAAATATAGCACATACACACAGATGAGTGCAAATCACTATTACTTGACCTCTATTAACATTACACATGTGTATAATTGAGTGAGGATGCTATTGCTTTTCTGCGTGTGAGTCTGACACACACACGCTAGGGCTGAGATGTTTAGGATTCATTATTAGTGCTTGAGGCAGTGAGATACATACACCTTGAGGATTCTTAGGGTTGAGTGTTACAGCCTGAAGCTCTCAGAATCAAAGGCAACTTTAGGTTTCATTAGACAACCAGGCCAAGGCATCAGCAAAGTTGCCCGTGGAAATCACTACACAGGCAACAACAAATTAATTACAAAAGAACACGTATGAACATATACCAATACGTTGATATAGACAGAGATCCCTTGTATGGCCTTAACAGACTGTTGGGGAAAGTGCTGTTAGCGAGCTCCTATGAAGGGGTGGGTGGCCGGCACCACGCCCGACCGCCTTTGTCTCCCCAGTGGCGATGTTTAAACACCGCAGTCAACACTACACTATCACACACACACACACGAGTGTACATCACTACACTATCACACACAAACACGAGTGTACATCACTACACTATCACACACACACACGAGTGAACATCACTACACTACCACACACACACGAGTGTACATCACTACACTATCACACACACACACACACAAGTGTACATCACTGCACTATCACACACACACACACACACACGAGTGTACATCACTACACTATCACAGACACACGAGTGTACATCAATACACTATCACACACACAGTGTACATCACTACACTATCACACACACACGAGTGTACATCACTACACTATCACACACAGAGAGTGTACATCACTAGACTATCACACACGAGTGTACATCACGACACTATCACACGAGTGAGCAGCTGGTGCGTGTGTAAACGTCACCACATGGGAGACAAAGGCGGCCGGGCGTGGCGTTGGCCAACCCCAGCCCCTTGTGTGCCGTGTCGGCCTTCACAGCCACTCACCAAAAGCACTTGCTGATACAATCTGTGAAAGGTTATACGGGAGATCGTTGAGTTTGTTGTACACACACGGACGCTACGGCGTGTTGATATCCACGCTGCTGATGCTGCTGCTGCTGCTGCTTCTGCGATCCACTGCCCCACCTCCTGGCACCTCGCAAAGCCCCGCAGGGGCTGCGCCTGGGCAGGGCTCGCACGGGCAGCCACCACAACCATGCCTAGCAGGTGCTACAGGCTGCGCGGCCACGTGGCGGGGCAGTCACCACCCTGCCTAGCAGGTGCTACAGGCTGCGGGGCCAAGTGGCAGGGCAGCCACCACCCTGCCTAGCAGGTACTATAGGCTGCGGGGCCACGTGGCGGGGCAGTCACCACCATGCCTAGCAGGTGCTACAGGCTGCGGGGCCACGTGGAGGGGCAGTCACCACCCTGCCTTGCAGGTGCTACAGGCTGCGGGGCCACGTGGCGGGGCAGTCACCACCATGCCTAGCAGGTGCTACAGGCTGCGGGGCCACGTGGCGGGGCAGTCACCACCATGCCTAGCAGGTGCTACAGGCTGCGGGGCTACGTGGTGGGAAAGCAGATGGCAGGGCGGGTAAATGCACCGCTGTACTGTACTTCTGTGCTCTCGCCAGCTACGCCGCCTGCCTTCGCCAACGTGTGGTGACCGGCGTGGTGAAGTATGGTCATCCAGCAGTGGATTGACAAAGTGCCCGTTACATGTCATCACACCGATAGCTACGCATAACAACGTTGTATAATAAAGCTCATTATGAATTGCTCTATTGTAGTGTACGTGCGTGTTAGTGCACGAGTGCTATTGTTATCGTGGTGCTGCTGTTACTGCAGATGGACGCTCACCGACTCTGGACCCAAACTCGGCCTACAACAACCTCCAGATTTCCTCGGACCTCAGGACGGTGACGCTGACCGCTGTCTCCCAGGGTCGCCCCGATCACCCAAACCGCTTTGATGCCTGGGACCAAGTCCTGTGCTCCGAGAGCTTCTCGTCGGGTCAGCACTACTGGGAGATGGACCTGGGGGGTGCGGCGAGGAGCTGTAAGGTTGGAGTCGTGTACGGGACGATCGCACGGAAAGGGGGTGGTAAAGAGTGCAGCCTTGGACAGAACGACTCATCCTGGGTTTTATATAAAGATTACAACAGCTGCTACGTGCTTCATGGTGATGTCTGGACCTCAGTGCCGGTGAGGAATCCTCCCCGGAGAGTCGGGTGTCACCTGCACTGGGAGGCGGGGCTGCTGTCGTTTTACCGCGCCGACTCCATGGAGTTGCTGCACTCCGTCCACCACTCGTTTAGTCAACCGCTCTACCCCGCGCTGTGGGTGTATGGTGGTGATGTTGGTAACTCAGTGAGGATTCTGGATCTGAGTCGTGCGTGCTGAGAGCACGGAGTGTGAGCAGCGCAGAGAAACGGGCACAACGCACAGAGACTCACGCACACAAAGACACAGATCCCCCGTGTAGCCTGAACAGACTGTTGGGGCAAGTGCTGTTAGCGAGCACCTATGAAGGCCGGAACGGTACACGAGGAGGTGGGTGGCCAGCACCACGTCCAACTGCCTTTGTCTCCCCAGTGGCGATGTTTACACACCGCACCAGGTACTCATTTGAGGCTGGGTCGACCTAGTGGAGGCCCATGACCTGTATACAAACAACATTGATAGCGATTATATGAATCGGCCTTGGCTCTCACCTAGGTCGACTCAGCCTCAAATTACTACATGGCGCGATGAGCAAATATTACCCCTGTGGATACAAAGGCGGGTCACTCCCAGGATGGCCTTCATAGGTGAACCTCACTAACAGCACTTAACTCAACTGTATTTGAAAGCTATACGGGGGATCTTTGTCTTCGGGTAAGTGGGTTGGTGTGTATGTTTTTGTGGGTCTTTGTTATTGTGTTTGTGTCATTGTTACTGTCTGTGCGTGTCTTTGTGTATTTCTGGGCGTGGTGCTGCCTTCCCACTCCCTCGTGTGTCACAGTACCGGCCTTCATCGGTGCGACTCGCTACTAACAGCATTTGCCCCAACAGTATGTTAAGGTTACACGGGGTGTCATTGTCTTTAGTGTATAGAGAGCCATGTGTGTAGTGTGGGGTGGAGCGGTGATGCAGTGGTTAGCGCACTAGTGGGGGGGGGGGGGCAAGGTTATCTCTGACGCCATCGTCCCTCGCACCGCATCGCACGCCGCGTGGCGCTCAACGCCGAGAGGGCGGAGCTCCACCACAGGCGTGCGGGGAACACGCGTCACGTGACGCTACGGGGTGACGCGCGCCGTCCCCTCGCGGTCACTCACTCGCTGGGTGATAAACCCGGGGTGGGAATGGGATGGCATCACTTGGAGGGGACTACTCCGTGGTGTGTGCCGAGCGTCGCTGAGATAAAGCATTGTTGTTAGAACCAGCGGTCGAATGACCCCCCCACCCAAACTAGTTTATTTTACAGGGCATAGAGAGAGAGAAGCCATTTAACACATAGTAGTAGTAGGAGGTCTTTCGCCACCAATATTATTCATAAAGTTTTGTTTTGATTAATATTTTAATTATCTGCTGTCAGACTTTTGAACCTGAAGCCACAACCTTCGATTTATGGGAAAACGCTTCTGCTGACAATGGGAACTGTGTTTTGACTTTGAAGTGGGATAAAGTTATTAAGCACCTGATATATATCTAGAGTGACGATCTACCTTACAATACGACACGACTAATATTGTTTCAAAACGCATTAATAACACAGACACTGTGTTATTACAGGGATAGAGACAACGCAAACTCCAAATACAGCAGCTTTCAGGGTCGTAATCCAACCCACGACCTCCTTCATACCAAGCGAGGGAGATAACATCTCTGAGCCACCGCAGCGCCTCTCCTTAACATGAGACACCAATCCCGTGTGCACCCAACCTCGAGTCTCAGGCTATTTAGCAACGCGTAGATGATTTGAGACGCATTGATTATATCGTATCAGTTGTGTAATTGTGTGAACTCCAATCAAATTGTGCTCTGGGCTGGGGGTGAGATTTCTACTTGCTTCATTGCTTGCATGGGTTTGACTTTTGTTCTTTAAATTTTTGTGACCCAGGTCACTCTTGTCAATGAGACTCATCCTGATCTCCTGAGTCCTCACCTCGTTAAATTTAAATTCAACTCGACTCGATCATCAGCATCAGCAGAAATATCATCAGCAGAAAAAATAGTAACAGGAGCAACAGCATCAACAGCAGTAGCTCCATCATTATCTTTATCAGCACCAGGAGTAGAACTAGCATCAATAATGATATAATCATTATCAGCAGTAACAGAATCATCAACAGCAGCAGCATCATTATCATCACTCCGTGTAACCGAGACTCATACTGGTTTCTTGAGTTCTCACCTGGTTAAACAAATCGACTTTAACACGTAGGCTTTCACGACCAATTATATCAATGATAAAGGTTTATTGGGTTAGATCACGTAAATGTACATAGACTTGATTGTGTTCTGGGTTACCTGTGAATTGGAATCATTGTATTGTGGGTCAAGGGTCAATGTGTTCAGGGTGAATAAAAAATGAAATCTGAAAATTTATTGTTAAGATTGTCATCCAGGCTGTGAATGTGACTCTCATAGCTGAGACTGACTTGGGTAAACATGTATTTTTTTGGGATGGTTACTCTTGTTTTGTTTTATGGATGTTATATTTTCGGAAATTAAACCCGGGCACGGTTAGTAAATATACAGCCTACGCCTTCACAGGTAAGTTCTGTCTGTAGCCTTGGGCCACATTCCATGGCGCATTTCGTGTTATTTTTTGCTGCACTTTGTCAGTTTGCTTGTTCCTCGTCATCATGAGCTATGATGATGAATGGATCCTGACTGATGGATGATGATGAAGAGCACGATGATGATGATAATGACTACACTTGGTAATGATGACCACCACCTACTCATCTGCACCCAACACTCTCCTCGCCGACACCTGCCACTCCCTAACCTACTACCCCCCCAGCCGTCTACAGAGACCCTCTTTCCCACCTGCCCACACTCACACCTGCTCAGCCATACACCTGCTCAGCCATACACCTGCCCATCTTGCAACCCTCCCACCTGTCCACCTCATGCATATTCAAGCGCCCATTCCCGGCTGATCTCCCTCCCACCTGATCACCTGCAAACCCGCTCAACTCACCCACCCGCACAAAGGCAAAGATCCCCTGTATAGCCTGAACAGACTGTTGGGCAAGTGCTGTTAGTGAACATCTATGAAAGCCAGCACGGCACACGAATGGGTGGATGGCCAGCACCAAGCCCTGCCGCCTTTGTCTCTCGAGTATTGATATTTATACTCTACACCAAGGTAATCATGTGAGGCTGAATCGACCTATGACCAGTTCAGACAATGGTCATTGGTGTTGGTGGCCATGAGTGAGAATTTAACTTGGATCGGCAGGTTCATAGCACAGCACACTAACCACGACAACACCAATCTCCACCTACACACACCTGCACAACCACCCACACGATCACCCTCCTACCCTCCCACCTGATCCCCCACTCATTTACACGTTAAGTTGTGAGATGATTTGTCAAAAAAATAACAATATTAATGGTTACTATTTTTTAAAGACAATTTTAAACAGTTACGCTAAAATAAATACAGAACAAATGAATGGCAATGATATAGATGACATACTTAAAAAATAACTTTTATAATAATGTTTTACAAGGTACGGTTTGGTGCAGAAACCCACAGAGCCTCACCATAGCCAACGACATCAGTCCAAGGGACAAACCATCACCGTTTGCCTGGCCACTCTGGGTTTTGTAAAAGTCGCGACCCGTAAACCCCAACACCGCGGTGTGAATGCAACGCTCCTGTCTACGCAGGTGAGAGTCGATTCGTGTCTTGGTTCGTCGCCGCCGTGTGCGCTCCAGGGACAGCGTCTCTCAGCCACAGCGAGCTACTATTGGTGAGAAGCCACTGAGAGTCGTGGCGAGCGCAGCTCCCACTGAGAGCGTAGCGCGTGGACCTGGCTCCCGTCTGGAAGTGGTCAAAGCCGACCGTGTAACGTGTCTTACGTTGTGTCTAGCCAGCTACGTGCGGTATGAAGCTCGTGTCTGTGACCTTGATCACCTGAGCACATTTCCACGGAGTATCTCGTGAGGTTTGTAACCTCGTGCTAAGTAATGTTGGCTTCCTTGTTCATCTCCGATGTTGTGAACCCCAGGATGTGGATGGTTAAAATATTTTACCGGGAAAGTCGCTCGATTAAACTTCTCGTTCGCAAGGGTGTCCGAGGTGTCAAGTAACACATTCGTAAAAACTTCAATAAAACGATTTACTATGGACTATATTTCGTTATATTTCACCAGGTAAGGTACACTGAGCAATGTAGCTCTTATTCAGAAACGATCTGGCCATCAAATGATGACGAAGTGGCTTATCATAATGTGGAAATGTATTTCAGTAACTTAGTACTCTAAAAGCGTGATGTTGATTCTAAATGAGGGAAAAACGACCACGGTGAGAAAGAGAGACACGCAAACTCCTAATATGCAGCAGGCGTCGGGGTCGGGATCGAATCCACGACCTCCTGCAGACCAGGCGAGGGTGTTAACATCTAAATCACTCCAAATAAAACGTTAAAATCTACATCTTATTCGGTTTACGTTCATGTACAACGTGAAACACAATGATACAGAGCCAAGAACAGAGGCAAGGCATCACACCCATGAGCATTAGAGGGCAGTCAAACGCACGAATGTGCGGTGCGCACTGCCGTTTCATGTGGTACGTTCACTCGCTGTCAAAATAACTCCACGCGTTCGTCAAACACTGCGTGGAGCTTAAAAGTAACATTAATCGACCTTTCAGGCAACGGCCCTACTTCATAGGACATAATTGAGAGTTAATCAAGACTGCGATTATGAATGAGTGTGTAAAGTAGTAACTCGGCAGGAGACGACTTCACGGGTAGCACACTCTTTATTTTCACCAACTTGTAGTTACACGGATGACTAACACCCTACTTCGTTACACGGGTGACTAACACCCCACTTAGCTACTCGGGTGACTAACACCCACTTAGCTACACGGGTGACTAACACCCACTCAGCTACACGGGTGACTAACACCCACTCAGCTACACGGGTGACCAACACCCACTCAGCTACACGGGTGACCAACACCCACTCAGCTACACGGGTGACCAACACCCTCCTTAGCTACTCGGGTGACTGACACCCACTCAGCTATACTGACACGGGCTCTTACGCCCCGTAGCCTTCCAGGACACACCCAGCCAGGGTGCCCGTCTCGGCTCTGGGTACCACCGTCCCGACCCACACGGGCGTCGGACTACGGTCCCCCAGTCTCGGCTCCGAGCCACACAGGGCCCCGGTCCTCACAAGGACGGCGGGACTAGGGGTCTCGGGCCACTACCTCCTCCACCCCGTCTTCGGTCTTCAACTGGTTAACACTGACCACGAGTGCTCTCGCGCGTCTCCCTTTATACCCCTCCTGCGGACGTCGCTGAGAGCACCCACTTATCTGACCAATCGCTGCGCACTCGCTACGATCCTCTTTTCCCAGCTTGTGTCAGCGCGCCTTACCACCGGCGCGCGCGTCCATACCACGCCCACATCGCGTGCCCAACCCCGCGCCCCGTGATCCATCACTGTCGGCGCACGTCAATACCACCACTACATCACCCCCTACCACATAGCTCGCAGCCGACCCGGCTGCTAATAAAATATACAACACCCCTTCACCCCTATGTGTGCCCCGTAACATAACAACAAAACCCTAACAACACAACATGAACACCGCAATCCGCAAAACCCAGCAACTGCCACACCCACAACAAGAACAATATGCGCAATCCGGCGAGTGGCAACGATAATGTGTATGCGGAAAGAGTAACAATAAAAATAAAAAAATATTTTTCATTTTCTCTTCTTTTCTCTCCGACTCGTGCAGCGTCCCAATGTGTCCGAGAGTCCCTTGAACGGGACATTACCCTGGCAGAGGGGGACCCCGGCAGCGAGGTCGGGCTTTAAACAAAAAAGGAAAATTTACTTTTTTTTTTTTTTTCATGAAAAGTGTTGCGTCCTAGCCCGAGTCCGCCTTGCCGGTCCGTCGTACGGCACCAGACGCAGTTGGCCATCCGGTGGCGCCGGCAGTTCAGGAAGGCATGGGCCAGGCATCGGGGCTCCGCGCGAGCCGCGGGGTTCCGGTTCCCGACGGTCAACAGCCGTCAGGTCCGAGACACCTGGGGGTGGGTCAGGTGGAGACACGTGAGGATCAGCCTGCGACACATCCCTCCCCGAGTCGACGGTCACATCACACGCTCGGTCGTCACGGCACAACCCGGGGTCACGCGGCGCCGCGTAGGGTTTCAGTCGGGAGGGGTGCACGTACCAACGGCGTTTTCCCCATTTAATCTGTATACTCTGGGGTCGTGCAACCCGCACAATTTCCACCGGTCCCCTCCATGGTCTCAACAGTTTGGGGGACGTAGCCAACGGTGCGTGTGGACAATGCAGCCAGGCCTTATCGCCCGGTTCCCAATTGTTCGTATGCACCTTCCGTCCATGCAATCGCTCGTTCGTGATCTGCCGAGACCGCGAATTCAATCTCGCAGCCTCTCGCGCTTCAGCCAATTTGGCGATGTTAAACTTGATATGGTCTGCCAATTTAGATTTTGCACGTGGCTGGGAAATCCCCAGTTGGACGTCCATGGCCGGATCGGCCTCCCGCCCATACATCAGAAAAAATGGAGAAAACCCCGTCGCCGCATGAGGTGCCATCCGATAGGCCGCTAGTACCCCCGGTACCTGTAAGTCCCAATCCACCTGGTCATCGCATACCTGTTGGCACAGCATAGACGTAATCGTCCTGTTCAGACGTTCAACCATACCGTCAGTCTGCGGGTGGTACGGGGAGGTACGTACTTTCTTTGTACCCAACAGGTCGCACACCTCGCGCAACAAAACACTCGAAAAAATTTTCCCTTGATCCGTCAGCAAGCGTTCGGGGGCGCCTTTGTCCAAAACATAACCTTGGACAAAGGCGTCCGCCACTGCCGCAGCCGACTGGTTGGCGAGTGGCCATGCCATGCGCCAGCGGGTGAAGTACTCTACGCCAACCAGCAGGAGCTTATTTCCCCGAGGCGTAGCGGGAAAGGGCCCCAAGATGTCCAGCGCGACCAATTCGTTCGTGCGCGAAACCTGGATGGATTGCAGCGGTGGATTAGCCGCTATTGGTGGCGGTTTTCTTCGGGCGCACCCTACACATCCCTTAAGAATGTTCGCCACGTCGTTGCCCATCCCCGGCCAATAGTAGTCTCGCTGAATGAGGGCGAGCGTTTTGTGAAACCCCAGATGCATGAGTCGTTCATGGGCAGCCAGGACGACCCTACCCCGTACAGCAACCGGCACCACAAGCATGTGACGCCGGGACATGTAGTCCCACTTCATCAAGAGGCCCTGTCTGCACACCCAGGAACCGACCCGCGTTTCCCCGCCCTCAGGATCGTCAACCTTCCGACGTAGCGCGAGTAGGGAGCTGTCGGCCATTTGCAGACGGCCCCACTCGATGAGAGGCAATGCTAACAGCGAGTCCCTCCCCGTGGGGGTGTCGACCCCCGTAGTATCCGTGGCGGCTAGCACCACTTCCGCGGGGACAGCGACAGAGGGTTTACACCGCGCCGATCCTAACTGACATGCGCATTCCGTACGCGTCGGCAACCGTGACAATGCATCCGCATTCGAGTGGCGCAACCCCTTGCGGTAAATCGTCGTGAATTGGTAGTCCTGAAGGACCTCCAACCATCGGGACAATTGGCCGGATGGCTGCGCCACCCGCATAGCGTATTGGAGAGCCGCATGGTCCGTGCGAACCGTAAAGTGACGGCCATACAGATACGGCCTGAATTGCTGTATAAAAAACACAATCGCCAGCAATTCACGCCGTGTCACGCAGTAGCGTTGTTCCGCGGGGGACAGAACCCTGCTACCGTAGGCGACCACCCGTTCGACCCCCCCGACCACCTGTGAGAGCACTCCCCCGATACCCGTGTTACTGGCATCCGTGTCGAGCACAAACGGTTGCGTGAAATCGGGGTAACACAAGGGGGGAGCCTGCACAAAGGCGTCACGAAGGGAGCAGAACGCGGCCTCCTCCTCCGGCCCCCAGTGAAACCGCACCCCTTTAGCCGTCAAAGCGTGCAGGGGCCTGGCTATGGTGGCAAACTGCTTGACAAAACGACGGTAATAGGAGGCAAATCCTATGAAGCTGCGGACTTCAGTAACAGAGGTCGGTGTTGGCCATGAGCCGACGCATTGCGTCTTAGCAGGGTCCGTCGAGATCCCCAAACGGCTAACGATATGGCCCAAATACCTGACCGATTCCCGAAGCAGAAAACATTTAGCCGGTTTAAATTTTAGCTTAGCGGAACGCATCCTGAGAAACACTGCTCTCAGTCGCTGGAGGTGCTCCTCAAAAGTTCGGCTGAAAACGATGATATCATCGAGGTAAATCAAACAAGTGTCCCATTGGAGGCCTGACAAAACCAATTCCATGAGCCTCTGGAACGTGGCAGGAGCGGAATGTAAACCCATGGGCAATCGGTTGAACTCAAATAGGCCTCCCGGTGTCCGGAAAGCGGTTTTTGGTTTTGATTCGTCATCGAGGGGCAATTGCCAAAATCCCGAAAGCAAATCGAGCGTCGAAAAAAACTGTGCTCCTGCCAAGGCATCCAGCGACTCATCCATCCTGGGGAGCGGATACGCATCGGCCATTGATATTTTGTTTAGGCGGCGGAAATCGACACAGAACCGCAGGGATCCATCCTGTTTTTTAACCAAGACGATAGGAGCACCCCACGGACTGGAAGAGGGCGCAATGATGTCGGCCGCCAACATGTCATTTACTGCCGACTGCACATGCTCCTTCTCGGCTGGACTGAGCCGGAAGGGATTCTGTCGAATAGGGGCCGCGTCCCCAGTAGCTATGTGGTGGCGCAACAGGTCTGTGCAGCCAATATCGTACTTGTGCCTGCTAAACACGTCAGCGAACTCGAGTAGCAAGCCCCTCAATGCACCCAACTGCACACTGGACAAGGTACTGGACCCGGCACACAACGAGTCCAACCACTCCGTCCCCTCCTCACTTCGGGGATGCGTATCGGCACTCGAATCGGCGTGAGCAACGAGCTGTTCCTCGACGGGTAGCGGCGCGGCGTGAGCCAGCACCGTTCCCTGCGTAATCACGGCCGGCCGCGACCCCGTATTCAGGACCACAACGAACGGCTCACTGTCCCCTCTCACCATGGTCTGGGCCACCGCTAAGTCGAGGTCCCCTTTAGCCCTGTTAGACGGCCCCAACAGAACTCCCTGTGCCCCCTCATCTGCCCCAAGGGGTTTTCTCAACCGAAGAGGTACCAACATTTGCGATCCCGGGGGCACCCGTACAGTCCGGGTTGCCAGCGCCTGCACCGTCGCACAAGCCGTGCGTATCTTATTTGGACTCTTCAAAAACTCAACCCGCCGTCCCGATGGAAGCTCAATGCAGGCCTGGTCTATGAGAATTTTGATGGGCATTTTAGACAGAAAGTCCGTGCCTAGTAAACAAGGAACGGCCAACGATGATGATACAAAAATGGGACCCGCCAATTTAATGTCGCCAATACAAATATTCGCTCGAATCTGGCCGATGATTCCCAAAGATCCCCCGTTCGCCACGTAAAATGGAACGTCCACCGGCAGAAGGGGTCGACATTGGACGGGAAGAATATTATAAATAAGGTCCGAAATGATAGTGGCCGACGCACCCGTGTCCACGAGCACCCGGACCTCAACCCCGTCAATGTACCCCTTACCACGGACGACCCGGCCGACGCAGCCACTATCCTGTGGGCCAATTCGGACCACTCGACTGCCTTCGGGCCGTACGCGGACCCCTCTCGCCGAACCGAACCCCCGGTGCCCATACACGGTCCCCCCACCGCTAAGCGGCGACCCGAACGTGCCGTGCGTGTGGACCGAACGTGTGAGGTGCCGCGACTTGCCGGGTTCAGCTGGGATGTCTTGAGGCCCTGGTCGTCGTCCGGACGTGGTCCCGTGGTGCGTTGACGCAGGGCCCGGCACCCGGACGCGACGTGGCCCCGAAGGCCGCAGTTGTAGCAGACGACGAGGGACGTCGCAGGTTTCGGTTGCTCCAGCTTGCGGGAGGAGCGTGTGGGCGAACGACCTCCCGTTCTCCACTCCCCCGGCCTTGAACCAGCGAAGGCCTCCTCCCGAGGTACAGCAGGCTGAGGTTCGATGATCGTGGCGGCCGGTGCCCCGTTCTCCACCGATGCGCAGACGACCGTCGGCTTCCGCTTTAGGACCTCGTAAGCGTGAATACTCGTGGCAATCCCCAGGGAGCAGATGTCCATTTCGTCCGCCGTATTAATGGGAACTCCCAATCCGTGAGCCAGCGCCAGCAGCTGCTCCGTCACCATGGCGTCCTTCCCCTCCTTGTCCATGCGGGGAAAAGCTGAGTCCACCAGGGCGAGCAGCGCCGTGCGATAGGCGAGCGTTGTTTCTCCAACCACCTTCCGCCGATCGTAGAACTGGTGGCGACAGGTCGAGGGCGGCCCGAACACCTTGGCCATCAGGTGTAGCGCGGCCTGGAGCGTTGAGCGGGACGACCTCGGGGCAGACGTGAAGGCCGCAAGCGCGTCGTCGTCGAGCATCGCTGGCAGCGCGCGCAGGGCAGTGGTGTCGGACCACCCCGACATTTCTTGATGCGCGATGAACCGTCGCTGGAAGGCTCCCCAGTCGCCCCCGTCCGCCTTGATCGTCGTCGTCGTCGTTGGAACGATTTTCCCGCGCGCCGCTGTGGTTGTAGAAAATGTCGGCTCCGTCTGCAGGCGCAAAATGGAGAGCTCCGGCGCTCGCCGATGACGCGGGCTGCGCTGTGTGGAGATCTCTGGCCACGTGGTGTCCGCGTTTCCCGCCAACCGGTGGCGGACCCTCAAAAATGGCGCCAACTCCAAAACTTTTGGCGCGAAACGCCTTATGGCGGGAACCCTCCAGCCGCGCCGCCTCCTCCAACCCCGCAGGCGTTCCACCGGCCGCTGGAACGGAGATATCCGCCAAGATCGCAGCGGCAGCGAGCAGCAACTCCGCCAGGCGGGAGTGTGCGTCCTGCAGGCTGGTGTCGGAGGCAAGCGGAGCATCGGCCATTTCTGCGAAGTGCTGCATCGGCGGCAACTCCTTGTCCTCTCCTCCCGAGGGTGGTGTCACCGGTACGCCGTCGTCTCCCCGGTCTTGCACGTGGGAACGAGAAGTCTTCCTTGTGTCCATTCTCCTTGAAGACAGGTTTACTTCTGACGCCAGTTGTAAAGTAGTAACTCGGCAGGAGACGACTTCACGGGTAGCACACTCTTTATTTTCACCAACTTGTAGTTACACGGATGACTAACACCCTACTTCGTTACACGGGTGACTAACACCCCACTTAGCTACTCGGGTGACTAACACCCACTTAGCTACACGGGTGACTAACACCCACTCAGCTACACGGGTGACTAACACCCACTCAGCTACACGGGTGACCAACACCCACTCAGCTACACGGGTGACCAACACCCACTCAGCTACACGGGTGACCAACACCCTCCTTAGCTACTCGGGTGACTGACACCCACTCAGCTATACTGACACGGGCTCTTACGCCCCGTAGCCTTCCGGGACACACCCAGCCGGGGTGCCCGTCTCGGCTCTGGGTACCACCGTCCCAACCCACACGGGCGTCGGACTACGGTCCCCCAGTCTCGGCTCCGAGCCACACAGGGCCCCGGTCCTCACAAGGACGGCGGGACTAGGGGTCTCGGGCCACTACCTCCTCCACCCCGTCTTCGGTCTTCAACTGGTTAACACTGACCACGAGTGCTCTCGCGCGTCTCCCTTTATACCCCTCCTGCGGACGTCGCTGAGAGCACCCACTTATCTGACCAATCACTGCGCACTCGCTACGATCCTCTTTTCCCAGCTTGTGTCAGCGCGCCTTACCACCGGCGCGCGCGTCCATACCACGCCCACATCGCGTGCCCAACCCCGCGCCCCGTGATCCATCACTGTCAGCGCACGTCAATACCACCACTACAAGTGCGTGCGTGTTTGGGTTTTTACTCTGATGATCGTTGCTTTAGTGACTGTAAGGGTTTGGAATTGGTTCCCACGCACGCGTTTCTATCTGTGTGCACGTGACAGAGTTTAGCGGATCAACAGCGAATTAATAAATAAATAACAACGCCAACTTCTGCAGCGCCGTAGCATTGCGAGCCGTTCTCAAATCACCGAAATGTTTTGGCGACGCTGCGTTCGGCAGTTGGCGCACAAACAACAATAAAACAATCTCAGCACATTCGTAGAGTCACTCTACCTCTTCTCCAGGCTCGAGATGTGCTGTGAAGAGGGGCTATTGCTCGAAACGTCGCCTGTTATATACAGTACTACATTCTAAGGCCACACAGTGTCATGAATAAACGTGAGTTTTCATCATTGTTAAAAATACGTGTGTATTTGCACGTGTATATATTTGTGTGCATTTCAGTTTCTCCGTTTGTAAATGATAGTGTAACTCACCACAGAGTAGCTATGCCAGTGTGTTTATATTTACTACCCAGACCCAACATGTCACATCACCCTATCTACTGTGTACAGCTCAGATAAAGTACACGTGTGTGTGTTGCTGTTACATACCCTCACCATGTACTATAGCTAAGTTATAGACAGTGCATAGTGTGTTGTATAGTGTGACGTGTAATGTTGTTACATACCCTCACCATGTACTATAGCTAAGTTATAGACAGTGCATAGTGTGCTGTATAGTGTGATGTGTAATGTTGTTACCTGTCAACCCATACGGATTTACCCGTATTCTTGTACAAGGAAATTATGTAAAAACATTTTGTTTGTCTGTTTGTTTCTCCCTTGTGATGGGACTTTGTAGGATGAACGCTGGGATTTATAAGGGACACGGGGTGACCAATCACGTCTGGTCGGTCCGTAATAAAGTAGGGCACTGATAAGGGGTTGACGGCTCTGCATACCCACACCATGTGCTAGATCTGAGCTGTAAACAGTCAACGGCGAGGTTAATGTGAGAAAATGATGAGAAGTAAACTCCTCGGTTCTTTCGCTAAAGTCACGTAGATATTTTTTTTACCGAAACAACCAAAGAGTATGGATTCCTGCAGTCATAAAAGCTTCAAATCAAGCACGATGAGAAGCGTCTGTCGTCAAAGTAAAACGTCACATCGGTGATGAATCGCGCGTAGTGAATTGAAAGAGACATTGATGAGGCGTCAACCATTAATGTTGTATAACAACAACAACAGCAGCAGCTGCTGGGCGTCAACGAGCTGCACCACTCACACGCCGTTCGCCACAACGCGCTACAGACGCAGTCCATGGCGACACGGAGCCAAGGCGAATTCGCCGCTGCACTCCGACAACAAAAAAAGCGGTGGATAAAGCAAAGCACTTTCTGGCAATCAGCCGAATGTTAACAAGACGCAGGGAACTACTAACTTTTATATTAATATATACTGTAGATGTCCATAATGCAGGTTATTTGGGTTAGATGGTTCACCCCCAATAAAACTGTATAACGGATATTGGTCGCGAAAGTTTTACGTGTTAAACTACTGTGGATGTCATCTTCTTGGTTCTTTCGGTAAAGTCACAGAGAATGGAAATAATAAAAATAAAACATAATAAAATAATTCTCACGACGTTTCGGCCACAACGCAAGCAGCCGTCCCCAGGTGAAGAACAGGTCTGTCAAGACGACAGAGTCTGAATGACACACCCCAGGCTTGGAGCGTATATTTAAGCTGGGAGGGAGGAGGAAGAGTGCCTTGACAAAAGAATTTGCATATCAAGAGGAATTTTAGCATATTTATGGGAAATGCAGATATGCGATTAGTACTACTTGTGAAATGCGTAGGAGGTTTGGCGAGGGGTTTAAAGTTATGTTTGCCCGTGCATTAAGCAGGATTAGCAGCATCAAAGGTAGGGGATAGCAGGAAGCATTAATAAATGAAAGGAATGTTAATAGTCTGTAGCTGCAGTCACTAAACCACCACGTAAACAATTAAAGTATAAACTACATAGTATCATCAGTATACTAAATATACTCTCCAATAAGTTGAGTTACTAACAGTAAGTAATATATTACAATTCTATGTCGCAAAAAATATTATATTCTTCCAGCTAAACTTTATTCTCTTACATCAAACGGGTCTACAACGTACTATATACTGCCATAGACAAACCCAACATTAAATTATATACTGTATTGCTATACACCACTCTATACCTTATACATTGTAATATTACGCTATGTATTATTCTACCCACCCTACTGTATATCACACTGCTCTATATTCACTATACAATTATGATACTATATATTACTTTGTACATTGTATTAAACATTACAATTTTATACTATTTATTATTATACAATCCGCTATACACTATACCATTGACCGTCGCGTGAAAGATACTAAGAGGAAGCAACGAAATATGTCAATGGGAGAGTGGTGGTAGGAGACTTGCAGCGGAGCAAATAATCTATTCCCTGCGGAGAATACAAGATATATAGTCAATGCCAATGAGTGGACTGCGGTCTGAAAGTCACCGTAAACACACTCAGTTAAGATCCGAAATGGTTGATTGTGTCCTTCCAATGATTGCTGAGCCAGAATCCATCTTCTCGGTTGAAATTGTCTCTGTGTTTGTATATGTGGATCGCCTCATGAACGAAACTCTCATGGTAGCCAGATGGCTTGCAGAGAACATCTGTCTTGGAGAAGTCAATATCATTTGAGCCCACTGAATTGTAACAGTGATCTGCCACGGCTGAGGTGTTTGTCCTACCGTGTTTCAATTCTGCTTTATGTTCACGGATGCGGTCCAAGACATGTCGTTTGGTTTCTCCAATGTAACTGCTACCACAGAGGCAACTTAGTTTGTAGACGCCAGGGTACTGTATGTCTGGAACCACATCTTTTACAGATGGGATCAGATCACGGATTTTATGTACTGTGTTGAATCGGACCTGGATCTTGTGTTTTATCAGGATTTTGGAGATCTTTTTGTGACCCCAGCAATGTAGGGTAAGGTGATGGTTTTGAAAGGCTCCTCAACAGGATCCTTCTTGACGGTTGGAGTGATGGCTTTGCGGATTGTGTAGTCGGAATAACCATTAGCCTTAAGAGCTTGGCGTACATGTTTGAGTTCACTGGCAATGTGTTCCTGGTCGGATATGCATTGGGCTCTATGGTATAGAGTCTTGATGAGGAAATTCTTCTGGGATGGATGGTTGTGGGAATCCGGTTTTAGATAAGCATCCGTATGGGTGGCTTTCCTGTAGACAGAATGGCTCATTGAACCATCAGATCTCCTTTTAATTAGGACATCCAAAAAGGGTAGCTTGCCATCTTTTTCGACTTCCATGGTGAATCTGATGGCTGGGTGTATGGAATTGATGTGGTCGAGGATGTGTTATGGTGATGTGTTAACTTTCCTTGTACTTGCGCTACTATCATGTTTGTGTACTGTTTGTTATTGTAATGTTCTTACCCCGTGCTCCTACTGGACATCTGTTAAAAAAGTTTTACAGGTCATCTGATTCCTCCTGCAGTATAAATATTCCGATTCTGATGTACGTCAGTCCATAGATGCCAAATTAATATCTGTGATAGTAACAAATCGCGTTACTGGTATTGCTCACCGTAGCTGCTGGGCTGTTCGGAATGTACCACTCACTCAGCGGGTGGGGGAAGATAGCAACAATATCGCATTGACTTTAACTTTAAAATATAACAAACACAAACAAAGCAAGATACAAAATCACTGAAACTGTTATTGTACAATGATGAACAAATTCGAATTTGAATCGACAGAATATGGTAAAGTTTTCGTCATAAAATTGTGAAATAATGGAATAGAATCACCCCTGTGGTTGGTAATGGTTTCTCTCTCCGTGGGTCATCGCGGACAAATTATTTCCGTGTTCGTCTCCGCTGAGCTGCTCACACAGCGTCTCCTGAACAGTACACACCTCGTCAATGGTAATCAACATCTCACGATATTATAAACATAAAGGATTTTTGTTCGAATATATTCTATGAGCCACAGTGAGAAACTGTTCTGGGTGCATCCTCGGGTCATGGCGAGCGCAGCTCCCGCTGAGAACGTGGACCGTGACTTGACCTGTTCCATCTGCCTGGACATGTTTGACTGCTCTCCACGTTGAGCTGCGGCCACTCGTTCTGCCTCCAGTGCCTGGAGGACGCCTGGAAGGAGATAGACTCCTACTGCTGCCCGAAGTGCCGCAAGACCTTCCCTCGACGACCCCAGCTGACCAGGAACGTGACAATCGGCAACCTCATAGAGCAGCTGCGAGTGACTGAGACAATGGCTGCTGCTGGTGTTGTTTTCTGTGACAACTGCCCAAAAGGCAAGACGCTTGCAGTGAAGACCTGCCTCAGGTTTGAGACGTCCTTCTGCAGGGAACACCTCATGCCTCACCTGAAAAATACGAAGTTTAAAGATAACGTCCTGGTTTAATCAGATGTGAACCCTGAAGAACGCAAGTGCAAGAGGCAAAACGAGGAGCTCAAGTTCTACTGCAAGCAAGACCTGAGCCTCGTGTGCAGGGACTGCACCATCGCAGGAGACCACACGGGTCATAAGTTTATCACACTGGAGGATGAGCATCAGACACGGAAGGTGAGGCCCGCGTGGGTTGAGTTGGAGTCACTCCACCCTTCTCAGCAAGATGGCGGCAGCGTGATGGCAGCGTGTGAATGGCTCTGCATGAGTGTGAATGAGTGTGAACTGTGTGTGAGAATGTGAGTGTGTGTGAGAGTGGAGACGTGTGTGAGGGTGGGCCGTGTGTGAGAGGGAGACGTGATTTTTTTTTTAGATCGTTGTTGTTGTTGAGATCGCTGTTGTCCTGTGTGTGGTGGGGAGCGCGCGTGGTGCGCGCGTGTGTGTGTGTCACCCAGCGTTGTCCACGGCGTCGGTGATGGGTGTGTGTATGTGTGGTGAGCGTGTGTGCGTGTGGTGAGCGTGTGTGCGTGTGGTGAGCGTGTGGTGAGCGTGTGGTGAGCGTGTGGTGAGCGTGTGGTGAGCGTGTGGTGAGCGTGTGGTGAGCGTGTGTGTGTGCGTGTGGTGAGTGTGTTTGCACACACGCGGCTCAGGGGCCCCGGGCTGAGCGCGGGGACCACCACCACAACCACGGCCACCACCACAACCACGGCCACCACCGCAGCAGCACTAACCACAACCACCCACACCACCACAACAACAACAACGACCGCAGCCACCAACACCAACAACATCCGCCCACACCCCGTCGGGGCCTGCGTCGGGGCCTGCTCGAGGTGGCCTACTTCGAGGAGGCCTACTTCGAGGAGGGCGCTCGTCAAACAGGCGAGAAACCGTACATGTACGACGAGTGCGGCAAGACATTACTCGCGCTCGGCCTACCTGTACGTTTTCACGTGTGTGTTTAACTGTTGTGGTTTTTTGTTATTTTAAAGATGGCAGTTCTGCTGTGTATTCTACTGCTATCCCTCACGGCCATATCTAGTGCCAAACACAACTCCATCACTGGCAGCCCTCGTTATTTCGAGTCCATAGTTCAAGCTCCATTTGCCACTACACCTGCTAGTGAAACAGCTTATAGCCACTTCTACACTCCATCATTGTATTTTTTAAGCCCTATTTCTGTCCTATTACTTCACCAGCACTCCTTCCTAACTTCATTATGCTCTTAAAAATGTCACCATACGCAAGCAGTTGCTATTCGTCCAAGGTTCGTCGCTCTTCATCCATTCACAGAAAATACTTGTGCAAACTATTAATGCTAATTTTCTTATTTCTGGGAGGTATTGAGCTTCATCCTGGCCCAAATGTAAAGAACTCATTTAATTTTGTAGATTTTTCTGGCAGAAAAGGTGTTGGTGTTCTACATGTCAACATCAGAGGGCTTGTGATTAAATTAAGTCAACTAAAACTAGAAGTGGCAAATCTGGACCCAGACATTTTTTTAGCTTTACAGAAACATTTCTCACTCCGGTCGTCATTGACTTGCAGATTACGATTGACAACTACAACCTTTTTCGACTTGACCGAGGGTCTAAAGGAGGTGGAATTGCCATATATGTTCGTAGTACTATTGCATGTTCACCAGCTCATTCCTTGTTAAAGAAACATTGCTTTGAAGGTCTAGCTCTCAGCATCACTCCCTAAAAATCAACAGATATTGGTAGTGTGCTGCTATAGACTGCCTAGTGGTAAGGATGTTGAAGCTGGGAATGCACTGAGGGAGCTTATTGGGGGCCTTCCTAAAGGTGAAATCATTTTAATGGGTGATCTCAATTGGAATTGGCTAAACCCGCCGGCTGTGGCCCCAAATTTTGCAGTTGAATTTAACCTATTTCAATTAATAAATGTCCCTACAAGACCCAACCTAAAAAACCCGGGACAGTCATCTCTGCTTGACGTCCTATTAACAAATGCCCCTCACAATTTCGTGCTGACAGGTGTCCTGGGTAATAACCTTAGCGATCACTCTTTCATATTTGGGGAGAGATCATCAGCCAGACAGAAAGCCCCCCCTAAATTGGTTGAGAAGCACTCCATGAGACACTTCAGCATTCAGGCATTTACTAATGATGTGCTTCACTCAGATATTGACAAGGTCTGTGATATGCCCAACCTGACTACGGCTTGGAGACCTTCAGGTACACGTTTTTCCAAATTCTTAACAAACATGCTCCGTTGGTTAAAATTAAAACTAAAGGCAACCGCCCACCATGGTTTGATCCCTTGATTACTAAGCTCATGAAAACTAGGGACAAGGCTTGGGCATGTGCTCAGAAAAGTAATTTGGTCAATAACTGGCTAGAATACAGGATTTTAAGGAATAGATGCGTCAAAATAAATACGGCATGCAAAAAATTACTACTTCTCTTCCACTCTCCTTGAATCTCATGGAAATGCCAGGATTTTCTGGAAAACAATGAAATGTATCGAAAAGGCATCTAACACAGATAATCTGCCCGTTGAGTTTAACCGAAATGGGGAATATTTTTCAGATCCCCAAAAAATAGTTGACAATTTTAACCTTAATTTTTCTGAAGATGGTACCCTATTTGATAATGTATTGGGAGTCACCCCTGCTCATGCAAATTCCTACACCCCTATCCAAACATTAAGCGAATTTAGTTTTCAGCCAATCCACGAAAGTAATGTTCTGAAACAACTGTCCTACCTCAAAGGGTCCTCCTCTACCGGAGCAGATAGTATTCCCGTCTTTGCTCTGCTAACTGTTGGTCACCTAATATACAAACCTATAGCCCATATTTTCAACCTGTCCATCAAAGAAGCATCAATACCTCTAGAATGGAAACATTCATACGTTCGTCCACTTCACAAAGGGGGCCCTAAAGATGATCCAGATAACTACCGACCTATCTCAATTTTGTCCCCGTTGATGAAAATTTTTGAAAAATTATTGAACTACCAACTTATCAGTTTCCTGTCCGACAACAATCTATTACATCAAAACCAATCTGGGTTCCGAAAAAAATACAGTACCACATCTGCTGCATTAGATTCTTTGAATCACATTTACAGTAGCCTTGATAATAAGCAGTACTGCGCCAGTTTTTTTCTTGACTTGTCCAAAGCCTTTGATACAGTCGACCACAACACCCTGCTTAGTAAACTAAGTTGCCTACGTTTCTCCAAACACGCAGTAGAATGGTTAAAAAATTACCACTCTTTTCGCACCCAAACTGTACTCACAGATGGTTGGAGGTCAAACAAATAACAAAAGGGGTTCCACGGTGTTCAATCCTCGGCCCCCTCTTGTTCTCTATGTCAATAAATTGGGCACTGACCTGGATCATTCCAGGGTAAATCTTTTTGCAGATGACACGATACTGATTACTGCTGGCCGCTCTCTGGATGACGTGATTGCTAAACTCCAGGGTGATTTCAACAAACTACAACATCAGCTAGTTGCTCTTAAACTAGTCCTGAATACCTCCAAAACCAAGGTGCTATGCTTCTCACCAGGACTAAAGCAGGAAGTTATTTTTCCCCAATTACATTCCTTAAATAATTATCAAATAGATCAAGTCAAGATCTATAAGTATCTTGGGGTCATTCTTGATTCAAAACTGAAATTTGAAGATCACATTGATTATATTGGTAAAAATAAAAAAATAAAAATTGGTTTTCTGTATCGACACAAGCACTGCTTTCCCCCTATGTTCCGTTTGGAATTGATAAAAGCTACCATACTGCCTCTACTTGATTACTGTGACATCGTGTATAAATCAGCCCCAAGTACTGTACTGAAGAAGCTTGACTCAATGTATCACTCGGCCTTATGATTTGCATTGAACTGCCCATATAGGACTCACCACTGTGATCTCTACATTGGGTCAAACTTAACATCTCCCAATGTTCGACGGCTTGTGCATCAGATCTTATTTATTCATGATGTACTTACAAAAGAATCCGCAGATTACCTGCTGGATCTCCTCTCTGTTTCAAAGAACAAATTTGACCTAAGGTCTTCACTCATTTACCAGCTTCACATTCCCTATTGTCGTACAAATACTGGAGGAAGGGCCTTTGCTATTGATGCCCCCAGGGTCTGGAATGCTATTGCCAATAAACTGCAACTTGAATCGCTTTCTATGAGATCTTCACTTAAAACTGCTCTAGAGGAGTTGTACACCCCTAGCTTCCACCGCAATTTAGTAGCCTAAAATACAATGTTTCGCTCCGGATGATCGCCGCAAAGTATGATCTGTGTTTTAGTGTGCTGATCTTAAAGGTGCATTGAAAAATGTTGATACCCCGACTGATGCTCCTACTGTTGTGGAGTGACTCATGCAGCCAGCTATGGCTGCAGAATTTGGTAGTACATGTTGTTTACGTCGTTTATTGTGAAAATTCGGTCACAGTTCCTATGACCACTGTTTCATTGCTTTTATGGCTTTATTTTGGTGATTTTCGAAAAGTTTTTTGGTTTGGCCATGTTTGTTTGCTGTAGTACAGAGTTAGACTGATGGCCTTAATCTAAGTTGTCTTGTGGTTGTTGTTGTTTGACTTGCATCCCACTGGGATTTTTGCACACAGTGTTGGTGTACGGTGCTTTTTCTGCAATATTTTGATGTCTTTTCTTGGATTTTCTGTTTGCACATAGTCACTATAAGATGTATTCTTGTTCATGTTTTTGTTTTTTGTTTGTTGCGGTTGCACCCGATTCAAGAGCCGAATGGCTCACAGGGCTATACCTAATAAATGAACTTGATCTTGAACCGCTTTCTTTGTTGTCGGAGTGCAGCGACGAATTTGCCTTGGCTCCGTGTCGCCATGGACTGCGTCTGTAGCGCGTTGTGGCGAACTACGTGCGAGTGGTGCAGCTCGTTGACGCACAGCAGCTGCTGCTGTTGTTGTTGTACAACATTAATGGTTGATGCCTCATCAATGTCTCTTTCAATTCACTACGCGCGATTTTATCACCGATGTGACTTTTTACTTTGACGACAGACACTTCTCATCGTTCTTGATTTGAAGCTTTCGTGACTGCAGGAATCCATTCTCTTTGGTTGTTTCGGTAAAACATATCTACGTGACTTTACCGAAAGAACCAAGGAGTTTACATCTCATCATTTTCTCACAAAAACCTCGCCGTTGACTGTTTACAGCTCAGATCTAGCACATGGTATGGGTATGCAGAGCTGTCAACTCCTTATCAGTGCCCTACTTTATTACGGACCAATCCAGACGTGATTGGTCACCCCGTGTCCCTTATAAATCTCAGCGTTCATCCTACAAAGTCCCATCACAAGGGAGAAACACAAACAAATAGACAAACAACATGTTTTACTCAATTTCCCTGTACAAGAATACGGGTAAACCCGTATGGGTTGACAGGTTTGTGTATGTAACAACATTACACATCACACTATACAGCACACTATGTACTGCATATAACTCAGCTATAGTACATGGTGAGGATATGTAACAAAATTACACATCACACTATACAGCACACTATGCACTGTATGTAACTCAGCTATAGTACATGGTGAGGGTATGTGACAACATTACACACACGTGTACTTTATCTGAGCTGTACACAGTAGATAGGGTGATGTGTCATGTTATAGACAACCTCATCGCTTGGGGTCTGGGTAGTAAATATAAACACTCGCATAGCTACTCAGTGGTGTGAGTTACACTGTTATAGACACGTAGAAACTGAAATGCACAAACATATATACGTGCAAATACACACGATGGAAACTCACTCTAGATTCGTTGCTTTCGTGACTGCAGGAATCCATACGCTTTGGTTCTTTGGGTAAAGTCACGTAGGTATAAAATAAAAATAAATCACGTTTCGATTGCAACACAAGCAATGATCATGTGGGAAAACCACAGCAATAATTATTTTTTATCCCACTTAAAGCAAAAAAATAATTATTGCTGTGGTTTTCCCACCTGATGATGATTGCTTGTGTTGCAATCGAAATGTCGTGATTTATTTTTTATTTTATACGTACGTGACTGTACCGAAAAAATAAAGGATGATGGAAACTCACGTTTATTCATGACACTGTATGGCCTTCGAAGGTAGTACTGTATACAAAACAGGAGACGTTCGAGCAACGGTCCCTGTTCACAGCACATCGCGAGCCCAGAGAAGATGTAGAGCGACTCTACGGATGTGCTGAGATTGTTTTGTTGCCAAACGCAGCGTCTCCAAAACATTTCGGTGATTTGAGAACCGGCTCGCCATGCTACGGCGCTACAGAAGCTGGCGTTGTTATTTATTTATTAATTCGCTGTTGATCCACTAAACTCTGCCACGTGCACACAGAGAGAAACGCGTGCGTAGGAACCAATTCCAAACCCTTACAGTCACTCAAGCAACGATCATCAGAGTCAAACCAAAACACGCACGCACTCATTCAGAATCGCCCTCCTGCTTTATCTCTCAATTATGTCCTATTAATAGGTCCGTTGCCTGAAACGTCGTTTAATATATGTTACCTTTAAGGGCCATGCAGTGTTATTTGACGAACGCGTGGAGTTATTTTGTGACATCGAGAGAACGTCCCACGTGAACCGGCAGTGAGCACCGCGCATTCGTGCGTTTGACTGCCTTCTGATGCTCGTGGGTGCGATGCCTTGGCTCTGTTCTTGGCTCTGTATCAATGTGTTTCACGTTGTATGTTAACGTAAACCGTGGAAAGATGTAGATTTTAACGTTTTTATTTGGAGTGATTAGATGGTAACTCCCTCGCCTGGTCTGCAGGTCGTGGTTTCGATTCCGACCCCGATGCTTGCTGCATATTAGGAGTTTGCGTGTCTCTCTTTCTGCCCATGATCGTTTTTTCCCTCCACATTTTGAATCAACATCACGCGTTTAGAGTATTAGGCGACTGCTATACATTTCCACATGATAAGCCACTTCGTTGAGCTATCATCTGTGATGGCCAGATCGTTTCTGAAAAAGAGCTACATTGCTCAGTCTGCCTTACCTGGTAAAATATAACAAAATATAGTCCATAGTTAATCGTTTTATTGAACTGTTTACGCATGTGTCACTTGACACCATGGACACCCTTGCGAATGAGAAGTTAAATCGAGCGAATTTCCAGATAAAATATTTTAACCATCAACATCCTGGGGGCTCACAACATCGGTGATGAACAAGGAAGACAACATTATTTAGCACGAGGTTACAAACCTCAGGAGACACTCCGTGGAAATGTGCTCAGGTGGTCAAGGTCACAGACACGAGCTTCGTATCGCACGTAGCTGGCTAGACGCAACGTAAGACACGTTACACGGTCGGCTTTGACCACTTCCAGACAGGAGCCACGTCCACTCGCTCCGCTCTCTGTGGGAGCTGCGCTCGCCACGACTCTCAGTTGCTTCTCACCGATAGCCGCTCGCTGTGGCTGAGAGACGCTGTCCCAGGAGTGCACACGGCTGCGACGAACCAAGAAACGAATCGACTCACCTGCGCAGACAGGAGCGTTGCATTCACACCGCGGTGTTGGGGTTTACGGGTCGCGATTTCTACAAAACCCAGTGGCCAGGCAAACGTTGATGGTTTGTCCCTTGGACTGATGTCGTCTATGGTAAGGCTTTGTGGATTTCTGCACCAAAACGTGCCGTGTAAAACAATATTATAAAAGGTTTTAAAAAAAAAAGTATGTCGTCTCTATCATTGACATTTATTTATTCTGGATTTATTTTAGCTTAACTGTTCAAAAAATTGTCTTAATAAAATAGTCAACTTATTATTGTTAATTATTTCACAAATCATCTCCCAACTTCACGTGTAAATGAGTGGGGGATCAGATGGGAGGGGAGGAGTGTAATCGTGTGGGTGGTTGAGGAGGTGTGTGTGGGTGGAGATTGGTGTTTTAGTGGTTAGTGCGCTGTGTTATGAGCCTACCGATCCAAGTTCAATTCCCACTCATGGCCACCAACACCAATGACCATTGTCTTAACCGATCATGGGCCTCCCTTAGGTCGATTCAGCCTCAAATGAGTACCTGGTGTAGAGTATAAATATCACCACTCGGAAGACAAAGGCAGCAGGGCTTGGTGCTGGCCACCCACCCACTCGTGTACTGTGCTGGCCTTCCGAGATGCTTGCTAATAGCACTTGCCCAACAGTCTGTTCAGGCTATACGGGGGATCTTTGTCTTTGTGCGGGTGGGTGAGTGAGCGGGTTTGCAGGTGATCAGGTGGGAGGGAGATCAGCTGGGAATGGGTGCTTGAATATGCATGAGGTGGGCAGGTGGGAGGGAGAGGCCCTTTAGATGGCTGGGGGGGTAGTAGGTTAGGGAGTGGCAGGTGTCAGGTAGGAGAGTGTTGGGTGCAGGTGAGTGGGTGGTGGTCATCATTACCAAGCGTTGTCATTATTATCATCATCGTGCTCTTTATCATCATCCATCAGTCAGGGTTCATTCATCATCATAGCTTATGGTGACGAGGAACAAGCAAACCCCCTGAGAGTGCAACTATAAATACCACGAGACGCTGTATGGAATGTGGACCAAGGCTACAGACAGCACTTACCTGTGAAGGCGTAAGCTGTAGATTTACAAACCGTGTCCGGATTTAATCTCCGATAATATAACATCCATACAAACAAAACAACAGTAACCATCCCCAAAAAATACATGTTTACACAAGTCAGTCAGACTCAGCTATGAGAGAGTCACATTCACAGCCTGGATGAAAATCTTGAAAATAGATTGTCTGATTTCATTTTTTATTCACCCTAAACACATTGACCCCTGACCCACAATACAATGTAATTACAATTCACAGGTAACCCAGAACCCAATCAAATATATGCATATTTTCGCGATCTAACCCATTAAAACTTTATCATTGATAATATTGGTCGTGAAAGCCTATGTGTTAAAGTCGATTTGTTTAACCAGGATGAGTCTCGGTTGCACGAATGATGATCATGATGCTGCTGCTGCTGATTATGTTATTGCTGATAATGATTATATTATTATTGATGCTGATGGTTCTACTCCTGCTGCTGATAATGATGGAGCTACTGCTGTTGATGCTGTTGCTCCTGTTACTAATTCTGCTGCTGATACTTATGCTGATGATGATGATCCAGTCGAGTTGGATTAAAATTTAGCGAGATGAGAACTCAAGAGATCAGGACGAGTCTCATTGACAAGAGTGTCCTGGGTCACAAAAATTAAAGAAGCAAAACAAGTCAAACCCATGCCAGCAATGAAGCAAATAGAAATCTCACCCACAGCCCAGAGCACAATGCGATTCGCGTTCACACAAGTACACAAATGGTACGATATAATCATTGCGTTTCAAATCATCTATGCGGTTAGCTCTAAACAGTCTGAGACTCGAGGTTGGGTTCACACCGGATTGGTGTCTCACCTTCAGAAGTGGCGCCGTGGTGACTAGGTGCTGTTAACTCCCTCGCCTGGTATGGAGGAGGTCGTGGGTTGGATTCCGACCCTGACAGCTGCTGTATATTTGGAGTTTGTGGTGTCTCTCCCTGTAATACCACACAGTGTCTGTGTGGTACTAATGCATGTTGAAACAATATTAGTCGTGTTGTCGTGTAAGGTAGATCTTCACTCGAGATATATGTCAGGCTTAATTAACATACTTCAAAGTCAAAAGACAGTTCCCATTTTTGTCATCAGAGGAAGGCGTTATCCCATGAATCGAAGGTTGTGACTGGAGGTCCAAAGATAATTTAAACGTTAAACAAAACAAACCTTTAATACGAAAAATATTGGTGGCGAAATCCCTCCTACTAGGTTTTAAAATAACTTCTCTCTCTCTTAGCCCTGTAAAATAAACCTAGTTTGTGTGGGTGGAGCAGTCCCTCGACCCCTGGTTCTAACAAAATTGTTTTAAGCGACGCTCAGCACACACCACGAGTAATCCCCCCCCTAGTGATGCCATCCCATTCCCACCCCGGGTTTATCGCCCAACGCGCGAGTGACCGGGAGGGGACGGCGCGTGTCACACCACGTAGCGTCAAGTGACGCGTGTTCCCAGCACGCCCGCGGTGGAACTCCGCCCTCTCGGCGTTGAGCGCCACGCGGCGCGCGGTGCGAGGGACGATGGCGACAGAGAGAACCTTGCCTCCCCCCGCCCCCCCACCATTGCGCTAACCACTGCACCACCGCTCCACCCCACACTACGCACATACCCCTCTATACAATAAAGACAAATATACCCTTAACAGACTGTTGGGGCAAGTGCTGTTAGTAGCGAGTAGCAACTATGAAGACCGGCACTGTGACACACGAGGGAGTGGGTAGGCAGCACCACGCCCAGAAATACACAAAGACACGCACAGACACAGTAACAAAGACACAAACACAATGACCCCCCCCCCCCCACTTCGTCACACGGCGTCACAAAAAGTCAGCACCCCCTCAAATATGACGTCACAAAGCTCTGCCCCCCCCCCAAAAAAAATTCTTCAAATCGCTTTAAGCTATTGTCATTGTAGTGCGTATTTAATGTGGCGCTGCACTCTGATATTGTAGGATTAAACATTTATTTAAAAGTTTTGCGCATTTCTCAAACCCCCCCCCCATAGTCATACATCGTCACAAATGTCTGACCCCCCCCTCCCAGGTGCGTGACGTCATTTATGGACGGCCCCAAAGGTGCTCGCTAACAGCACTTGCCCCAACAGTCTGTTAAGGCTACACGGGGGATCTGTGTCTTTGTGTGCGTGAGTCTGTGCGTTCTGCGCAGCTCACACTCCGTGCTCTCAGGACGCACGACTCAGATCCAGAATCCTCACTGAGCTACCATCACCCCACACCCACAGTGCGGGGATGAGCGGTTGACTAAACGAGTGGTGGATGGAGTGCAACAGCTCCATGGAGTCCGCGAGGTAAAACGACAGCAGCCCCGCCTCCCAGTGCAGGTGACACCCGACTCTCTGGGGAGGATCCCTCACCGGCACTGAGGTCAATACACCACCATGACGCACGTAGCAGCTGTTGTTAGTTTTATATAAAACCCAGGATGAGTCGTTCTCTCCCAGGCTGCACTCTTTACCACTCCCTTTCCGTGTGATTGTCCCGTACGCGACGCCAACCTGACAGCACTCAGCCACACACCCCACGTCCACCTCCCAGTAGTGCTGACCCGACGAGAAGCTCTCGGAGCACAGGGCTTGTGGCCACCAGTCAAAGCGGTGTAGGTGATCAGGGCGACCCTGGGATTCAGCGGTCAACGTCACCGTCCTGAGGTCCGAGGAAATCTGGAGGTCGTTGTGGGCCGAGTTTGGGTCCACAGTCGGTAAGCGTCCGTCTGCAGTAACGATAATAGCAGTAGTCGTGTAACAACAGCACAATTATAACAATAGCATAGCACTCGTGCACTAACACGCACGTACACTACAATAGAGCAATTCAAAATGAGCATTATTATACAACGTTGTAATGCGTAGCTATCGGTGTGATGACATGTAACGGGCACTTTGTGAATCCACTGCTGGCCCCGCAGCCTGTAGCACCTGCTAGGCAGGGTGGTGACTGCCCCGCCACGTGGCCCCGCAGCCTGTAGCACCTGCTTAGCAGGGTGGCGACTGCCCCACCACGTGGCCCCGCAGCTTGTAGCACCTGCTAGGCAGGGTGGTGGTGGCCACCCGTGCGAGCCCTGCCCAGGCCCAGCCCCTGCGGGGCTTTACGAGGTGCCAAGAGGTGCGGCATTCAGTGTGCTGGGGCTGCACGATTTGGGGAGAATCTCTAATTGCGATTTTTCTGAAAGAGATTGCGTTTGATTTGCGATTACATCTTTTTAAAGTCAAGCTTCAGTTCAATAATCACTGTGTAATAGATTTAAAACATGTGATGGAGCATTACCACACGATACCATAAAACTTTCTAATGCAAGTGTAATAAATCCGCTCCAGACGAGGCCGTGTCTTTTCTTTATTCGTTCCTCATTCACAGCTCCATCACACGCTGGTTTCCTCTTTTCCCCGTTACTCCATTCCCCGAGCGTGGCACCGCTGGTTGACGGTGTGTGTCGGAGACGGCCTCCGGCCCACCACGTGGTCGCTGGCGTGACGGTGACACAGACGTGGTTCTCCCTCAGCCCCTCTCCACACTGACCCGGAGTTGTCTCTCTCCACCCCTTATAACACCTGGCCCACGTGATACTACGCAGCCAATCATCAGCCTTGCAACCTGGAACCTTCCAGATGTTGCCATGCAGCCACAGGCTACGCCCCTGGCTCGACGTCCCATTGGCCACGGGCTGAGGACGGCAGAGCCTATCACTATGGCCCAGTTACCCCACAGGTGCATCTCTTCATATTACACAAGGATGAGAACTTAAAATATGTGAATTGCTTCCAACATGTATTTATTGACATGTTTTAATAGAAATAGAATAATTAAACATATAACAAATGTTAAGTTAAATAAATAAAGTTATAACAATAAAAAAGAAAACAATTCCAATAAGAAAGTAAAAGGACTTTTCAAATCGCAAAAAAATCGCAGCCTTTGCGATTTGCTAATCGCATTGTTTCAAATTGCGAATTCGATTTGAAATCGATTGATCGTTCAGCCCTACGGTGGCGGTAGTGCCCGTGGGAGGCAGTGGATCACAGCAGCAGTGGCAGCGTGGATATCAACACCGCCGTAGCGTCTCTGTGTGTGGACAGCAAACACAAACATCTCCCTGTGTCATCTTCACAGGCTGTAGGAGCAAGTGGTGTTGGTGTGCACCTGTGAAGGCTGGCACGGCACACGAGGTGTGTGTGATAGTGTAATGATGTACACTCGTGTGTGTGTGATCGTGTAGTGATGTAAACTCGTGTGCGTGTGTGTAATAGTGTAGTGACGTACACTCGTGCGTGTGTGATAGTGTAGTGATTTACACTGTGTGTGTGTGTGATAGTCTAGTGATGTACACTCGTGTGTGTGTGATAGTCTAGTGATGTACACTCGTGTGTGTGTGTGTGATAGTGTAGTGATGTACACTCGTGTGTGTGATAGTGTAGTGATGTACACTCTGTGTGTGTGATAGTCTAGTGATGTACACTCGTGTGTGTGTGATAGTCTAGTGATGTACACTCGTGTGTGTGTATGTGATAGTGTAGTGATGTACACTCGTCTGTGTGTGTGATAGTGTAGTGATGTACACTCGTGTGTGTGATAGTGTAGTGATGTTCACTCGTATGTGTGTGTGTGATAGTGTAGTGATGTACACTCGTGTGTGTGTGATAGTGTAGTGATGTACACTCGTGTGTGTGATAGTGTAGTGATGTACACTCGTATGTGTGATGGTTTAGTGATGTACACTCGTGTGTGTGTGATGGTGTAGTGATGTACACCCGTTTGTGTGATAGTGTAGTGATGTACACTCGTGTGTGTGTGATAGTGTAGTGATGTACACTCGTGTGTGTGTGATAGTGTAGTGATGTACACTCGTGTGTGTGTGTGATAGTGTAGTGATGTACACTCGTGTGTGTGTGTGTGATAGTGTAGTGATGTACACTCGTGTGTGTGTGATAGTGTAGTGATGTACACTCGTGTGTGTGTGATAGTGTAGTGATGTACACTCGTGTGTGTGTGATAGTGTAGTGATGTATACTCGTGTGTGTGTGTGGTAGTGTAGTGATGTAAACTCGTGTGTGTGTGATAGTGTAGTGATGTACACTCGTGTGTGTATGTAATAGTATAGTGATGTACACTCGTGCCACGCCACCGGATCTCGCGGCAGCCATTTTGACGGGAACGCGCAGCGGGAAGGCCGCCATTTCCCCACCCCCTTAGCCACACAGCAGGACGGTCCCTGCGCTGCATCGCCGACTCCCGTTTGTGCGCGAATTCACGGCATCTGGCGGAGATTGGGAGGCGTTTCAATGCCGCTTTTTCTGCACGGCACTCCACGCTGCGTCGGCCTTCAAGGATATGGCCAACATCTACGACCCGCCGTCCAGTGTTCGGAACAGGTTCGTGGAACGATGGTTCGTGAAACCGAAGACGCCCCTCGCCTTCAGAAGCTCCCTTTTGTCGCTGGCTTAGGCAGCGTTCCCGAAACTGGAGGCGGCGGGCATCGACTCCCTGGTGATGGCACAGACTGTTGGGGATGGCGAAGGAGTTGAATGTCACCCTACCTGCTATGGAGGATGACGATCCAACGTCCCTCGTGATTGCACGGTGTATTCAGTCTCACCTCGGGTTGAGGAAATGCTCGGGCCTCGTGGCTTGTGCTGCACCGGCGGAAGGGCGTGACACTTCCGAGAAGGACGAGTCCGCCCCAGTTTGTGCCGCCGTGGCCAGCGCCGGATGTCGGAGGCACGCTGCCGAGTGCCATTGGAGACACGACCGGCCTCCACGTTACCTTCCCAGGGCCGGGCTCCACTCGCGGCGTCTGCTTCAATTGCTGGCGGCCCGGACACGTCGCTGTAGAGTGCCGGTCGCCGTGCTGGGGACGTTTTGGGCCGCCGTCCACATCTCCCCGTCCGTCATCGCCTTCCTAATGTGTCCTCAGGCGAGTCGCGGTGCACCACACATCTGGCCCTCGTTCCCACCTCACCCATCTTTTGATCGTGTTTATCCACGTACAGTTGTTATTCCTTCTCGTCGGGTTGCGCCGCGTGGAGGCTCCGCGGCGTCGGGTGAGAGTTGGCCTATCGGGCGTGACCAGTGGTCGCAGTTGGCCCGTCGAGTCGTGGCTGCAGCTGCCGGGTCATTCACAGTCGTCGGTACCATTCAGGGCATTGAAGTGTGGATCCTGGTTGACACCGGCGCCTCTGCCACCATGATTTCTGAGTTTTATTTTATTTTTATTTTAAAAATTTTGCCGGCCCATTTCCATTTGTTGTGTCCCGTCTCCATTCCCTATTTCATGGATAATGGGGGTTCGCTGGGAATTTTGGGACAGATAGTGGCGGAAGTATCCATCGGGGGCATTATGTTGCAAGGACTCCAGTGGGACTCCTGCCTGATATATATGGATGATGTCATTGTGTTCGGTCGCACGTTTGAGGAGCATCTTGGCCAACTGCGTGCTGTTTTTTTTTTTTAATGAGACAGGCTAATCTAAAATTCAAACCACAAAAGTGCCATTTACTACAAAAGTCGGTGCGGTACCTCTGCCATATCTTTAGTGAATCGGCAATCGCGACTGATCCCGATGAGACTGTGTGCGTGCGCATGTGGCCCACCCACAAGTCAGTGGGTGAGGTCCGCAGTTTTATCGGTTTCGATTCTTAATTCCGTCACTTTGTGCCCGAGTTTGCCACCATTGCCAAGCCTCTCCACACTCTCATGGCAAAGGGGCAGAAGTTTCGGTGGAGTACGGAGGAAGAGGCCGCCTTTGTTGCCCTCTGTGATGGCTTAGTGCGCGCCCCTCCCCTCCGGTACCCAGATTTTTCATTGCCGTTCATCCTGGACACCGATGCCAGCAATACGGGCATTGGTGCTGTGTTGTCATAAGTGGTGAACGGCGTTGAAAGAGTGGTGGCGTAGGAAAGCAGGGTGCTCTCGCCGGCCGAGCAGCGTTATTGTGTAATGCGCCGGGAACTGCTCGCCATTGTATTTTTCGTACAACAGTACCAGCCCTATCTATATGGAATAACTTTTGAGGTGTTATCCAACCATGCCACCCTCCAATACGCTTTGCGTGTTGACTAACTGTCGGGACAGCTGTCGCGCTAGTTGGATATCCTTCAGGATTATTCATTCCGAGTTTCGCATCATAAGGGGACACGTCACACTAACGCCGACACATTGTCGCGACTTCATCCGGGCGGCCATTGTGCCTGTCTGTTGGGTTCGCTCCGCTGTAGGTCTCCGGACGCGCAGTCATCCTCTCCCATTGTTGCAGCGGTGTCGGCGCCTTCCCCTGATACCCCCGTCCCTTGTGATGCTGCCTTGGGGTTGTCCCACTCCGAGTGAGGGTGCCTCCAGGATGAGCACACTTCCGTCATAAGAATGCGCCGCCGTGTTGGGCTGCTTGGGGATAGCTCGGGCCGGCGAAGGGTTGCTCCCATGGTCCTGAAAGGGGGCTTGCTGATGTGTTGGGATGGCGGGCTGCAGCGTTAAAGCATCGTGGTGATTACATTCCTCAAAGGCAGGTATGTCGTGGCCGTTCATGAACGGCTGATACATTTTGGAATGCATTAAACGCTCGCCGCCCTTAAACTCGATTATTTTTGGCCCGGCATGGCAGCGGACATTGTGAATATCAACAAGGTTTGCGCGTAGTGTTCACGCCGAAAACCGCCGCCTATTAAATGCTGCCCGCCCTTGCAGTCGATTAAAGTGTCTCGCATTAATAAGCTTGTGGCTCTTGATATATACTACATTGTCACACACACACACAAGAGTGTACATCACTACACTATCACACACACACACACACGAGTGTACATCACTACACTATCACACACATACACACGAGTGTGCATCACTACACTATCACACACACACACGAGTGTACATCACTACACTACCACACACACACACGAGTGTACATCACTACACTACCACACACACACACGTGTGTACATCACTACACTATCACACACACGAGTGTACATCACTACACTATCACACACACACGAGTGTACATCACTACACTACCACACACACACACGAGTGGACATCACTACACTATCACATACACGAGTGTACATCACTACACTATCACACACACACAAGTGTACATCACTACACTAATACACACACGTGTGTACATCACTACACTATCACACACACGAGTGTACATCACTACACTATCACATACACGAGTGTACATCACTACACTATCACACACACACAAGTGTACATCACTACACTATCACACACACGAGTGTACATCACTACACTATCACACACACACAAGTGTACATCACTACACTATCACACACACACACGAGTGCAACAGCGCCGTTGCCACGTGGTCCCGGCCCAAGCTCCTCCGTCGACGGCTCCCCGACGTCGAACTTGGCGACCAAGTTAGCTGCAGCTACCAGCAGCTCTTGCCACTTGACGATCCTCTGATGGAGACGGGTCTGCCGACCGCGCAGCGTTGCTCCACCGCCGGCGAATCGTCGGCAGGGCTCTCCAGGGCTGCAATCCCCGGGGCTGTCGGCGGGATGAGGTTTACGTCGTCATCCTCTTCTCCCGTGGAATGCCTTGTAGGTTGCCTATGGCGTGTGAGCATCGCGCCTCACTCTAGATATATAAAACCCTAGTGTTTGCCACTTCCGACACCAAATGAAATGGTTCGATAGAGGTGCACATACTGAACTTGAGAGTCAAAACTATTTGTTGTTAAACACAATGGGTAACTTTTAACATTTCACATAGGGTGGTGACCATCGACCTATCCTCGCTGACACACACTATCACTCGCTAACACTCACTAACACTGACACTCTGATACGACTAGCGTGGCCAAGCCAGGAGGGCTACTGGTTGGCCACGCTGACTTGAGGCTTGACTCTTCTTCTTCATGTAATGAGAGTGCACCACCTACAATAGCCACGTACAGGATAACCGGGGGGTTATTGCAGATACGTGCTATGTTGTCTCACATCCAATCAGTAAGTGGGATCCCTTCTGGGTGAAAGGTAAATGGGCGGAGCTAGCGAAAAGCCTCGATAGCCCTCTAGAAGGTTCCGAGAGGGGCGTGGCTAGAGGCGCGGCTTAGCCCCGCCGAGAGGGATATAAGCAGAAGGAGCAGAGGACTCTGGGTCGTCGGTGTGAAGAGCCTGGGTCCCAACGTCATCACCACCTATGCTACCACCATCAGCCACGTGGCGGCTCCACCAGCAGAGCCTCCCCTCTCTCCGACATGCCGTCAGCCAGCGGCGAGGCAGAGAGAGAGTGAGTGTCACTGCGGTGGGAGGCACGCGTGAGCCGCATCCTGAGAGCAAGAAAGAATCAGCTGCAAAAGAACGAGGGAGACACGTGCTGGACTGCAACTTAAGAATAAATATAAGGAAGAAGCTTGAACCATGTCGGAGACGTTTATTACATTCATGAGGCGTCTTCACGAGGTATCTTCATTCTGGACCTGAGCAGCCCCGCACCAGGTGCGGAGCCCGCTTATATGCGCCTTGGCGTATCCGGGCCACACCCCGGCCATGCCCACCTTCGAGAACTCTTGAGAAGGCTCTTCTTCTGACCACATGGCCCCCACAGTGCCCCCGGCCCCCACTTTGATCTGGTCACATGTCCAGCCGGGTTCATCCAGAGTGTCATGGCCTCACACAACCTCCGCGGTACTGACCCTTGGCCTCCAGACCCCCCGATCCGGCCGTGACGTCATTCCCGCATGCAGACGTAGTGACGTCGTGTGTATGTCTGTGTGGACCCGCGCGGTAGTGACGCTCCCTCACATAGTGACGTCACGCGTGTGGTTGTAGGCCCACACGGTAGTGACGTTACAAGTCCCTACACATTTACAAGTGGAAAGAGTCCGTGTTACTCACACATGAATGGCAGCAGTTTGACCAGAGCTCCCTGCTGTGCGCTGATCGTGGCAATATCTTCTTTGCTGGGAGATGAGTGTGGAGCTTCCTTCTGAGCGCCTCTCCTTATGACACCAGAACCAGCAGTGACTCACACAGCCCGTGTCTTACACAGCATCATGACGCAGAGCAATGATCACACAGCATCATCACACATAGCATCATCACATGCAGCATCACCACACACAGCCAGTGTCCTACAAAACATCATTACACACAGCATCATCATCACACACAGCATCATCACACATCATCGAGGTACACAGCATAATCACAATCAGAATCATGACACACAGCATAATCGCACACAGCATCATCACTAAAAATAATCACACAGCATCATAACACAAAGCATCACACGCAGAATCATCTTAACACACAGCATCATTACACACAGCATCATCACACAAAGCATCACACACATAATAATCTTAACACACAGCATCATTACACACAGCATCATCACACACAGCATCATCATGTCCCACACACAGCGTCACCCAGTGTGTGAATATGTGCGAGTTCATGAGTCCATACCGGTTTGTCTCCTTCAGGTGAACCTGCAGGAGTCAGACACAGGGGGCGCGAGTCAGTTCATTTCGAGCCACGTTAACGACACTGTTATTGGTAGACGCGATGAGGGTGCGCTCAGCCATTTGCGTATCCCAGTGTTGTTGGTTGTAATCAAGACAAAGCCGTGGACTCGTTTGGACTCGATGATTATCATCAGCAAGGTGTCACCTCTCAAACCATTGCCACAGGCAATATGCATACGTGGCACTTAACATCGAGTGGCAGTGATTGTGAACCAATATTCGAAATAATCATCCACCCAGAGCATTGCATTACCTTTGTCAGTAGTTAGAAATTTTGAGACAATTTTTGGGCCAGGGTAAAACTATGTGGCCTGGAGTCGGAGCCATTCCCAGTACACCTTAGTGTGCGACAGGGATGTCCTCTGGCTCCCAAATTATTTCACATCTATTTTGACCACGTAGCTCGGGAAGCCTTCAACAGCTGTACCAGGGGAATTTCCATCTGGTACAGATACAATGGGAGGCTGATCGATGCCCGGGTGCGGTCAAGGGATGGCTCCCTATTGCTCAACCATGTTATGTATGCCGATGATCTGGTAATTGCTGCTCACTCAGAGGAGGAGTTGGAGGCGCTGCTGGTGAAGCTGGAGCTTGCCACTAAGAGGTGGGGCCTTACCATCAGCCCCACCAAAACTAAGCACCTGCCTGGGTATTTTGTACCATCGGACACTCCACCCCCACAACTCACAATTAGTGATAGGACAGGTGTGGAGAGAGTGGAAAGTTTTCCATACCTGGGCAGTGTGCTCATGACTGGCTCCGGTTTAACAGTAGAGGTCTCACTCCAAACCAGTCAAGCGGCATTATCTATTCATCGGTTGCGTAACGTTGTGTGGAAGCTACCTGGTCTGTCGCTCTGCACGAAGCTTCAGGTCTTCTCGGCCACAGTCATTCCCTCCCTTCTCTATGCTTGTGTAATATGAGGATATATCCGGCTCACTGACGTATCACAACTCGTCATGGTGATTGGCTCTGCCAGTCCTGGTTTACAGCCAATGGGGGGAAGCCTAGGGGCATGGCCCTGACGTGATGGAAAGGTGACAGCTATAAGGATTGGTTCTGCTGGCTTTGGCCACAGCCAATGGGGAGATGAGTCAGGGGCATGGTCCTGGGAACTGACGAGGGAGCCTGGAAGATTCCATGCAGGCTAACGAGGATTGGCAGAAACGTACCACGTGACCCGGGTATTAAATAGGGGTGGCGACGGACGACACGTGGTCAGAACGGGAACGAACAGAGGAAGGGGGCCACGCGGGAGCGGGGCTCCGAGTTGCCACGTGGCAGTGCGTCTCTCTCTATATATCTGTCCCTCTCACGCTGCCTATCAGCAGCGTGAAGTAAACTGTAATATAAGTTGAATAAAAGACGGTTTCCAGAAGTCGCCTCAACGAGCTTTATTACACTTGTGAAAAGTGGACTCTCGTAATGGAACATCTTCGTCGGTTAGAAACATTTAGGCTGGCCTACCTACGATCCATCCTGGGTTTAACCAGGCTGGATTGTGTGAGGAACTCACGAATCCTTGAAAGATTTGGACAAAGTCCCATCGATGAGCTCCTCCAGCAGGCAAGGCTGCATTGGCTGGGTCATGTAGCCCGCATGCCCAGCCACCGCATGCCTAAACAGCTTTTGTTCGGCCTGATCGAGGGGGCTAAACGGGCGCAGCACGGGCTAGAGAATAGATGAAGGGATGTCGTATAGGATGATGTGGAGCCAAGTGGACTTGCCGATGACTGGTACCAGCGGTGTCAAGATCGGCCTCTGTGGAGGAGGCTCGTGAAGGACGCTACTGGGCAGTTGGAAGCAGTCGCCCTCCAACAACAATGGAGGGTGGAGAAGCGACGCTTACAACAACGAGAGGGTGGCAAAAGTACCGCAAGTTGGCACAGTAGGGGGTACAGGTGGTGCATCAGCCAGTCATCTCAGTCAGTCGACCTGTGGCACCTGGGTCTGCCCCGTGACCTCCTGCTAGCGGGTATTCGACATTTCACGTGGCCTCAACGTGCACATAGCCTGGCACAAGCGTCGTGTTGACATCACCGCCACTTAGTGGTGAATGGCGGTTGTTGTGTCTGTCCGTGCACAAATGCCCCGTGTGTGTGTTTTTTGTAGCGTCCGTGTGCGTGTCTGTTTGTGTGTCTTTCATTTGTATGTGCCTCCCCCGTGTGTGAGTTTGTGTGTTCAATTGTAGTGAATGTTTATTATTTTATTATTTCCCTTCTACGTGACTTTACCGAAAGAACCAAGAAGATGAATCCCTGCAGTCACGAAAGCTTTAAATCGAAAAATACTATACAGTTATTTTACAGTGTTACTTGAAAATGTACAGTATTTCTTCTTATTTATGAGTTTAACAATGCTTCAGTTTTTTATTGAACCAGAAAAGATTTCATGACAGCAACTGTAATGGAATTCAAATAGGGTACATTGTTGTGTTCCGACTTATGAACTGTTCGACTTTGCGAACTGGCCTGGGAACTAGTTGTGTTCGTAAGTCGAGTACTATCCTAGCTATGAAAGTGCTCTACCTGCAGGAACGTGAGCGAGTCCCTCTCCTCCTGCAGAGCGCGCAGGCGCGTGGCTGCTGCCTTTAAGTTGCTGATCTCGTGCTCGTAATGAGCGATGTTCTCCTCGATCCGGGACAGCAGCTTGCCCCCCTTCACATCCACGTGATCCAAGGCTGTCTTCTCATCGTCATCCAGCATCGCCCTCATGCGGGCGAACTCGCCTGAGATACGAGCCTTGGTCTGAACCATGCAATCCTGCAAGGGTGTGTGATGGATGCTATCAATTCATATTTAATGCTATAAATACCAAAGTCACATTGTTTTCTGGCTACTCCAAACCAGTTTTGCCCTACCTCCACATTATGTCTCTGTACTCGCATCTCATTGAACAGGTCGATAACTTTTAAGTATCTAGTTTCTTCACCTTCTTGGTTCTTTCGGTAAAGTCACGTGACTTTACCGAAAGAACCAAGAAGATGAATCCCTGCAGTCACGAAAGCTTTAAATCGAAATTTAGTTCCTTCACATTCATAATATGGTTAGTAAGATAAAACAGTTAAATTGAATTCCTCTGCGGAAATTAACACAGCATTAAGTGAAACTATTCAATTGTAAATCGAAAGACAATTTTCCATACGGTCCCATTATATGGCCTAAGATGCATTCCTAAAACAAATGTACTGACCCAAAACATACAAAAAAGCATTGTTCAATACAACTGAGATATTTTATGCACAAATATGGAGAAAATAACTGCTAATAACTTACTAAAATTACCTGTTATTAAAATTACCTCACGTTACTGGAATGTCCATTCCTCTCAGCATAGGCTGGCCTCTTTCCCCTCCCTCCACCGTTTAAAATCACTCTAGCTCAGGACTTCACACTTTGAGCTGCTGTACCTGGACCCAACCCTTTTGCTGTTACTTTTTGCATTTCCATTATGTTTTTTTATTCACTCGATCGAACAAAGATGGCCACTGCATCGCACGCTTTCAGGTGCACTTCTGCGGCCGTTTGGAACGTTCTTCCTTCCAATATTAGGAAGCCACTGGAGCTATGAATTTCTCCATCATCTAGATTGAAAACTCATTTCTATAGAACTGCTGTTTGTGTTCAGTTGTCTGAACCCCGCACCTCTGATTAGCACGATTGGCATACATGCAATTGTTTACTTCACCTCGCGCTCCTCTGTTCTCTAACCATTAATTAACCATTTTTTGGTGCAATACGCCTTTTGTTTATTTTGTTAATATTGTTAATATTTGTTTTTAATGATTTTTTTCCTCCTGTAGCTCTGATGCATTTTTTTCAAATGTCGCATGTCCCTACCCAACTATCAACTTATATTGTTTTTGTTCTATGCTGATGCATCAAGGATTTCCCTTGCAAATTAACTGGGTAACTGGCCCTTCTCTCCCGATACTTTCCATTCATTGGCTACCACATTCTGATGAGCCCCTCCCCCCCCTCTCCTCCCCCCTCAACTCGCTTTTAAGGGATTACATCTTGAATCATTGCCTCACTTGATGCAGCTGATCTGGCTGTGACTGCCCCACCTGATGACGGAGACTTGTGTTGCCTCCGAAACGTCGTGATCTTTATTTTTATTTTATTATTTTTATTAATTTTGATGTTTTACCTACGTGACTTTACCGAAAACACCTAATAATATGATTCCTTGCAGTCACGAAAGCTTCAAGTCTAGAATTGGCAAAATGGGATTTTCTGTGTAACAATTAATATTCAGGGCCCTATCACTACGCATGACAGTAAACACAGGATAGCTTCCTTTTCCTCGGACCAAACCTGGACATATTTCAGTCAGCCTAGATTTATCAAAGCTGTGCAGTATATTGTAATAAACTTCAACACAATACCACAATATTTCGTTACAAATAAATTCCTGCCACCTGAACACAGATGCCAATGGCTGGGCTGTCCAAGTCAAACCTGGGTAGTTGTCAACTCTAAGTGGAAGTGTAATGATTGGGGAGTTGCATGGTGAGTGAGATGTGTATATTTGGGAAATATGTAGTGAGTCACTTCTGAGACACTATTTGATGAGGCAACAACTTTATTCTACACTTTATCTTACACACTGTTCACATATGGGATAACGATTTACGGGTCAGAACAGCCAACATGCTGTCTGACCCACGACCCCGGAGACGGAGACGTAGCACCTCGGGTACCATTCCACCTGTAGACAGCCCTGATTCAGCCTCAGGGCTTCCCTTTTATGCCCCTTTAGCGTGGCCTAGCTCCGCCCTTGGCCACGCCCACTTCTGGAACCCTCTAGAAGTTCCTGGGCCATGCTCCCCGTGTCCCCTCGGTCATCTTTGCCCTACCTCCCTCACCCCGGCACATCACGTGCTTCGCCAGCCGGCCGGGTTGCCATGTCCCAACATGCCCCCCACCGCCAGCAGCCAGCACCACGCCCCATAGTGGCCCACTACGTGGCATTGCCTGCTGTGCTGACTGCTACACCCACAATCCCTAATTCTACTGAACCTAGCGCTATGCGCTGTAGTGATCCATTCTATTTCCTACACATATACTGAATAAAAGCTGCTATATCTGTAATAAAGGACTCTCTCTCAGATGTCGATCTCCGTTGTCCTTTATTGGGTTCGTTGAATCTCGATACCACGACGTCTCGCTCAGGCCCGCGTCCCGCTCGACGACCTCTCCACAGCCTCGGCTGCTCCGATATGCAGTCTCCCTGCTGCTCAAATATGCAATCCTTGCAGCCACACCGCTGCTCCACTATCTAGCATCACTGCTGCCCCGTACACAGCTAGCCTCTCACAGCCCCGTTAGCTCTCTCCGTCTGACACCGATGGCTGACGGTGTCGACGTCTCCCACCGCGTGGCGACCGCGCCACTCTCTCCATCTTGCCCAGCGTGGCCTTCTTGTGTTTCACTCCGTCTTAACTCCCCCTTCCCCTTCCGGTTCTCTCCCTAAATCCTCTCACCCACGTGACCCTAACTCCACCCACCCTGCACGTGACCCAGACTCTGCCCCCCCTCAATCCTTGCTCGCATTACACGACCCCCCCCCTAATGAAAACCCAGCCGTCCTCGGCTGCAATAATTACAATCAAATAATGCGAGCAATATTGGAACCATCTGGCATCACTGGACAACGGAGAATATAAGAACGATAACAAGAACAACAAGAACAATAACAATCAACGAAAGGAAAGGGATTTGGAATGCGTGCGGGTCGCCGGCCCGTCCCGAACGGGCGGCGGTCCCCCCACAGACCGAGAACGCGACGGGGTCTTAAGATCGACGGGAGTAAAACCGCCCGCCGCTGTTGGAGGCCCGTCAACGCCAAGGTCCCGTTCCCCAGGAAGACCCAAGTCCGGGGTCTCTGGCAACCGTGTCTGTGGTGGGGTTGGAGGGGCAGCGGGGTCAAGTGGCCCCGTCGCCGTGGTAGGCCCATCCAGAGCAGGATTCGCCACATCCACCTGCGTCACGGCTGGTTCGTCTGTAGAAGGCACGACAGGCGCGCTTGCAGAGTCAACAGGCAAGGGCAGAGGTGCGTCGGGCGCAACAGACACCAGCAAGGCAACATCAGGGGATGACGCATCCATCCGCGGGGCCACGTAGGGCTTCAATCTACACGTATGAACGTTCCAGCACCGCGATCCGAACGGAACCCATGCAGATTGCGGGTTAGGGACTTCAATAAGCTTAACCGGCCCCTGCCATGGTTTGTGAAGCTTAGGGGAGGTCCCCGGCCGCACTTGCGGGCAGTGCAGCCATGCCATGTCCCCTACTCGCCAGGGGCATGTACCGGTTGAGCGCCGGGCGCAACGCTCGTTTCAAGCCTGCGTCTTGGCAGTAGCCAATTGGGCCCCCTCCCGTGCTTCGGCGACGCGTCGAACAGTGTCCTGAATATATTCGGGGAGAGGTTTAACAGGACCCTTCACCCCCGTACCCAACTGTACTTCCACCGGCGGCACATTCTCGCGGCCGTACATTACAAAAAATGGAGAATACCCAGTGGACGCATGAGGCGTCATCCGATACGCGGAGAGTACTCCAGGTATATGCAAGTCCCAATCAGCTTGTTTTTCGTCAACCGTGTGACATAGCATGGCCGACAGCGTCCGATTAAGGCGTTCCACCATGCCATCCGTCTGCGGGTGGTAGGGAGACGTACGGACCTTCTTTGTTCCCAGCGCAGCGCACACCTCTGCCAACAATTTCGAAAAAAAATTTCGCCCCTGATCCGTGAGCACCCTCTCCGGCGCCCCCTTGTCCATCACATATCCAAATAGGAAGACGTCCGTGATAGATGCCGCCGACTGGTCGGGTAAAGGCCAAGCCATCTGCCAGCGGGAAAGATATTCTACCCCGACCAGCAAATATTTATTACCCCTAGCGGATGGCAGGAAAGGTCCCAAAAAATCCAGCGCCACCAACTCGTTGATTCGAGACACTTGTATAGACTGCACCGGCGGCACGTAAGGGTTTTTAGGCGGCTTCCACCGGGCACACTCGGGACATGCCTGAATGTGTCCGACGACATCCGTCGTCATGCCATGCCAGAAGTAGTCTCGCTGCAATGTTAACAAAGTCTTCTGCACCCCGAGATGTAATAAAGTGTCGCCGTGCAGAGTCCGAATCAATTCGTACCGTAGCGACGACAGTACTACCAGACGCCAGCGGTAATGCAATCCCTCTCTCCACATGAGCAAACCATCCTGGAGAGCGGCCCCCGGCGTCCCACCGGACAGCAATCTCCCCGCTCCTTTCGCAGCCCAACTCCGTAAAGCTCCCAACGAGTCATCAAGCAATTGTTCGCGAATCCATACCGAGCGCGGCAGGTTCAGAACCCCATCAGCCGGTCCTGGGCACACCGGAGCCCCAGGCACCTCGACAGCTGACACGACAGGCCGAGGGGGTAGCTGAACCGGCGTACACCTATTCGTACCCGACGTGCAAGCGCAAGGGGACCCCTGCGGTAATCTGGAGAGTGCGTCCGCATTCGCGTGACGCGACCCCTTCCGATATTGTATGTCGAAGGAAAATTCCTGCAGGGTCTCCAACCATCGTGCCAGTTGGCCAGATGGTTGGTCAACCCTCAGGGCATATTGCAGAGCCGCATGGTCCGTGCGCACAATAAATTACCGGCCGTAAAGATACGGCCGATATTGGCGGAGAAAATAGACAATAGCCAATAATTTGCGGCGAGCAACGCAGTAGCGGGTTTCTGCCGGGGACTGTACACGGCTACCGTAGGCTACCACGCGTTCTACGCCGCCCTTGGACTGTGACAGAATGGCCCCAATCCCAGTGTCACTAGCGTCTGTATCCAGAATAAAAGGTCGATCAAAATCCGGATAGTCCAATGTCGGCGCCGTCGCCAACTGATCGCGTAGGCCCTGAAACGCCGCTTCCTCCGGCGGACCCCAACTGAACCTCCGACCCTTACCCGTAAGGAGGTGCAAGGGCCTAGCGATCATAGCCAATTTCGGGACGAACCTGCGATAGTATGAGGCGAACCCCAGGAAGCGACGTACGTCCCAAACCGAAGCCGGGGTTGGCCAGTTGCGGACGCACGCCGTCTTCTCCGGGTCCGTGGCCACCCCGTCCGCACTGACTATGTGTCCCAAATAACGCACGGATCGTTGCAGTAGGTGACACTTTTACAGTTTGAATTTTAAATTTGCAGAGCGCATCCTAGCAAAAAACGTCTCCAATCTCTGCAAATGTTCGTCAAATGTGCGGCTAAAGACGATGACATCGTCTAAATAAATCAAACATGTCTCCCACTGCAGACCCGTTAACACCAGCTCCATCAACCACTGAAAAGTGGCGGGAGCCGCATTCAAGCCCATCGGAAGGCAATTAAACTGAAACAGTCCCTGCGGCGTACGAAAAGCCATCTTTTCCCTCGAGGACTCGTCAAGGGGAAGCTGCCAGAATCCCAAAGAGAGATTCAATGTTGAAAAAAACTTCACCCCAGACAAGGTATCGAGGGAATCATCCATACGCGGAAGTGGGTACGCGTCTGCGACGGACACCTTATTCAATTTCCGAAAATCGACGCAAAATCGCAGTTTCCCATCCTTCTTCTTAACAACGACTACCGGCGCGCCCCATGGACTGTTAGACGGGGATATAATGTCAGCGGCTAGCATGTCCTCCACTGCACCGCGAACCTGATCCCGCTCCGTCGGGCTCAACCGATGCGAGTTCAAACCGAATCGGAGCGGCATCCCCCGTATCAATGTGGTGGGAAAGCAGGGAGGTGCGTCCGAAGTCAAAATCATCCGAGCTGAACACGTCGGAATAACTTAGCAACAGTGCGCAAAGCGCGGACCGTTGCTCTCTGGTCAGGGATGAATTCTCCCCGCATAACTCGGCAACCCAACGGTCATCCTGCCCCGTTGGCCCCGAAACCCCCCCTACCATGTCCCGGCGGACCCAGTTGTCATGGGTCGTGAACGCGGTCGTGGCATGAGCCACAACCGTTCCGGCCGGGACACTGACATTCTCTGCACTCCCATTTAGCACCTGTAAGAATGGGGGCTGGCCCGGCCGGACAATTGTTTGTGCCCCAACCAGCGCCGAGCCGCCCGTTATAGCCGTGGACGGCAATAACAGAACCCCCGCCGCTCCCTCAACGCCAGGTACTGGCTTCCGATATCTCAACGGGATAAGCATCTGCGAACCAGGTGGAATGTCAACAGATACCTCGGACAGCGCCTGCACCTGGCAAACAGGGGCAGGCCGGCCCCATGGCGATGGTAAGAACGAAATTTTCCGCCCCCCTGGTAATTCAATGTAGTTTTGATCAATCCTTATTTGAATTGGCATTTTTGCCAGGAAATCAGTCCCCAACAAACAGGGTACAGCGAGAGACCTATAGATCAGCACGGTCCCTGAAGCTGACACCCCCCCAATGGATATGTTGGCGTCCACCTGGCCCACAATGCCCATACTTCCCCCGTTCGCCGCTATGCATGAATCATAAACCACTCGCACTCTCCCTGGCGGAATGCCCAAATGATGGAAAATGACATCCGAAATAATGGTCGCGGACGCACCGGAGTCCACCAAAATACGCACCTCGACCCCTTGAATAGAACCCGGTACCGTGGACGACCCCGTAGCGGCCGCAACTACCCTCCGTGCCAATCGGCGCCATTGCAACAGCGAGCGACACGGGTCAATCGGAGGCACCTTGTTGTTAACGACACACGGACCGTGCGGCGATGGTGATGCATGAGGTGACAGGCCTTGCCGGGTGTCTGGTGCGCACCGACTTGCCTGTCCCGGTGGGTCTTTTTGCGCGACGTCCGTGGTCATTGCCTCCTGCTGGGGCGGCCCCGGAATGCGAGCCCAACAGTCCCTGGCGAAGTGGCCCTTACGGCCGCAGCGGAAACACTCCACGTCGTTCCAACGCGCGGCACCCCCCCTGTCCCGACGCTCCCGTGCCGGCGGCCCGGACCTCTGCCCCGTCCATCCCTGAGCAGGCCACTGGGTGGAGGCGGCCGTCAACTCCTGCGGACCCTTGTCATCAGGAACGTAGATCGCCTTCGTACGATCCCACCCCATAGCACCGCCTTCAACGATGGGCCCCCCCCCGTCCAAGTTGACACCTGCTTCCAGCGTCGGAGATTAAATTGAGCGTCCAAGCACTTAGCCACAGCACGGGACGTCAATTTATCATGGCTGCACACCGGCATGGGGATCCCCAGGTCTCTAGATAATTCGAGCATCTTGCCCAACACGAGGGGCTCCAACAAATCGGGCTCCGTCTTGGGGTATGCCGCCATCGCCAGTTCCAGAACTGCACCTCTGAAGGCCACCGGCGATTCATCAGGCGCCCGTTGGCGCTGAACAAATCTCCGATGGGCGTCGTCCGGAGGCTCGTACGCATCCGCCATCTCCTCAAAGACACCCTGCAGCATCTTCTTCTTGTTGGCCTTGATGGAGCGGAAAAACCGTCCGGTTCTTCCGCTCCATCAAGACTTCCATTTGGCGGAGCGTATGGCCGCTTGAAAATGGCAGGCGAATGCGCTCTAATCGTCGCCGATTGAGAATTCTTTGACCGTTGTTAAATGACGGCTGCGGGTTCTTGCTCCTCCGACCTCCTCCGATGGTGACACGCGCGGCAGTGACAGGATGGCGTCGCTCCGCAACGTGTGCAAGATGGCGGCTTCCCGCGGCGGAGGGCGCAAGATGGCGGCTTCCCGCCATCCCTCCTCGGCCACGCCCAAGATGGCGTCTTCGTGCCGCGTGGTCGGGAGGGCTGATGGCGATGGCAAGGCCCCGGCCCGTTGTTCCCCCCCGGGCCTCCCCGAAGTCGTCGCCGGCCTCACAAGGACGCACAATTGCGCCAACACCGTCTTCAGCGCCTCCAGTTGCGCTGCCACCTGTCGCCATCCGTCCTCAGCATCCAGTCGCGCGGATGGGCCCACCGAGGCGGCCACGTCCTGCACGGCTGGAACCCCACTCGTCCCCGCTCCGCTTTCCTCCTCCATCGTGGGTAGCGCCACCGCTGGAAGGAGGTCGTCGTCGGAAGATGTTGCCGAAGATGGTGCAGGGACGGTCTTCCTCCTGAGCTGTTTTGACATGCTGTTTCACTTCTGACACCAATGTAATAAAGGACTCTCTCTCAGATGTCGATCTCCGTTGTCCTTTATTGGGTTCGTAGAATATCAATACCACGGCGTCTCGCTCAGGCCCGCGTCCCACTCGACGACCTCTCCACAGCCTCGGCTGCTCCGATATGCAGTCTCCCTGCTGCTCCAATATGCAATCCTTGCAGCCACACCGCTGCTCCGCTATCTAGCGTCACTGCTGCCCCGTACACAGCTAGCCTCTCACAGCCCCGTTAGCTCTCTCCGTCTGACACCGATGGCTGACGATGTCGTCGTCTCCCACCGCGTGGCGACCGCGCCACTCTCTCCGTCTTGCCCAGCGTGGCCTCCTCGTGTTTCACTCCGTCTCAACTCCCCCTTCCCCTTCCGGTTCTCTCCCTAAATCCTCTCACCCACGTGACCCTAACTCCACCCACTCCCCACGTGACCCAGACTCCGCCCCCCCTCAATCCTTGCTCGCATTACATATCTATGCACTCCCAGAAGACTGTGGATGTTAGAAATATGTATTTTAGGTGGAGAGACAAATCTATAATGCAAAAATATCATCCGCTTATATATTTTCTTAGTTATATTCTCCACAAAAAATAAAATAATGATGGTTGAGTTGTGTATTATTATTTGGCATCGAACTACGACCAATATCTTCACGAGAAGGTCCTTGCCTATAAATATAGGGAAGTACACCAGCATTGACTACAGAAAGCCTGACTGATACTGAGACACTGGGTGTGGAAACCAGTCCAGAGCTTGCTTGTACTCATTCAATACTTTTGAAATGTTGCACTCCCACGTCGTGGGGCTGATGGGATGTGTCAATTTCTCATGATTTTTATACAGAGGTAGATATTTGATGGGGATCTATTATCTGCTTATCTGTTTTTATTACTAATATTTTCCACAACACGGAGATGTTGTGTACATTATCACCAGCTGACTTGATGCCCTCTTTTACAATAGGATTTGCATGACATTGGATACTTGTAACCTTATCGTTGTGGTGGGGTTTGTGTGTTCCAATGACCTTCAGACCTATGTCGCCTGGAGTCTTGTGTTCCTGGTAGGGTGTCCCTTGGTGAACAGGTCAGGGGGGATGTTCCAGACAAATAATGGTCCAAAAAAACATCACTTTATGAATGGTTAAAAATACAAAAATCAGAGAACCTCGCCCAGACAAGGTATACCAGGACAACCACATGGAGCCAGGCCTCGGTTTTGGTGTTTGCCGAGAAGAGCCTGGTGGGTGGGAGACCCACGTAACCCGGCTACGTGGCGCTGTCCTGTGGGCCTACCATCTGCAGGACGAAAGGTGAGGGGCGGGTGCGATACTAGTGTTGCGTGGTGCATGACGACTCAGAGGCAGATTTCCTTGTAAAGGCTTACGCCGGTTTATTAAACACAAAGGGTAACGCTCCACACCAGAGATAGGTATCCCTATACTCGGTCCTTCACTCAGACCTCAGGCTCTATCTGTCCCTAGCTCGGCTATCTCTAAGGCTCTCTCACTCGGGTAGGGACAGGGGCTCAACCAACACTGCCCGACCGAGAAGAGCAGCAATTCACGTAACCCTATCCGGCTCTTGCAGACTTCTATGAGCCCTACCCCTGGCGGTATCTTCGGCTCTCCTACTCGTAGAACTCGGACGGGGGATCAGCCAACACTGTCCGGTCACGAGCAGGAGAGACCTCCTTCAGACAATCACAATCTCCCACAACGACCCCGCTTTTGTCACGGGGGGTCTCCCTTAAGTATTCCCCATGACATGACATCATCGCGCCTCACCGCGCTCATGACGTCACGTCACCATACTACAGTGGATGATAGAGTCGCCTCAATGAGACCTCGGCTCTCAGAAAGGACAACTCTGACTGTTGTCTGTGCATATGTACCAATAGCAATTGAGAGTATTCAGCCTTCTTGGAGATGATGGGTGCAGTGCTCAATCGTGCCGCCTACCGACTCCATAGTCTTACTGGGCGATGTCAATGCTCACGTGGAAAAATATGGAGATACCTGGAGAGGCGTGATTAAGGGGAATGTCGCACCTGATCTGAACCCGAATAGTGAGATGTTACTGGGATTCTACAATAGTCACGGAATGTCAATAACAAACACCATGTTCGAACATGAGGATGCTGATGTGTACTTGGTACCAGCGCACCTTGGGCCGAAGGTCAATGATTAACTTTATAGTTGTATTATTGTACCTAAAGACATATTTAGTGGACATTCGGGTGAAGAAATAGGCAAAGCTGTTAACTGATCACTGGCTGGTGGTAAGTTAGAGCCGATGCTTGGGGCACTGACCAGATAGATGGGGAAGGCCCGAACGAATAGTGCAGCTTTTCTGGGAACGTCTGGTGGAAGACCAAATGCAGAGAAGATGATGGACATTGCGTCTGAGTGAACGATGTTTATGACCTCGATTGTGGATGCGACTGCGAAAAGCTGTTGTTGGAAGGCAGTTAGTGCCTGTGAAAGTGGCAAACGTAGGTTCCGCTGGTGGACACTAGTGGTGAGGGATGCTGTCAAGTTGAATAAGGAGACTTTTTCCGAGATATGCTCAGAAAAAGGTCTCCCGACTCGATTGAGAGATACCAGCTTGCCAAGAGGGTGGCAGCGGTAGCAATTGCTGAAGTGAAAGCCCGGAGATGGGAGGCGCTTGGAGAGACCATGGAGAGAGACTACTGGGCAGCCTCAAAGATCTTCTTGCAAACCATCAGACGCATTACGTCGACGGGACATGGCCCAGGCTGTTCTCACTAACATTGAACTCAACTAAGCAGATAGCCAAGAGGTGTAAGGAACACTTTGATGCCCTCCTCTCAGAAGGTAGCCATGGAAACAGCTGGGTGGGTGGGATTCATCACGGCTTCGGACGTCACTGCGGCGGTCGAAGGCCTTCATAGCAGCAAAGCTGCTGGGGTGGACGAGATTCACTCAGAGTTGTTGAAAGCGCTGGACAGTATAGGAGTGTTGTGGTTAACAGGCCTCTTCAATGTTGCATGGAAGGCAAACTGGAGTCGTGGTTCCCATTTTTAAAAAAGGGGCTAGAGGGTGTGCTCCAACTACAGAGGTAAATCCAATGTTTGAGTGCTGGAAAGGAGGCTCCGGCCAGTTGGTTGATCCTCAGGTTCAGGAGGAACAAGACGGATTGCGTCAGGGTCGTGGAACAATGGACCAGCTCTTTTCCTTCTCACAGATATTTGAGGGGTCATGGAATTATGCTTCTCTAGTCTACCTTTGCTTTATAAACTTGGAGAAAGCATATGACCGTGTTCCCTACAATGTCGTGTGGGTGGTGCTGTGGGAGTATGATGTACCAGAGCCGCTTTTGTGTGCTATCCAGTCCCTCTATTCCCAGAGTGAGAGCTGTGTCCAAATTCTTGGTGTCAAATCAAAGTTGTCCACACTGGGTGTTGGACTCCACCAAGGGTGTGTCTTGTCTCCACTCCTGTTTGTGATATTCATGGACAGGATATCAAGGCACAGCCGAAATATGGAGAGTATTCAGTACGGGGCATGGAGGTGCTTTTTGCAGATGACGTTATTCTCTTTTCCTCGTCAGTCCGTGATCTCCAGCGTGCACTTGAACGTTTTGATGCCGAATGTGAAGCGGCTGTGATAAGGATCAGCGCACCAAATCTAAGGTCATGGTTCACTCCTAGGAGATGGTGGAGTGTGCTCTCTAGGTAAGGAGGGAACAGCTACCCTTTCTAGAGGAGTTCAAGTACCTCGAAATTTATTTCCCGAGTGATGGTAAGTGGGAGCGGGAGATCGACCGGTGGATCAGTGCGTCTTTCCAAGTGTTGCAGGCACTGTACCATTCCCTGGTAGTGAAGCAGGACTTGAGCTCTTGAACAAAGCTCTTGCTTTAGAGGTCGATCTATGTTCCCACATTCACCTATTGTCATGAGCTTTGGGTAATGACTGAAAGGATGAGATTGCGGGTACAAGGGACCGGAATTAGGTTTCTCCACATGGTTGGTGGGCTCACTTTCCGTGTTCGGGTGAGAAGCTCGGTAATCCAGAAAAGCCTCAGAGTGGGGCCACTGCTTATCCAGATCGAAAGGAGCCAGTTGAGGTGGTTTGGGGACCTGTAGACTCCCCCTGGAACCCCGTAGACTCCCCCTGGAACTCTCCTGGCAATGTTACACTGATTGAAGACTCTGGGGCTGACCCAGGACACGTTGGCGGGACTATGTCACTCGGCTGGCCTAGGAATGCCTGGGAATTTCCACAGGAAGTGCTAGAGTCTGTCACTATGGAAAGGGAGGTCTGGACCACCCTACTCAATATTCTGCTGTCGCGACCCTCACCAGGACAAGTGGATTGAGAAACGAACGAATGAACAAACTCATGCATGCGACAATGCAAACAGGCTCAGAGCGAAACCATTGATGACATATCCCTAGTAGACGCAATCACGTAATTATCCTTGCCATTAAAATGTACGACACTCAAAGAGTGATTCACTAATATATCACGATTCGTTCACATTCAATTAAAAATGTTTTAAAGTCATTGACTCTACATTGTGTTGTGTCTGCTTGACAGTTGAATGTGTGTCATGAGCGCAAAAGTGTTTTCCTGCATTCCCTACACGCTCTTGAAGCCGCATCTCTTGTGTTTATTGTAGCATTTAATATACGATTTCCAGTCGCATTTTATCATATTCACTCATTTAATGTATAATTTATGATTCAATACAGTTCTTGCTCCATACTGTGTTATTTTATCTCACCTATTGCAAGTCATTCGAGTTATCCTGCGAAATACTTTGCAGTCTCACCAGATATTACTTTTTTTCCATAAACGTTGTATTTGTTTACATTTAAAGCACCCATAGCGATAATAATAATAGTTCAAAATCCTGCAGTTACTACACATTGATTCAAAAGTAACAAAGTTTACTTGAGTCTATGAAGTTGTCCTCACAGGGAGAGTCACAGACTTCAAATAGGGTGGAGGTCATAGGGTAACAAAGTCCACGCATCGTACCTGCACGTCCTTGCGAGTGGCCTTCATCTGTCCCACGGACGCCTCCGCCTTCTTCCTCTTCTCCTCCACTGCTCGCGTCTGCTCTCCGACTCCACTCTGTAAGAGACGAAGTCACCAAAGGGAGTCACTTCCTGAGCGACTCCCTCTCAGCACCACAACACACGGAGCCTTTCACAGTGATGGCCAGAAAGTCAGACCCGGCTGATTGAAAAAGTCTAAAAGGGCAAGGGACGGTGGAGAGAGAATCAACTCATGGTGATGTTCGTTGCATGAGATGTTTTTAGTAATCCCAGTAACACTGATTATTTACTTCCCATGTTGTTATGGCCAGTGACAGCTTTTATCAGTTCGAGTTGTATCTGAGTAGCTCTCACTCCTTGAGGGCCTCACCTTACATGTCTGGTGCTCATCCTTGAGCGTGATGACCCGATGTCCTATGTGGTCTCCTGCGATGGTGCAGTCCCTGCACACGAGGCTCTCGTCCTGCTTACAGAGGAACCTGTAAAGGTCTCCATGCTGCTGGCAGTTTCGCTCCTCCAGGCTGACAATGGGAGCCACCAGGACGTGGTCCATCAATTTCGGGTTGTTCAGGTGAGGTTTCAGGTGGGACTCACAAAGGGACATCTCACACCTGAGGCAGGTCTTCACTGCAGGAGTCTTCCTGTCATCACAGGCGTCACAGAAAACAACTGCAGCCATCCTCTCTGCAACTCTGAGCTGCTCCACCAGGTTGGCGAGCGCCACGTTCCTCTTCAGCTGGGGCCGCTCACGGAAGGCCGCTCGGCACTGCGGGCAGCTGAAGCTGCTCGCTCTCTCCCAGGCACCGTCCAGACACCGGAGGCAGAACGAGTGTCCGCAGCTCAGCGTGGAGGGGCAGTCAAACGTGCCCAGGCAGATGGGGCAGCTCAACTCACTGTCTACACAATCACTGGGAGACGCGCTCGCCATGGCCCATGGCTTCACTCGGACTCAGTCGCTCGCCGCGGCACACGGAGGAGCTATCGCAGCAGCAGCTCACACAGCGGAGACGAACAAGGAAATGAACTGACTTCACCTGCAGTGAAGTTTTAAATACCTCGAGACACGCCCTTGAATGTTCCACACGGCGGCTGGGCTCACCTGTGTAGACGTGGCGTTACAGTCACACACTGTGTTAGCTAAAATTACTTTTTGTATTTAGTTTGTTGTCCTTCCTCTGCACTTCCAATTAACACGGTTGGCTACGTACGGTGTGGAGGAAGTTGAACATACATATAGTAGCAGCAGCCCGGGACACAGCGATAATGGTTTGTCCAACAGGCTGATTGACCGGTAGGGTCAGGCTGTGTGCATTGCCACAGTGGAACCGCACCTTGTACAAACATTCTGATGGTAAAGGTTAACTATTTTTTCCCCCATCTGTGCCTTTATTCATTATTTTTTCTTGCAAGGCCTGTTTGTTTAAGCTTCACAGTCTGTGATCGTCTTCCACCTTTATAAACTAATATTTAACTACTGGCTTCATGCATCCTCTGTTCATTTGTCAATCATTGTTTTCGTTTTTTTTATTCTTACGACAGCGTATTATGCTGAGTGGAAGGTGGTTGTATGTATGTTTAACTTCTTTTTCACCGTACGTAGTCAACGTGCTTCACGAAGGTGTGTGGGTGAGTGTGTAGGTGGGTGATTGGTTTAGTGTGTGGGTAAGCGGTTGGGTGAGTGCTTGGATGAGTGCTTGGGTGAGTATGTATGTTGAACTTATTTTGCAGCGTACGTAGCCATTCGTGCTAATCGAAGGTGCGAGTGAGTAAGTCGGGGGGTTATTTGGTGAGAGGGGAGACAGATTGCTGAGCAGGAGGATGGCGTGAAGGATGGGCGAGCAGGCGGTGAAAGAGGGCTGGAGGAAGGGTGGCTGGGAGGGCGTGCGGTTGAGTGGTTGGGTCCCTGGGTGGGTGGCCTCACGCATTACAACAGCGAACAGCCTTTGGCTAAAAAAACGTGGTTCATTTAAGCTCATTATCTGTATGACTTTCACCGTCCATTTTCCTATTAGGCGTAAAAAAAGATCGAGGATTTAAATCTTCATAACATAACAAATATATATTCATCACCTATTGTTAATGTTAAGATTTTACATCCTGGAATCGCTGAGTTTGGACCAGGTAAGGCCCACTGAGATTTATAGCTCTTTTCAAAAGCGATCTGGCCACGCATGATAGCCAAACACTCTAAACGCATGTTTCTAAGTGTGGAGGGAAAAATAGGAAGACCGGAGACAAAATCAAACGACCACGGGGAGAGAGACACGCAAACTCCAAGTACACTTACAGGGATCGACCCCACGACCTCCTGTATACCAGGCGAGGTAGTTAACATCTTCAAACCACCGCAGCGAGATGTAAAACAAAAATCATAGAGCAGCGACAATGAACAACGAAACGAGCTGTCTTCACCTGCAGCTAAATTATAAACACCACGAGACGCGCCCTGGAATGTCGCACGCGGCAGCCCGTACTCACCTGTATAGACGTGGCGTCACATTCACACACACAGCGTCAGGGTTAAAGAGTCGCAATTGATATATTTTTACAAAAACCCACGGTAACCATGAAAACAGTGATGGTTTGTCCTACAGACTGGTTACACCGGATTGGGTGAGGCTGGGGTTTTCACTGTAAACCGCACCGTGTAAATTCTTATTTAAGCTTTAAAATTATAAGTAGGCTTTCGCGACCAATATTATTCATTAAACGTGTTTTTGGGGTAGATCGCGTAAATATAAAAGTGTCGTTAAACCCGCCACCACCCGACACAACCAATGAGTAAGGTTTGTCACCTAAACAAAAAAACATTCCCGCTAGGGTGAGGCTGTGCGTTTTGCCCAGCAAACCAGACAGCTGTCAGTTCGTATTCAAGGTTTAAAAGAAAAACGATTCCCCTAAACCAGGGGGGTCACCAACCAAAACAACGAGAGACATTTTTTCTTATTTTTTACAATTCGTTAAGTAAAATAGAAACCAATGCAACGTGGTGTGAGTACGAGAGACGGTGGTGGTGGTCCTTGATAAATAAAAAAAGTGGTGTGCGTACAAGAGACCGAGGTGGTGGTCCGTTTTAAATAAAAACGTCTTACGCAGTAACCGTCCCTCAAAGAGCCGCACGCCGCTATGGAGCTGCAGATGGATTCTGGCTCAGAAATCATTCGAAGGACGTAATAAACTATTTCGGATCTTAACTGATTGTGTTCACGTTTACGGTGACTTTCAGACCGCAGTCCACTCACTGGCATTGACTATATATCTTGTTTTCTCCACAGGGAATGGATTCTTTGCTCCGCTGCAAGTCTCCTTTCCCCACTCTCCCATTGACATATTTCGTTGCTTCCTCTTAGTATATTTCACGCGATGGTAAATGGTATAGTGTTTAGCAGATTGTATAAATAGTATAAAATTGTAATGTTTAATACAATGTATATGTAGTGGTGGTGTTGACGTGCGCCGACAGTGATGGATCACGGGGCGCGGGGTTGGGCACGCGATGTGGGCGTGGTATGGACGCGCGCGCCGGTGGTAAGGCGCGCTGACACAAGCTGGGAAAAGAGGATCGTAGCCAGTGCGCAGTGATTGGTCAGATAAGATGGGTGCTCTCAGCGACGTCCGCAGGAGGGGCATAAACGGAGACGCGCGAGAGCACTCGTGGTCAGTGTTAACCAGTTGAAGACCGAAGACGGAGTGGAGGAGGTAGTGGCCCGAGACCCCTAGTCCCGCCGTCCTGGTCAGGACCGGGGCCCTGTGTGGCTCGGAGCCGAGACTGGGGAACCCGTAGTCCGACGCCCGCGTGGGTCGGGACGGTGGTACCCAGAGCCGAGACGGACACCCCAGCCGGGTGTGTTCCGGAAGGCTACGGGGCGTAAGAGCCCGTGTCAGTATAGCTGAGTGGGTGTTAGTCACCCGAGTAGCTAAGTGGGTGTTAGTCACCCGTGTAGCTGAGTGGGTGTTATTCACCCGAGTAGCTGAGTGGGTGTTAGTCACCCGAGTAGCTGAGTGGGTGTTAGTCACCCGAGTAACTAAGTGAGTGTTAGTCACCCGTGTAACAGTTGGTGTTCAATAAAGAGTGTGCTACCCGTGAAGTCGTCTCCCGCCGAGTTACTACTTTACAACTGGCGTCAGAAGTAAACTTGTCTTCAAGGAGAATGGACACAAGGAAGACTTCTCGTTCCCACGTGCAAGATCGGGGAGACGACGGCGTACCGGAGACACCACCCTCGGGAGGAGAGGACGAGGAGTTGCCGCCAATGCAGCACTTCGCGGAAATGGCCGATGCTCCGCTTGCCTCCGACACCAGCCTGCAGGACGCACACTCCCGCCTGGCGGAGTTGCTGCTCGCCGCCGCTGCGATCTTGGCGGAAATTTCCGTTCCAGCGGGCGGAGGAACGGCTGCGGGGTTGGAGGAGGCGGCGCGGCTGGAGGGATCCCGCCAGAAGGCGTTTCGCGCCAAAAGTTTTGAAGTTGGCGCCATTTTTGAGGGTCCGCCACCGGTTGGCGGGAAACGCGGACACCACGTGGCCAGAGATCTCCACACGGCGCAGCCCGCGTCATCGGCGCGCGCCGGAGCTCTCCATTACGCGCCTGCAGACGGAGCCGACATTTTCTACAACCACAGCGGCGCGCGGGAAAATCGTTCCAACGACGACGATGACGATCGAGTCCTCCAGCAACGATTGCCCGCGCTGTCGGTGTTCAAGGCGGACGGGGGCGACTGGGGAGCCTTCCAGCGACGGTTCATCGCGCATCAAGAAATGTCGGGGTGGTCCGACACCACTGCCCTGCGCGCGCTGCCAGCGATGCTCGACGACGACGCGCTTGCAGCCTTCACATCTGCCCCGAGGTCGTCCCGCTCAACGCTCCAGGCCGCGCTACACCTGATGGCCAAGGTGTTCGGGCCACCCTCGACCTGTCGCCACCAGTTCTACGATCGGCGGAAGGTGGTTGGAGAAACAACGCTCGCCTATCGCACGGCGCTGCTCGCCCTGGCGGACTCAGCTTTTCCCCGCATGGACAAGGAGGGGAAGGACGCCATGGTGACGGAGCAGCTGCTGGCGTTGGCTCACGGATTGGGAGTTCCCATTAATACGGCGGACGAAATGGACATCTGCTCCCTGGGGATTGCCACAAGTATTCACGCTTACGAGGTCCTAAAGCGGAAGCCGACGGTCGTCTGCGCATCGGTGGAGAACGGGGCACCGGCCGCCATGATCATCGGACCTCAGCCTGCTGTGCCTCGGGAGGAGGCCTTCGCTGTTTCAAGGCCGGGGGAGTGGAGAACGGGAGTTCGTTCGCCCACACGTTCCTCCCGCAAGCTGGAGCAACCGAAACCTACGACGTCCCTCGTCGTCTGCTACAACTGCGGCCTTCGGGGCCACGTCGCGTCCGGGTGCCGGGCCCCGCGTCAACGCACCGCGGGACCACGTCCGGACGACGACCAGGGCCTCAAGACATCCCAGCTGAACCCGGCAAGTCGCGGCACCTCACACGTTCGGTCCACAAGCACGGCACGTTCGGGTCGCCGCTTAGCGGTGGGGGGACCGTGTATGGGCACCGGGGGTTCGGTTCGGCGAGAGGGGTCTGCGTACGGCCCGAAAGCAGTCGAATGGTCCGAATTGGCCCACAGGATAGTGGCTGCGTCGGCCGGGTCGTCCGTGGTAACGGGGTACATTGACGGGGTTGAGGTCCGGGTGCTCGTGGACACGGGTGCGTCGGCCACTATCATTTCGGACCTTATTTATAACATTCTTCCCGTCCAATGTCGACCCCTTCTGTCGGTGGACGTACCATTTTACGCGGCGAACGGGGGATCTTTGGGAATCATCGGCCAGATTCGGGCGACTATTTGTATTGGCGATATTAAATTGGCGTGTCCTATTTTTGTATCATCATCGTTGGCCGTTCCTTGTTTACTAGGCACGGACTTTCTGTCTAAAATGCCCATCAAAATTCTCATAGACCAGGCCTGCATTGAGCTTCCGTCGGGACGGCGGGTTGAGTTTTTGAAGAGTCCTACTAAGATACGCACGGCTTGTGCGACGGTGCAGGCGCTGGCAACCCGGACTGTACGGGTGCCCCCGGGATCGCAAATGTTGGTACCCCTTCGGTTGAGAAAACCCCTTGGGGCGGATGCGGGGGCACAGGGAGTTCTGTTGGGGCCGTCTAACAGGGCTAAAGGGGACCTCGACTTAGCGGTGGCCCAGACCATGGTGAGGGGGGACAGTGAGCCGTTCGTTGTGGTCCTGAATACGGGGTCGCGGCCGGCCGTGATTACGCAGGGAACGGTGCTGGCTCACGCCGCGCCGCTACCCGTCGAGGAACAGCTCGTTGCTCACGCCGATTCGAGTGCCGATACGCACCCTCAAAGTGAGGAGGGGACGGAGTGGTTGGACTCGTTGTGTGCCGGGTCCAGTACCTTGTCCAGTGTGCAGTTGGGTGCATTGAGGGGCTTGCTACTCGAGTTCGCTGACGTGTTTAGCAGGCACAAGTACGATATTGGCTGCACAGACCTGTTGCGCCACCACATAGCTACTGGGGACGCGGCCCCTATTCGACAGAATCCCTTCCGGCTCAGTCCAGCCGAGAAAGAGCATGTGCAGTCGGCGGTAAATGACATGTTGGCGGCCGACATCATTGCGCCCTCTTCCAGTCCGTGGGGTGCTCCTATCGTCTTGGTTAAAAAACAGGATGGATCCCTGCGGTTCTGTGTCGATTTCCGCCGCCTAAACAAAATCTCAATGGCCGATGCGTATCCGCTCCCCAGGATGGATGAGTCGCTGGATGCCTTGGCGGGAGCACAGTTTTTTTCGACGCTCGATTTGCTTTCGGGATTTTGGCAATTGCCCCTCGATGACGAATCGAAACCAAAAACCACTTTCCGGACACCGGGAGGCCTATTTGAATTCAACCGATTGCCCATGGGTTTACATTCCGCTCCTGCCACGTTCCAGAGGCTCATGGAATTGGTTTTGTCAGGCCTCCAATGGGACACCTGTTTGATTTATCTCGATGATATCATCGTTTTCAGCCGGACTTTTGAGGAGCACCTCCAGCGACTGAGAGCAGTGTTCCTCAGGATGCGTTCCGCTAAGCTAAAATTTAAACCGGCTAAATGTTTTCTGCTTCGGGAATCGGTCAGGTATTTGGGCCATATCGTTAGCCGTTCGGGGATCTCGACAGACCCTGCTAAGACGCAATGCGTCGGCTCATGGCCAACGCCGACCTCTGTCACTGAAGTCCGCAGCTTCATAGGATTCGCCTCCTATTACCGTCGTTTTGTCAAGCAGTTTGCCACCATAGCCAGGCCCCTGCACGCTTTGACGGCTAAAGGGGTGCGGTTTCACTGGGGGCCGGAGGAGGAGGCCGCGTTCTGCTCCCTTCGTGATGCCTTGGTGCAGGCTCCCCCCTTGTGTTACCCCGATTTCACGCAACCGTTTGTGCTCGACACGGATGCCAGTAACACGGGTATCGGGGGTGTGCTCTCACAGGTGGTCGGGGGGGTCGAACGGGTGGTCGCCTACGGTAGCAGGGTTCTGTCCCCCGCGGAACAACGCTACTGCGTGACACGGCGTGAATTGCTGGCGATTGTGTTTTTTATACAGCAATTCAGGCCGTATCTTTATGGCCGTCACTTTACGGTTCGCACGGACCATGCGGCTCTCCAATACGCTATGCGGGTGGCGCAGCCATCCGGCCAATTGTCCCGATGGTTGGAGGTCCTTCAGGACTACCAATTTACGACGATTTACCGCAAGGGGTTGCGCCACTCGAATGCGGATGCTTTGTCACGGTTGCCGCCGCGTACGGAATGCGCATGTCTGTTGGGATCGGCGCGGTGTAAACCCTCTGTCGCTGTCCCCGCGGAAGTGGTGCTCGCCGCCACGGATACTACGGGGGTCGACGCCCCCACGGGGAGGGACTCGCTGTTAGCATTGCCTCTCATCGAGTGGGGCCGGCTGCAAATGGCCGACAGCTCCCTACTCACGCTACGTCGGAAGGTTGACGATCCCGAGGGTGGAGAAACGCGGGTCGGTTCCTGGGTGTGCAGACAGGGCCTCTTGATGAAGTGGGACAACATGTCCCGGCGTCACATGCTCGTGGTGCCGTTTGCTGTGCGGGGTAGGGTCGTCCTGGCTGCCCATGAACGACTCATGCATCTGGGGTTTCACAAAACGCTCGCCCTCATTCAGCGAGACTACTATTGGCCGGGGATGGGCAACGACGTGGCGAACATTCTTAAGGGATGTGTAGGGTGCGCCCAAAGAAAACCGCCACCAATAGCGGCTAATCCACCGCTGCAATCCATTCAGGTTTCGCGCACGAACGAATTGGTCGCGCTAGACATCTTGGGGCCCTTTCCCGCTACACCTCGGGGAAATAAGTTCCTGCTGGTTGGCGTAGAGTACTTCACCCTCTGGCCCATGGCATGGCCACTCGCCAACCAGTCGGCTGCGGCAGTGGCGGATGCCTTTGTCCAAGGTTATGTTTTGGACAAAGGCGCTCCCGAACGTTTGCTGACGGATCAAGGGAAAAAATTTTCGAGCGTTTTGTTGCGCGAGGTGTGCGACCTGTTGGGTACAAAGAAAGTACGTACCTCCCCGTACCACCCGCAGACTGACGGTATGGTTGAACGTCTGAACAGGACGATTACGTCTATGCTGTGCCAACAGGTATGCGACGACCAGGTGGATTGGGACTTACAGGTACCGGGGGTACTAGCGGCCTATCGGATGGCACCTCATGCGGCGACGGGGTTTTCTCCATTTTTTCTGATGTATGGGCGGGAGGCCGATCCGGCCATGGACGTCCAACTGGGGATTTCCCAGCCACGTGCAAAATCTAAATTGGCAGACCATATCAAGTTTAACATCGCCAAATTGGCTGAAGCGCGAGAGGCTGCGAGATTGAATTCGCGGTCTCGGCAGATCGCGAACGAGCGATTGCATGGACGGAAGGTGCATACGCACAATTGGGAACCGGGCGATAAGGCCTGGCTGCATTGTCCACACGCACCGTTGGCTACGTCCCCCAAACTGTTGAGACCATGGAGGGGACCGGTGGAAATTGTGCGGGTTGCACGACCCCAGAGTATACAGATTAAATGGGGAAAACGCCGTTGGTACGTGCACCCCTCCCGACTGAAACCCTACGCGGCGCCGCGTGACCCCGGGTTGTGCCGTGACGACCGAGCGTGTGATGTGACCGTCGACTCGGGGAGGGATGTGTCGCAGGCTGATCCTCACGTGTCTCCACCTGACCCACCCCCAGGTGTCTCGGACCTGACGGCTGTTGACCGTCGGGAACCGGAACCTCGCGGCTCGTGCGGAGCCCCGATGCCTGGCCCATGCCTTCCTGAACTGCCGGCGCCACCGGATGGCCAACCGCGTCTGGTGCCGTTCGACGGACCGGCAAGGCGGACTCGGGCTAGGACGCAACACTTTTCATGAAAAAAAAAAAAAACTTTTTTCGGTTAAAACCCGACCTCGCCGCCGGGTTCCCCCTCTGCCGGGGTAATGTCCCGTTCAAGGGACGCTCGGACAGATTGGGACGCTGCACGAGTCGGAGAGAAAAGAAGAGAAAATGAATAAAGAAATTTTTTTTTTTTATTATTATTACTCTTTCTGCATACACATTATCGTTGCCACTCGCCGGATTGTGCATATTGTTCTTGTTGTGGGTGTGGCGGTTGCTGGGTTTTGCGGTTTGCGGTGTTCATGTTGTGTTGTTAGGGTTTTGTTGTTATGTTACGGGGCACACATAGGGGTGAAGGGGTGTTGTATATTTTATTAGCAGCCGGGTCGGCTGCGAGCTATGTGGTAGGGGGTGATGTAGTGGTGGTGTTGACGTGCGCCGACAGTGATGGATCACGGGGCGCGGGGTTGGGCACGCGATGTGTGCGTGGTATGGACGCGCGCGCCGGTGGTAAGGCGCGCTGACACAAGCTGGGAAAAGAGGATCGTAGCCAGTGCGCAGTGATTGGTCAGATAAGATGGGTGCTCTCAGCGACGTCCGCAGGAGGGGCATAAAGGGAGACGCGCGAGAGCACTCGTGGTCAGTGTTAACCAGTTGAAGACCGAAGACGGAGTGGAGGAGGTAGTGGCCCGAGACCCCTAGTCCCGCCGTCCTGGTCAGGACCGGGGCCCTGTGTGGCTCGGAGCTGAGACTGGGGAACCCGTAGTCCGACGCCCGCGTGGGTCGGGACGGTGGTACCCAGAGCCGAGACGGACACCCCAGCCGGGTGTGTTCCGGAAGGCTACGGGGCGTAAGAGCCCGTGTCAGTATAGCTGAGTGGGTGTTAGTCACCCGAGTAGCTAAGTGGGTGTTAGTCACCCGTGTAGCTGAGTGGGTGTTATTCACCCGAGTAGCTGAGTGGGTGTTAGTCACCCGAGTAGCTGAGTGGGTGTTAGTCACCCGAGTAACTAAGTGAGTGTTAGTCACCCGTGTAACAGTTGGTGTTCAATAAAGAGTGTGCTACCCGTGAAGTCGTCTCCCGCCGAGTTACTACTTTACATATACAGTATCGTAATTGTATAGTGAATATACAGCAGTGTGGTATACGGTAGGGTTGGTAGAATAATACTTATGGTAATATTATAGACGAAGGTATAGAGTGGTGTATAGTAATACAGTATGTAATTTAATGTTGGGTTTGTCTATGTTAGTGTAATGCGAGCAAGGACAGGGTGGGTGCTGCCTCCGCGCCACTCACACGGGCCGGAGTATTGGGGGCGGAGCCCGGGTCGACAGAACGTGTGGGAGGAGCCACTGCTCACCTCGGCTCGGGGTGAGCGGGGGCGGAGACGGGGGCAGTACGGGAAGGAGGAGTCAGGGTCACCTGAGAAGGAGGATTTAGGGTGAGAGCCGGAAGAGATCTGGGAGTCAGGAGAGAGTGGAAATAGGGGAAGGCCACGCTGGGCGGTGGCGAGAGAGTGGCGCCATTTGCCACGTGGTCGAAGGCCACGTCACCGTCGGCCAGCGGTGTACGTGGGGTAGAGAAGAGCGAGAGAAGAGTTAGTGGAGTGTGAGGAGCTAGCCTGGTGTGAGGAGCTAGCCTGGTGTGAGGAGCTCAGAGTGTGCGGGGCACACGGAGCAGCGGAGTAGCTGGCAGAGTGTGCGGGGCACACGGAGCAGCGGTGTGGCTGCAGAGTGTGCGGGGCACACGGAGGTGCGCGTGGTGCACAGCAGAAGAGGCCCGGGTCCGAACGGGGACGCTGCGGGGTGCGAGACAAGAACCCAATAAAGGACAACGGAGACCTACACCGTCTGAGAGAGTCCTTTATTACAGTAGTATATAGTACTGGGTAGACCCGTGTGATGTAAAAGAAAAAAGTTTAGCTGGAAGCATATTCTATTTTTTGCGACGTAGAATTGTAATGTATTACTTACTGTTGGTAGCTCAGCTTAATGGAGAGTATATTTAGTATACTGATGATACTATGTAGTTTATACTTTAGTTTTTTACGTGGTTGTTTAGTAACTGCAGCTACATACTATTAACATTCCTTCCCTTTGTTAATGCTACCCCCATCCCCTCCCTTTGATGCTGCTAATCCTGCATAATACACGGGCACAATATGACTTTGAAACCCCCCGCCCACCTCCTACGCATTTCCCATATATATGCTAAATTCCTCTTGATATGCAAATTCTTTTGTCAAGGCGCTCTTCTTCCCCCCTCCAACCCAGCTTAAATATACGCTACAAGCTTGGTGGTGTTTCATTCTTCACCTGAGGAGGGCTGCTTGCGTTGTGGCCGAAACGTCGTGGGAATTATTTTATTATGTTTTATTTGTATTATTTTATTACTTCCCTTCTACGTGACTTGTGATTTTATGTTTTAAAGTAAAAGTTCATGCGAAAATGTTGCAACCCCGCTCCCCCCCCCCCCCCCCCCCCCGCTGAGTGAGTGGTACATTCCGAACAGCCCAACAGCTACGGTGAGCAATGTGGATCAAAGCAGATACCGGTAACGCGATTTATTATTTTCACAGATGTTAATTTGGCATCTTTGGACTGACGTACATCAGAATCGGAATATTTATACTGCAGGAGGAATCCGATGACTTATAAAGCTCTTTTTAACAGATTTCCAGTAGGAGCACGGGGTAAGAACGTTACAACAACAAACAGTACACAAACATGATAGTAGCGCAAGTACAAGGAAAGTTAACACATCACCATAACACATCCACAGTAGTTTAACACGTAAAGCCTTCGCGACCAATATCCATTATACAGTTTTATTGGGGGTTAACCATCTAACCCAAACAACCTGCATTATGGACATCTACAGTATATAAATATAAAAGTTAGTAGTTTCCTGCGTCTTGTTGACATTCGGGTGATTGCCAGAAAGTGCTTTGCTTTATCCACCGCTTTCATTGTTATCAGAGTGCAGCGACGAAGTCGCCTTGGCTCCGTGTCGCCATGGACTGCGTCTGTAGCGCGTTGTGGCGAACGGCGTGTGGGTGGTGCAGCTCGTTGACGCACAGCAGCAGCTGCTGCTGTTGTTGTTGTACAACATTAATGGTTGACGCCTCATCAATGTCTCTTTCAATTCACTACGCGCGATTTATCACCGATGTGACCTTTTATATTGACGACACCATTCTTGATTTGAAGCTTTCGTGACTGCAGGAATCCATAATCTTTGGTTGTTTTGGTAAAAAAAATATCTACGTGACTTTACCGAAAGAAGCAAGGAGTTTACTTTTCATCATTTTCTCACAATAACCTCGCCGTTGACTGTTTACAGCTCAGATCTAGCACATGGTGTGGGTTTGCAGAGCTTTCAACTCCTTATCAGTGCCCTACTTTATTACGTACCAATCCAGATGTGATCGGTCACCCCGTGTCCCTTATAAACCTCCTCGTTCATCCTACAAAGTCCCATCACAAGGGAAAAACACAAACAAATAGACAAACAAAATTACTTTCCTTCTACGTGACTTTACCGAAAGAACCAAGAAGTAGTTAGTGATTTTATCATGCTGTGACTTGCTTTGTGTTTTTATGTTTTAAAGTAAAAGTTCATGCGAAAATGTTGCAACCCCGCTCCCCCCCCCCCCCCCCCCCGCTGAGTGAGTGGTACATTCCGAACAGCCCAACAGCTACGGTGAGCAATGTGGATCAAAGCAGATACCGGTAACGCGATTTATTATTTTCACAGATGTTAATTTGGCATCTTTGGACTGACGTACATCAGAATCGGAATATTTATACTGAAGGAGGAATCCGATGACCTGTAAAGCTCTTTTTAACAGATTTCCAGTAGGAGCACGGGGTAAGAACGTTACAACAACAAACAGTACACAAACATGATAGTAGCGCAAGTACATGGAAAGTTAACACATCACCATAACACATCCACAGTAGTTTAACACGTAAAGCCTTCGCGACCAATATCCATTACACAGTTTTATTCGGGGTTAACCATCTAACCCAAACAACCTGCATTATGGACATCTACAGTATATATAAATATAAAAGTTAGTAGTTCCCTGCGTCTTGTTGACATTCGGGTGATTGCCAGAAAGTGATTTGCTTTATCCACCGCTTTCTTTGTTGTCGGAGTGCAGCGACGAATTCGCTTTTGCTCCATGTCGCCATGGACTGTGTCTGTAGCGCGTTGTGGCGAACGGCGTGCGGGTGGTGCAGCTCGTTGACGCACAGCAGCAGCTGCTGTTGTTGTTGTACAACATTAATGGTTGACACCTCATCAATGTCTCTTTCAATTCACTACGCGCGATTTATCACCGATGTGACTTTTCTTTGCCGACATCATTCTTAATTTAAAGCTTTCGTGACTGCAGGAATACATACTCTTTGGTGGTTTCGGTAAAAACATTTCTACGGGACTTTACCGAAAAAATGAAGGAGTTTACTACTCATCATTTTCTCACAAAAACCTCGCCATTGACTGTTTACAGCTCAGCTCTAGCACATGGAGTGGGTATGCAGAGCCGTCGTGATTTGAGAACGACTCGCCATGCTACGGCGCTGCAGAAGCTGGCGTTGTTATTTATTTATACCGGTTACACCAGGCCACAAGGGATTATTGTGTCCGTCCGTCGTGCAAGGAGGTGCTGGGTGGGGAGGGAGGGGCTGGGTGGGGCGGGGAGGGTGGGGAGGGAGGGGAGGGTGGGGAGGGTGGGGCTGGGTGAGGAGGGTGGGGCTGGGTGGGGAGGGGAGGGTGGGGAGGGGCTGGGTGGGGAGGGTGGGGAGGGGCTGGGTGGGGAGGGGAGGGTGGGGCTGGGTGGGAGGGGTTGGGTGGGGAGGGTGGGGCTGGGTGGTGGGGCTGGGTGGGAGGGGTGGGGCTGGGTGGGGAGGGGCTGAGTGCGAGGGGTGGGGCTGGGTGGGGGAGGGGTGGGGCTGGGTGGGGAGGGGCTGGTCACCCCGTGGTGCCCTTATCAACGTTTAACCTGCTCACGCCGGCTTGTGCCCGCCCTCACAGTAGGCCATATTTGCGGAATACACCACGCCGCCGTTGACTCTGGCCATTGACCGAGCAACCCAACGTTCCTACCAGCTCCCTCCGCAGGAATGTGTTTAATTCGCTGTTGATCCGCTAAACTCTGCCACGTGCACACAGAGAGAAACGCGTGCGTGGGAACCAATTCCAAACCCTTATATTCACCCAAGCAACAATCATCAGAGTACAAACCCATACACGCACGCACTCATTTAGAATCGCCCTCCTGCTTTAACTCTCAAGTATGTCCGATGAATAGGTCCGTTGCCTGAAACGTCGTTTAATATGTTACCTTTGAGGTCCACACAGTGTTATTTAACGGACGCGTGGAGTTATTTTTTGACAGCGAGAGAACGTCCTACATGAACCGGCAGTGCGCATTCGTGCATTTGACTGCCCTCTGATGCTCGTGGGTGCGATGCCTTGCCTCTGTATCAATGTGTTTCACGTTGTATATAAACGTAAACCGTGTAAGATGTAGATGTTAACGTTTTTATTCGGAGTGATTAGATGTTAACTCCCTCGCCTGGTCTGCAGGAGGTCGTGGATTCAATCCCGAGCCCTGCTGCATCACGCGTTTAGAGTATATACATTTTCACTTGATGATAAGCCACTTCGTTGAGCTATCATCTGTGATGGCCACATCGTTTCTGAAAAATAACTACATTGCTCAGTGTGCCTTACCTGGTAAAATATAACAAAATATAGTCCATAGTAAATCGTTGTATTGAAGTTAACACGCATGTGTCACTTGATACCTTGGACGCCCTTGCTATGAGAAGTTCAATCGAGCGACTTTCCAGGTAAAATATTTTAACAATCAACATCCTGGGGGCTCACAACATCGGAGATGCACAAGGAAGCCAACATTACTTAGCACGAGGTTACAAACCTCACGAGACACTCTGTGGAAATGTGCTCAGGTGGTCAAGGTCACAGACACGAGCTTCGCAGCACCCGCAGCTGTCTAGATGCAACGTGAGACACGTTACACGGTCGGCTTTGACCACTTCCAGACGGGAGCCAGGTCCACTCGCTCCACTCTCAGTGGGGGCTGCGCTCGCCACGACTCTCAGTGGCTTCTCACCAATAGCAGCTCGCTGTGGCTGAGAGACGCTGTCCCTGGAGCGCACACGGCGGCGATGAACCAAGACACGAATCGACTCTCACCTGCGCAGACAGGAGCGTTGCATTCACGCCGCGGTCTCGGGGTTTACGGGTCGCGATTTCTACAAAACCCACAGTGGCCAGGCAAACGGTGATGGTTTGTCCCTTGGACTAATGTCGCGAGGCTTTGTGGGTTTCTGCACCAAACCGTACCTTGTAAAAATGTATTATTAAAGGTTAAAAAAAAAGTATGTCGTCTCTATCATTGACATTTATTTGTTCCGGATTTATTTTAGCGTAACTGTTAAAAATTGTCTTTAAAAAAATAGTAACCATTAATATTGTAATTTTTTTGACAAATAATCTCACAACTTCACATGTTAATGAGTGAGGGATCAGGTGGGAGGGTAGGAGGGTGATCGTCTGGGTGATTGAGGAGGTGTGTGTGTAGGTGGAGATTGGTGTTGTAGTGGTTAGTGCGCTGTGCTATGAACGAATTTAAATTCCCACTTTCGAATTTAAATTCCCACTTTCCCACTCATGGCCACCAACACCAATGAGCATTGTCTGTACCGGTCATGGGCCTCCCTTAGGTCGATTCAGCCTCAAATGAGTACCTGGTGTAGAGTATAAATATCACCACTCGAGAGACAAAGGCGGCAGGGCTTGATGCTGGCCATCCACCCATTCGTGTGCCGTGCCGGCCTTCATTAGATGCTCGCTAACAGCACTTGCCCAACAGTCTGTTCAGGCTATACAGGGGATCTTTGTGCGGGTAGATGAGTGAGCGGGTTTGCAGGTGATCAGGTGGGAGGGAGATCAGCCGGGAATGGGCGCTTGAATAAGCATGAGGTGGGCAGGTGGGAGGGTGGCAGGATGGACAGGTGTATGGCCGAACAGGTGTGGGCAGGTGGGAGGGAGGGTCTCTGTAGACGGCTGAGGGGGTAGTAGGTTAGGGAGTGGCAGGTGTCAGGGAGGAGAGTGTTGGGTGCAGGTGAGTGGGTGGTGGTCATCATTACCAAGTGTAGTCATTATCATCATCATCGTGTTCTTCATCATCATCCACCAGTCATGATCCATTCATCATCATAGCTCATGGTGACGAGGAACAAGCAAACTGACCGAGTGCAGCAAAAAATACCACTAGATGCGCCATGGAATGTGGCCCACGGCTACAGACAGCACTTACCTGTGAAGGCGTAAGCTGTAGATTTACAAACCGTGCCCGGGTTTAATATCCGATAATATAACATCTATACAAACAAACAACCGCAACCATCCCAAAAAAATAAATGTTTACACAAGTCAGTCTCAGCTATGAGAGAGTCACATTCACAGCCTGGATGATAATCTTAACAATAGATTTTTGGATTTTATTTTTTATTCACCGAGAACACATTGACCCTTTACCCAGAATACAATGTGATTACAATTCACAGGTAACACAGAACACAATCAAGTGTATTTATATTTACGCGATCTAACCCGATAAACATTTATCATTGATAATATTGGTCGCGAAAGCCTACGTGTTAAAGTCGATTTGGTTAACCAGGTGGGAACTCAAGAGATCAGGATGAGTCTCGATTGCAAGAGTAATGATAATGATGCTGTTTCTGCTGCTGATGATGATTCTCTTGCTGCTGATAATGATTATATCATTACTGATGCTGCTGGTTCTACTCCCGATGCTGATGATGATAATGATGGAGCTACTGCTGTTGATGCTGTTGCTCCTGTTACTAATTCGTCTGCTGATGATACTTCTGCTGATGCTGATGATCGAGTCGAGTTTAATTTAAATTTAACGAGGTGAGAACTCAGGAGATCAGGATGAGTCACATTGACAAGAGTGACCTGGGTCACAAAAATGAAAAAAGCAAAACAAGTCCAACCCATGCCAGCAATGAAGCAAGTAAAAATCTCACTCCCAGCCCATAGCACAATGCGATTAGCGTTCACACAATTTCACAACTGGTACGATATAATCAATGTGTCTCAAATCATCTACGCGTTGCTAAACAGCCTGAGACTCGAGTTGGGTTCACACCGGATTGGTGTCTCACGTTGAGGGACGCCGTGGTGGCTAGGAGATGTTAACTCCCTCGCCTGGTATGCAGGAGGTCGTAGGTTGGATTCCGACCCTGACTGCTGTATATTTGGAGTTTACGGTGTCTCTCTCCCTGTAATAACACACAGTGTCTGTGTGGTACTAATGCATGTTGAGACAATATTAGTCGTGTTGTAGTGTAAGGTAGATCTTCACTCGAAATATTTATCAGACTTAATTAAATAACATACTTCAAAGTCCAAGACAGCTCCAATTTTTGTCAGCAGAGGGAGGTGTTATCCCATGAATCAAAGGTTGTGGCTGGAGGTCCAAAGATAATAAAAAATTAAACAAAACAAACCTTTATTATGGATAATATTGGTGGCGAAAGCCCTCCTACTAGGTTATAAAATGGCTTCTCTCTCTCGATGCCCTGTAAAATAAAACTACTTTGGGTGGGTGGAGGAGTCACTTGACACCTGGTTATGACAAAAATGTTTTAGCCCAGCGACGCTCGGCACACATCACGAGTACCGTATTTTCCCGCATATAACCCGCGGGGCAGACCATTTTTTACAAACAAAACGAAGACCCTGCGGGATATATGGAGGTGCGGGCCATCCCAAAAATATTTTACACGTGTGACATGGCATAACTCGTTTATTTTTTTTCATGGTAGGACTATCCCCTAAGCAACACGTACCTTTGACTAAAGCACTACTGAATAAACCACTCACACTAAAATTGCACGTGTTATCACGTTTTAAATGAATTGTTTGTACAATTAAACGACAACGTTTGAAGTGCGCGCACTGTTTACCGGCGGCGGGAGAGCTGGGGGGAGAGAGACGTGGGGGGGATGGGGGTGGGGCAGCTGGGGGGAGAGAGAGGTGGGGGGGGTGGGGGCGAGGCGACGGAGTTACCGTAGTGCCACTATTATCTGCGCACTGCGCAACCGACCAGTGCTAAAACTGTACTCACTTATCTACCAGTTATGTGTTAATTATTTATTGGATATTTACTTTTATTAATTATTTACTGTTTTAAGTTCACTCGTTTCTGGTTAGTTTGTTTTTTTTTGGTCACGTTATGATTTTAATTTTAACAATTGATAGTGGAATGTATTACAAATGTAAACTTCGTATTAATAGGATGGAATTAAGCTGCGGTAACGACGTTAAATATATGAATGCATGCGGGGTATATGGAGGTGGGGGCTATCTAATTTTTTTTTTACACAAAACGCTATTTTGCGGAGTATATGCGTCTGCGGGTTATCTGCTTATGCGTGCTATATGCGGGAAAATACGGTAGTTCTCCCCGAATAATGCCATCCCATTCCCACCCCTGGTTTATCACCCAACGAGCGAGTGACCATGAGGGGACGGCGTGCGTCACCCCGTAGCATCACGTGACGCATGTTCCCAGCACGCCCGCAGTGCAACTCTTGCGCTTTCGCCAGTGCGAGGGACGATGGGGTCAGAGAGAACCTTAAATCCCCCCACTCCCTCCCTACCCCCCCACCAGTGCGCTAACCACTGCACTACCGCTCCACTGCACACTACGCACATGCCCCTCTATAAAAATACAAAAATCCCCCGCGTAGCCTTAACAGACCTTTGGGTTTGGGGCAAGTTTTGTAAGTAGCGAGTAACAACTATGAAGGCCGGCACTGTTACACACGAGGGGGTGGGTGGCAAGCACCATGTCCAGACACACAAAGACAGACACACACAGACACACAAAGACACAGACACAGTAACAAAGACACACACAGACACGACGACACAGGCACAATAACAAAGACACAGAAAGGCATAAACACACAAACCCACTCACCCAGACAAATATCCTCCGTATATCCTTCACAGACTGTTGGGGCAAGTGCTGTTAGCGACCACCTAGGAAGGCCGGCACGGCACACGAGGGGATAGTTGGACAATACCACGACTGACCCGCCTTTGTCTCCCCAGTGGCGATGTTTACACACCGCACCAGGAACTCATTTGAAGCTGAGTTGACCCTAGGGGAGACCCAGGACCAAATCGGATAATCGTCACTGGTGTTGGTGAAGGGGTCATGGGCCTCCCCTAGGTCGACTCGGCCTCAAATGAGTTCCTGGTGCGGTGTGTAAATGTCACCCCCTCGAATCCCATGTCAGCCTTCTTAGGCGTTTGCTAACAGCACTTGCCCCAACTGTCTGTTAAGGCTACACGGGAGATCTGTCTTTGTGTGCGTGAGTCTGAGCGTTGTGCCCGTTTCTCTGCGTTGCTCACACTCCGTGCTCTCAGCACGCACGACTCAGATCCAGAATCCTCACTGAGTCACCATCATCCCACACACCCAGCGCGGGGTAGAGCGGTTGACTAAACGAGTGGTGGATAGATTGCAGCAGCTCCATGGAGTCGGCGTGGTAAAACGACAGCAGCCCCGCCTCCCAATGCAGGTGACACCCGACTCTCCGGGGAGGATTCCTCACAGGCACTGAGGTCACTACACCACCATGACGCACGAAGCAGTTGTTGTTATATTTACATAAAACCCAGGATGAGTCGTTCTGTCCCAGGCTGCACTCTTTACCACTTCCTTTCCGTGCGATCGTCCCGTACGCGACTCCAACCTCACTCCACCCCGCCGCATCCCCCACGTCCACCTCCCAGTAGTGTTGACCCGACGAGAAGCTCTCGGAGCACAGGGCTTGTGCATAGACATCAAAGCGGTGTGGGTGATCGGGGCGACCCTGGTAGACAGCGGTCCGCGTCACCGTCCTGAGATCCGAAGAAATCTGGAGTTTGTTGCTGGCCGAGTTTGGGTCCACAGTCGGTGAGCGTCCGTCTGCAGTAACGATAATCACAGTAGCCGTGTAACAACAGCACCACTATAACAATAGCACTCGTGCAATAACACGCACGTGCATTACAGTAGAGCAATTCATAATGAGCATTGTTATACAACGTTGTAATGCGTAGTTATCTTGTGATGAGATGTAACGGGCACTTTGTCAATCCGCTGCTGGATGAGGGCCTCCCTACACCGTGCGGGTCGCGGGGGATATTTGACCATACTTCACCACGCCGGTCACCGCGCGTTGGCGAAGGCAGGCGGCGCAGCTGGCGAGAGCACAGAAGTACAGTACAGCGGTGTGTTTGTCTGCCCCGCCATCTGCTGCCCCGCCACGTAGCCCCGCAGCCTGTAGCACCTGCTAGGCAGGGTGGTGACTGCCCCGCCACGTGGCCCCGCAGCCTGTAGCACCTGCTAGGCAGGGTGGTGGCTGCCCCGCCACGTGGCCCGCAGCCTTTAGCACCTGCTAGGCAGGGTGGTGGCTGCCCACGTGAGCCCTACCCAGGTCCAGCCCCCGCGGGGCTTTACGAAATGTGAGGAGGTGGGGCGCACTGCGGGCGCTCTGTGCGGTATCGCCCGTGGGTGGCAGTGGATCGCAGCAGGAGCAGCGTGGATATCAACACCGCCGTAGCGTCTCTGTGTGTGTACAACAAACACAAACATCTCCCATATAAAGGTTAACAGGTTAACAGACTGTAGGAGCAAGTGCTTTTAGTGAGCACCTTTGGAGGCCGGCACGGCACACGAGGGTGTGGGGTTGGCCAACGCCACGTCCGGCCGCCTTTGTCTCCCCTGTGGTGACGCTTACACACCACACCAGCTGCTCACTCGAGGCAGAGTCAACCCAGGGTAGGCCCATGACCGGTTGAGATAATCCACCACTGTGTAGTGATGTACACTCGTGTGTGTTTGTGTGATCGTGTAGTGATGTACACTTGTGTGTGTGTGTGTGTGATAGTGTAGTGATGTACACTCGTGTGTGTGGGATAGTGTTGTGATGTACACTCGTGTGTGTGTGTGATAGTGTAGTGATGTACACTCGTGTGTGTGTGTGATAGTGTAGTGATGTACTCTCGTGTGTGTGTAGTGGTGATACGCGCTGGGGTAAGGATCGTGTGCCAGCGCGTAGTGATTGGCTGTGTGAGTTGGTGACGCGCGCTGATGGTGAAGGATCAGGGGTCAGCGCGGGGTCAGGGGTTATGAGGCTGGGATTGGCTGGGTATCGGTGACGCGCGCGGACAGCGATGGGACGCGCGCGGAGAGCGATGGGATCCTGGGGCAAGCGCGCGGGGATTGGTCAACTAAGGGGATGCTCACGTCGAGGTCCGCATACGCCCCGTCTCCCGAGAGCGGGGGGTATATAAGGTGGTGCGCACAAGCGCACGGGGAGTTGGTGACCAGCGAAGACTGAAGACGGAGGAGGAAGAGATCGGGCCCTGCGGCACCTAGTCCCGCTGTCCTTGCAAGGGCCGGGGCTCTGTGTGACCCAGAGGCGGGACCCTGGGACCCGGGGCCGAACGTCCGTGTGAGGGCCGGCTCTCGGGACCCAGAGGTTGTGACCCACGCCCAAGCTGGGGTGGGTCTGTAGGCTCCATTGACGTTACGGGGCTGGAGTGGAGTGTGAGCATGCAGTGTGAGCATGCAGCGTGAGCCATAGTAACTACACGTGTCAGTGGAGTGTGTAGCGGGAGAAGTAGTGACCACACGCGTCAGTGAAGTGTGTGTAGTGTGAGAAATAGAGACCACACGTTGTATCGTGACAAGTCAAGGTTTAATAAAGAGTGTGCTACCCGTCAAGTGGTTTCCTGCCGTCATTCCGAATACTTCAACTGGCGTCAGAAGTGAAACAGTCTTCCAGGCATGGATACAAGGAAGACCCGTCAGACCCACGGGATTGACCGCGAGGATAACCTTGACGACTCGGGCCAGCTGGCGTCGGGGGGAGAGGACGAGGATATGCCGGTGGCGCAGGACACGCCGAGGGCGCCGGACGAGCGACCGGGGACCGATGCTGGACTCCGTGAGGCGCACTCCCGTCTGGCAGAGCTGCTGCTCGCCGCCGCGTCCATCCTGGCAGAAATCAACACATCGGGAGGAGCGGGGACGTCGACGGACATTCAGCAAGCGCGCCCCGCAGATTCCCGCCAAAATGACTTGGCGATTCCCGCCATTTCAACTGCGCGGACATCTTTTGGCGGGAACGGCGAGCAACACGTGGCGGCGGTTCTCCAAGCGCGCCCGCTCACGTCATCAACGCGCGCCGCGGACCGCCATCAGCCGGCCGCCATTGGGGCCGCCATCTTGCAGACCGACAGTGCGGCAGAGAGGAACAACGTGGCAGAGGACGACTTCATTTTCCAGGAGCGCCTTCCCACATTGTCAGCCTTCAAGGCGGAGGGCGGGGACTGGGGCGCATTCCAGCGCAGGTTTCTGGCGCATCAGGAGATGTCGGCCTGGTCCGACGCTACGGCGCTGCGGGCACTGCCTGCCATGTTGGACGACGACGCGCTCGCGGCCTTCAGGTCCGCACAGAGGTCGGACCGCTCCACGCTCAAGGCGGCGCTGGGTCTCATGGCCAAGGTCTACGGACCTCCCTCGGCGTGTCGCCATCACTTTTACGCCCGACGGAAGGCGGACACGGAGACCGCGCTCGCCTACCGCACGGCGTTGTTGGCTCTCGCCGACGCCGCGTTCCCTCGTATGGACGAGGAGGGCCAGGACGCAATGGTCTTGGAGCAGCTGCTCAAATTGGCGCAGGACCTGGGAGTCCCCATCAACACGGCCGACGAGGTCGATATTTCTTCATTGCGGGTCGCGTACGAGGTCCTCCAGTGTAAACAGGGGGCCGTCTGCACTGCTGCCGTGGCCTCAGCTCCGGGCCCGGTCGTCACCGAGCCCCAAGTCGTCAGTCCACAAGAGGAGGCGTTCACCGCTGGACGTCCGGGGGACTGGAGGTCGGGGGGTCGTTCGCCTCTGCGATCGGCCCGCAAGCTGGAGCAACCGAGACCTCCAACGTCCCTCATCACGTGTTACAACTGCGGCCTCCGGGGCCACGTGGCGTCCGGTTGCCGCGCTCATCGTCAGCGCGCCATGGGACCTCGGCTGGACGACGACCAAGGCCCCAAGTCATCCCTACTACCCCCGGCAAGTCGCGGCACTTCACATGCTCGGCCTACATGCACGACACACATGGGCCGTCGCGTTGCGGTGGAGGAAGGCCGGTTAGGGATCGGGGATTCGGTTCGGCGAGGGGGGTTCGTGCGGGACCGAGGGGACATTAAATGGTCTGAGTTGGGGCACAGGATGGTGGCTGCGTCGGCGGGCTCGTCGGTCGTTACGGGATTCATTGACGGGGTCGAGGTCAGGGTGTTGGTGGACACGGGGGCGTCGGCGACTATTATATCAGACCTCATTTACAACATTCTCCCCGTCCAATGTCGACCTCTGCTCCCGGTCGACGTGCCATTTTACGCGTTAAATGGGGGCTTGTTGGGCATTGTCGGACAAATTAGGGCGTCCATTTGCATTGGAGATATTAAATTGTCGGGACCCGTTTTCGTTTCTTCTTCCTTAGCGGTCCCTTGTCTGTTGGGCACAGATTTCTTGGCTAAAATGCCCATTAAAATTCTCATCGATCAGCGTTGCATTGAGCTACCATCGGGTCGCCGTATTTCATTTTTGACGAATCCTACCGAAATTCGGACGGCGTGCGCTACGATACAAGCGCTGGCGACGCAGACCGTGCACGTGCCCCCGGGTTCACAGATGTTAATTCCCCTCCGGTTGAGGAAACCATTGGTTGGGGAGACCTCGGAACAAGGCATGCTTTTGGGTCCTTCTAATAGGGCTGTTGGGGGTCTCGATTTGTCGGTGGCTCACACTTTGGTTGAGGCTGACAAGGACCCGTTCGTGATGGTTTTAAACACCGGTTCGCGGCCGGCCGTTATTCAGCAGGGCACTGTGCTAGCTCACGCGGCACGGGTCCCTGCGGATGAGCGCCTAGTTGCGCATGTTGATCCAAGCCCGACGCAGAATAATCCATCGAGGGAGGACCTTGAATGGGTCGATTCGCTGTGCGCGGACTCGACCGATTTGTCAGCGGTACAGTTGGGTGCGCTGCGTGCGTTGCTGATTGAATTTTCTGATGTCTTCAGTAAGCATAAATATGACATTGGGTGCACGGACCTGTTGCACCACCATATTGAAACAGGCGATGCGGCACCGGTCAGGCTAAATCCCTTCCGGCTGAGTCCTGTTGAAAAGGAACACGTTCAGTCGGCCGTTAACGATATGCTGGCGGCCGACATTATTTCGCCTTCTTCCAGTCCATCGGGAGCACCTATTGTGCTGGTTAAAAAGCAAGACGGGTCCTTGCGATTTTGCGTAGATTTCCGTCACCTGAATAAAATATCCGTGGCTGACGCGTATCCGCTCCCCAGAATGGACGAGTCCCTCGATCTGGTGCGCGATATTTTTCGACTCTTGATTTATTATCGGGATTCTGGCAGCTGCCACTCGACAACGAATCTAGACCCAAGACAGCATTTCGGACTCCAGGGGGCCTGTTCCAGTTTAACCGGTTACCCATGGGTCTTCACTCCGCTCCCGCGACGTTTCAGCGCCTTATGGAGTTGGTTTTGTCGGGCTTGCAATGGGATACTTGCTTGATTTACCTAGACGATGTCATTGTTTTCAGTAAAACGTTCGAGGAACACCTCCAGCGATTGAGAGGGGTGTTCTTGCGGATGCGATCGGCTAAATTAAAGTTTAAACCAGCCAAATGCCACCTTCTTCGTAAGTCCGTGAGGTACTTGGGCCACATTGTCGATTCTTCGGGGATCTCTACCGATCCCGCGAAGACGAACTGTGTCAGTTCATGGCCAACGCCCACGTCAGTTTCGGACGTGCGCAGTTTCATCGGTTTTGCTTCTTACTACCGCCGATTCGTTGAGCATTTCGCCACCATTGCAAAACCCTTGCACGCTCTAACGGCAAAAGGAGTCAAGTTCCGATGGGGACCGGAGGAGGAGGCCTCATTCTGCTCCCTCCTGGACGCCTTGGTGGGTGCCCCGCCCTTGCGTTATCCTGACTTTACAAATCCCTTCTTGCTAGACACGGATGCTAGCAACACGGGCATTGGGGGGGTACTCTCACAGGTCGTCGGGGGAGTCAAAAGGGTGGTCGCCTATGGTAGCAGGGTTTTGTCGCCGGCGGAACAGCGCTACTGCGTCACCCGTCGCGAGTTGCTGGCTATTGTTTTTTTTGTACAACAATTTAGACCATACCTCTATGGCCGTCACTTTACGGTCCGGACGGACCACGCGGCGCTTCAGTATTCATTGCGGGTTGCCCAACCCTCGAGCCAATTGTCACGGTGGTTGGAAGTCCTCCAGGACTATCAGTTCACGACCACATACCGAAAGGGGTTGCGCCACTCTAACGCCGATGCCCTGTCGCGATTGTCGCCTTGTCACAAATGTGCATGCTTAATAGGATCGGTGCGCTGTAAACCGCAAGCTGCGGAAAGTATGGGGGCGTTGGCCGCGACCGCGGATGCACCGATCAGTGATGTTCCCGCTGCCCCTGAAGGAGAGGACTCGCTGCTCTCATTGTCGCTGATTGAGTGGGGCCGTCTCCAAATGGCTGACAGCTCCCTGCTAGCATTGCGCCGCAGGGTGGGGGGTCCCGAGGAGGGCCGGGAGCGAACTGGCTCCTGGGTACTTAAGCAGTGCCTGTTAATGAGATGGGACAGTTTGTCCCGGCGGCACGCACTTGTGGTGCCTTCCGCTGTGAGGGGGAAAGTTGTCCTGGCCGCACATGAACGCCTCTTGCATTTGGGAGTAAACAAAACGCTTGCTCTGCTTCAGCGTGACTATTATTGGCCGGGGATGGGTAGTGACGTGGTGAATATTCTAAAGGGATGTGTTGAGTGCGCCAGACGGAAACCACCGCCCGTGGCATCTAATCCACCGCTGCAATCTATTCAGGTCTCGCGCACTAACGAGCTCGTTGCGCTCGATATTTTGGGGCCTTTTCCAGTCACGCCTAGGGGTAATAAGTATCTGTTGGTGGGGGTCGAATATTTTACCCGGTGGCCTATGGCGTGGCCACTCGCCAACCAGTCGGCGGCGGCCGTGACGGACGCCTTTGTCCAGGGCTACGTCCTGGACAAAGGGGCTCCCGAACGCTTGCTGACCGACCAAGGGAAAAATGTTTCAAGTAAATTGCTGCAGGAGGTGTGCGACCTATTGGGTACTAAGAAGGTGCGTACCTCCCCGTACCACCCACAGACGGACGGGATGGTGGAGAGACTCCACAGGATTTTGACTTCTATGCTGTGCCAGCAGGTGTGTGAGGCACATGTTGATTGGGACCTGCAGGTCCCGGGGGTCCTCGCCGCGTATAGAATGGCCCCCCATTCAGCAACGGGATTTTCCCCATTCTATCTGATGTACGGTCGGGAAGCCGACCCGCCCATGGAAACGCAGTTTGGCCTGTCCGCACCACGAACAAATTCGAAATTGGCTGAACATATTAAATTTAATATTCATAAGCTGACAGAGGCGGGGGAGGCCGCACGGCTTAATTCGCGGGCTCGCCAAATTGCAAACGAGCGGTTGCGTGCACGGAAGGTGTCCGTGCACGACTGGAAACCAGGTGATAGGGCCTGGCTGCATTGCCCTCAGGCACCTTTGGCTACGTCGCCTAAATTGTTGAAGCCATGGCGGGGACCCGTGGAGGTCGTGCGGGTTGCATGCCCCCAGTGCGTTCAGATAAAATGGGGAAAGCGCCGTTGGTACGTCCACCCCTCCCGACTAAAACCGTTCTCGCCTCCATATGGCCTCCCTTTGTGTCGTGAGGGCCGAGCATGTGACGTGACCGACGACCCAAGGGGGGAAATGTCTCTGCCTGATCCTCACATGTCTCCGCCTGATCCGCTCCCAGGTGTCTCGGAACTGACAGCTGCCGACCACCGGCGGCCGGATCTTCGCAGCGCGGCCGGTCCTTCCAGACCCGATCCGCGCTGTCCAGAGCAGCCGGAGCCACCGGATGGTCATCAGCGTCCCGTCCCATACGACGGACCGGCCAGGCGGACTCGCGCTAGGTCGCGCTACTTTTTATGATCTACCAAATGAGGAGTCGAGGCGGACGGAGCGCCTCGTCACTGCGTTTCATCACAGAGACACTGGACACGTTCATTTTCTGGAATTCGCTTTTATTGTGTTGTTCGTCGGGCTGTACATAGCTTCTTATCTAGGTGTTGTGTGTTGTTGTTGACTTTTATTGTGTTGGTTGTCGATTTGTACGTAGGTTGTTGTTGTTGTTGTGTTGTTGTTGCGTTACGGGGCACACTGGGGGGGGGGGGGTTTGTTGTGTTGACGTTGTGTTGTGTTGTTGTTTAGCAGCCGGGCCGGCTGCGAGCTATGTGGGAGGGGGTGATGTAGTGGTGATACGCGCTGGGGTGGGGATCGTGTGCCAGCGCGTAGTGATTGGTTGTGTGTGTTGGTGACGCGCGCTGACGGTGGGGGATCAGGGGTCAGCGCGGGGTCGGGGGTTATGTGGTAGTGATTGGCTGTGTGCCGGTGACGCGCTTGAGAGGGAGTGATCGTGTGGCAGCGCGGCGTGATTGGTTGGGTAGTGGTAACGCGCGCTGGGGAAAACGGATCGTAGGAACAGCGCGTCGTGATTGGTCAACTAAGGAGCGATGCTCACGTCGAGGTCCGCATGTGCTCCGTCTCCCGTGAGTGGGGACTATATAAGGGGATGCGCACAGGCGCACGGGGAGCGAGTAACCAGCGAAGACTGAAGACGGGGGACGAAGAGATAGAGCCCTGCGGTACCTAGTCCCGCTGTCCTGTAGGGACCGTGACTCTGTGTGACCCAGCGGCGGAACCCTGGGACCCGGGGCCGAACGTCCGTGAGAGGGCCGGCTCGTGGGACTCAGAGGTTGTGGCCCACGCCCAAGCTGGGGTGGGCCTGGAGGCTCCACGGACGTTACGGGGCGGAGTGCAGTGTGTGTAGCCAGAGGAATAGAATCTACACGTGTCAAGTGAAGTGTGTGTAGCCAGAGAAATAGAGACCACACGTTGTATCGTGACAAGTCAAGATTTAATAAAAAGTATGTTACCCGTCAAGGAGTTTCCTGCCGTCATTCCAATACTTCACATTTAAGCCGCCAATTCGATGAGCCATCATTCGAGGAAAGGTCACTTCCGAATCGTATACAGCTCAGTGGGCCCTGCCCGGTCAAAAACACGTTTCTTCGGAGTGGGCCGGTAGGAACTTGGTTGGACAGCGCGGCGTTCAGGGGGGGGGGGGGGGCAGTTGGATGAGTTGGCATGTTTACCCTTCCCCCCACCCTCCCCGACATCGTCAACCAATCGGGGCATAGCTCGGTGTTCGGTGGGGAGGTGCATGGGTGGGCGGAATTCCGGATATGCACGACAGACAGACAAGTAATCCCTGGTGGGAAGTGTGGAACCTGTTGTTCCTACCTGTATAACACTCGAGGTAACTAAGACTCACGCACACATACACTCACGCTCACACTCTCAGAATCGAGAACCTTCTGGATGGCTCTCGGCCCCTGACCCATACCTACTGCATTCTATCACTTGACCACAGCCACTATTCTCGATCCTTCCCCTGTCTGTCCCTTAACCTGTCATTTCCCTTTGTGGCCCCTAGTCTCTTCCTTTGCTATTTACCCTGTCATTATCTCCTGTGACCGCTAGTCCCCTGTACTTTTTTTACACGTATTTGTCAGTTTTGTTCAAAAGAACGTTAAGGATGAAGGTATCCAGGGGGACAAATTAGAGGTGATACAGAGGATGTAATCATGCATTGATATGGAGGCATCAAGGTCAAAGTGGGCGGCCAGGTGGTATAATGGAACACGAGGCTAGGCGGTCGATGATTACACAGGCGTCAAAGATGGGGAGGATGGTGGCTTGGACTATATAATTACTGGCCAGATTATCAATGTGAAGGACAAGATAACACCTTGATACTTAAAGTTATTGACCTGTTAAGTGGGAGCTCAACGACAATGTCGATGCAAGGAAATCTAGGTTTGAAATATCCATAAAACAATGTGACTTTGGTCTTCACTGCATGGTATATGAATTGACAGTCTATCGCATGCCCCTTTTCAGGATTCCATGGTCCAGACCAAGACTCGCATCTCAGGTGAGTTCACCCGTATGAGGGCGACGCTGGATGAAGAGGAGAGGGCAGCTCTGGATCGCGTGGACGTGAAGGGGCGTGAGCTGCTGTCCCAGATCAAGGAGAACATCGCTCATTACAAACGTGAGATCAGCGACCTCCAGGCAGCAGCCACGCGCCTGCGCGCTCTGCAGGAGGAGAGGGACTCGCTCACGTTCCTGCAGGTAGAGAGCTCACAGAGCCAGGACAAGTGCCCCAGTTTGCGTATATTTGTTGCGTTTTTTTAAACATGGCACATGCAATGCAACTCAACGCAAGGATAAAGCATTGCCAATACAATGTATAGCCCATTCATTCTGAAATTAAATGAGGAATCAAGTCCACTGACGTGAATTTGTATATTCTGATAAAAATATAAATTACTTTTGAAATTCAAATGCATGAATAAATGATTAACACGCAAATCCCTCGAGTTAATCCGTTGGTGATGTCTGTAGATATTGGCATTTAAAATTGTAACCGCATGGTCCTGTAATGTACAACAGATTGAGACTTCTTCACACTACATTTTAATTATTGATGTAACCAAATGTAGACCAATCATCAGTCATGCTGAAAATAGAAGTGCTTTTAACTCTAAGAAATACAGGGGGCTTTGTTTTTCAGCACTGACTGCTGATGAGACCAATGTGGAAATTGCCTGCTTCAAAAAATGTTCACCTTGTTAAACTATCGACTCTGCTAACGCGATTATCTGGGTGTAATTCACCCTCACAGTGCATACTTAATTTGAAAATTAGTTCACAATCACTGCGAATCGACAACGAATGCTACGGACGCTTCCTGTGACATTGGGTACAGATTAGCTTCGGTTTAAGAGGCTACACCTTGCTGATGAGAACCATCGAGTCCGAACGACTCCACGGCTTTTCTTGTTAACAACCAACAACACTGGGATATGCGAATGGCTGAGCGCAGCCCAGCTCATCGCGTCTATGAATCACCACGTGGTTAACGTGGCTGGAGATGAACTGACTCGCGCCCCCTGTGTCTGACTCCCGCAGGTTCACCTAAAGGAGACAAACCGGTATGGACTCATGAAGTCACACAAATTAATACATGGGGTGACTCCGTGTGTGGGATATGGGCTGCGTGATGATGATAATGTGTGTAATGATGATGTGTGGTATGATGATGTGTGGTATGATGCTGTGTGACATGATACTGTATTATTTTACCTTTTTGCCTGTATCATAGTATAGTGACTGACTCAGAAACACAAAGAGTAGGAGGCACTCTATTTATTAAACGGCCTTGACAGTTCACACATGGTAACTATAATTCCCAGTCAGGACAGCTAGTAGACTGCCTGACTGGCAATGCTGAGATGGTGTAGACGGAGACGAAGACTCTAGCAGCAGGAGCACGACAGGATCCCACTCCACACGACAGCCCCGAGGTCCCCTCCCGGGGCATCTCTTATACTGTCAGCGTGGCCTCGCTCTGCCCCGGCCATGCCCCTCTTCTGGAACCTACTAGCAGGTTCTCGATGTGTCCCTTTCGTGACCCTTCCCCTACATCCATCTCTGATCTATCACGTGACCTGTCAGTCAGGGCTTCTGTAAGCTGCAGATCCCCTTCCCTGCCAGCAGCCAGCTCTATGCTATGTGACCGATTCTATGTCACTATAATAGTGTAATAAAGGACTTCGCCACACGCTGCTTGGTCTCCGTCACTCTTTATTCTGGTTGACACTCGCACCCCACTGGTCCCGACAGCGGACCCGCTGCTCCTCGCGTGCGCCCCGCACTTGCTCTCTTGTCAGTTCTTTCGCTTCCTCCGCTCCATACACCGCTGGCCGACGGTGTGCCGAAGCTCCTCCAGCCACGTGGCTGATGGCGCGGATTCCCTCCGGCCACCCAACCTGGTCCAGCTTCGTGATTCTCCCAACTGACCCAGAGCCCTTCCGGACTCCCACCTATATCCCTTTCACCACGTGATCCTGTCTCCTCCCTCTCACCATGCCCTTCCGAACCTTCCAGATCTGGCCTCCCCATAGCGCCTTGCTGGCTCCGCCTTTAGGTTCCGCCCCCACTCACCTCGCTTCCGATTGGACCCGAGGTGAGCGGCGGACCTTCACATACGCCCCCATACTGGGCTCCGCCCCCCAATATCCCAGGCCGTATGATTGGCCCAGAGCCCAGCAGCGAACCCCGCTTACGCTCGCATTACATGACCCCCCCCCCCCCCCTGATGTAAAGGACCAGCCATCCCGGCTGAATCAAGATGAAAATAATGCGAGCGACTGCAACACCTCCAAGAACCACAACAGGCACAACAGAGAACAACAATAACGACGAATACAATCAACGTAAGGGAAGGGATCTGAATCGAGTGCGGGCCGCCGGCCCGTCCTTCATGAGAACCGGCGCCCTCAGAGACCGCAGTCCGGATGGAGTTGGAGCGACGGAGCCGGAATCATCCGCCGCTGGTGGAGGCCTGTCCTTTGCAGAACCCCACGCATCAGAGAGGCCCGAAATCGGGGCCCCCTGCAGCCACAACCTCGGCGGGGTTGGAGGGGCAGTGGAAGCAGGTGCTCCCGTCGCCGTGGTAGACCCACCCGATGCAGAAATCCCTGTGTCCGGTAGGATCACCGTTGGCCCGTCTACAGGAGGCACGACAGGCACGCTTGCAGGTTGAACAGGCAAGGGCAGTGGCACGTCGGACGCGACAGACACCGGCAAGGCAATGTTAGGTGATGACGCATCGACACGAGGGGCAACGTAGGGCTTCAATTGGGACGTGTGGATGTACCAACAGCGCGACCTGACACGAACGCGTGCGGACTGGGTACTAGGAACCTCAATCAGCACCACTGGGCCTTGCCAGGGTTTGTGCAATTTAGGGGAGGTCCCCACCGGCACCTGTGGGCAGTGGAGCCAGGCCATGTCCCCCACCCGCCAAGGGGACATACGATGAGAGCGCCAGGCACACCGTTCGTTCCGGGCCTGGGTCTTGGCGGTAGCCAATCGGGCCACGTCCCACGCTTCCGCCACGTGCCGAATGGACTCGCGAATATGATCGGGGAGGTTTTTAACAGGAGCCTTCGCATGCGTGTCAAGTTGCACCTCCACAGGCAGCACATTCTCGCGACTATACATTAAAACGAAAGGTGAATACCCCGTCGACGCATGTGGTGCCATCCAGTAAGCGGAGAGCACTCCCGGGATATGCAAATCCCAATTGGCCTAATTCTCACTAACCGTATGGCAGAGCATGGCCAACAGGGTCCGGTTCAACCGTTCAACCATCCCATCAGTTTGTGGATGGTAGGGGGAGGTCCGAACTTTCTTAGTTCCCAAAGCCTCACACACATCCCGCAGCAGGTTCGAAAAAAAATTTCGCCCTTGGTCCGCGAGCAGTCTTTCCGGTGCCCCCTTGTCCATCACGTACCCGAACAGGAATGCCTCCATGACAGACGACGCCGACTGGTCGGGCAAAGGCCAAGCCATTGGCCATCGCGAAAGATATTCGACCCCGACCAACAGAATGTCCAACGCCACCAATTTGTTAACCTGCGTTACTTTAATCGATTGCACCGGGGGAACATACGGTTGTTTGGGCGGCTTCCGCCGGGCACAGTCGGAGCACGCCCGAATGTGCCCAACAACGTCAGTCATCATGCCGTGCCAAAAATAATCACGTTGTAACGTCAACAAGGTTTTCTGCACCCCGAGATGTAACAACTTCTCAGTGTGCAGAATCCGAATCAACTCATATCGCAACGACAACGGAACGACAAGGCGCCAGCGACCCTGCAAGTCCTCTCTCCACATCAACAATCCGTCCCAGAGAGCTGCTCCCGGCATCCCATCAGATGACGGATACCCCTTCGACTTTGCAGCCTGACTCCGCAAGGCCGCAAACGAGTCAAGGAGAAATTGTTCACGAAGCAACACGGAACGCGGAAAATTAAAAACCCCATCAGCCGGCTCCGGGCACATGGATGCCGCGGGCTTCTCCACAGCAGATATGACAGGCCGCGGGGGCTGTGGAACCTGCGTACACGTATTCGTGCCCGAGGTACACGTGCAGGCGGACCCATACGGCAGTCGGGAGAGCGCTTCCGCATTAGCATGACGCGAACCTTTACGGTATTGAATGTCAAACGAGAAATCCTGCAAAGTTTCCAGCCATCGTGCCAGCTGGCCAGATGGCTCATCAACTTTCAAGGAGTATTGCAAAGCCACATGGTCCGTGCGCACAATGAATTTCCGGCCATACAGGTACGGGCAGTATTGGCGGACAAAATGCATGATAGCTAACAATTCCCGCTGGGTGACGCATTAGCGGGTCTCAGCCAGAGAGAGAACGTGACTCCCGTAAGCCACAATGCGTTCGATGCCACCCTTACACTGTGATAGGATGGCGCCAATACCCGTATCACTAGCGTCGGTATCCAAAATGAAAGGCAAAGCGAAATCAGGGTAATCCAGCGTCGGTGCTGATGCCAGCCAATTGCGTAGGCCGCAAAACGCCTTCTCCTCCTCCGGCCCCCATTTTAACCTCTGATTCTTCGCTGTAAGGAGGTGCAGCAGCCTAGCGATCGTAGCAACATTTCATACAAATCTGCGGTAACAGGAAGCGAACCCGACAAATCGACGTACGTCCCCCATCTTGCTGTGCGAGGGAAGGGAGGTGTAAGAGGAGAGTGCCTCTTAGCCCAGAACGGATGGTAGCGCTCATAGTGCCTCTTCGTCTGTCCACTCGAGAGCGTGGAAGGCAGCCTCGAATCGGCGGACAAACCCCTCCCAATCTTCTTCCTCAGCCACGAACTTGTCGACGGGCCCCAGCCGACGCGGCCGTCCTGCCACCTGCTCTCCGTGTTGGGTGTTTAGCCCTGGGGGTTTTGGCGGGAGCGGCGGCGGCTGGCGTGACGAGGTTGGTTGCGGCTCCTGCCCGGCCGGCTGGTCGGCCTCCGGGTCCCGTGGCCTCTCCTCCCGTAGTACGCGTGGGGGTGGGGGTCCCGGTGCTGGCGGGCCCCCCATAGGGAGCCTCTGCAGTAGCTCCTGGAGTGCTCTCTCCACGCGGGCCATGCGGTCCTCCATGGGGTCCTCCAGGCGATCCGGGCCCCCTGCTGCTGTTTCTGGTAGCAGACCCCCTTGTTGCCCGAGATGGGAAGGATCCCCGGCCCCTGCTTCCTCTTCTCTTGGCTCTTTTCCGCGGGGATTCTTCTTTGTAGCCATTGTAAATCCCACCACTGCCACCAGATGTAAAGGCGAGCCGACACAAGATTGCAGGGGTTTCGTCCTTTAATCCTTTTCTCCCATCCACACCTGTCCCCAGCCGTCCCAATATCGTTCCCGCCAGTTCTCCCCTTATATCCCCTCGATCACCCCTCCCACTAACCCTCCTATTGGTGGGAATCCTTCCCCTGACACCCCTACACTACTGTGGATGTGTTATGGTGATGTGTTAACTTTCCTTGTACTTGCGCTTTTACCATGTTTGTGTACTGTTTGTTGTTGTAACGTGCTTACCCCGTGCTCCTACTGGACATCTGTTACAAGAGCTTTACAGGTCATCTGATTCCTTTTGCAGTATAAATACTCCGATTCTGATGTACGTCAGTCCAAAGATGCCAAATTAACATCTGTGATAATAAAAAATCGTGTTACCGGTGTCTGCTTTGATCCACATTGCTCACCGTAGCTGTTGGGCTGTTCGGAATGTATCACTCACTCAGCGGGGGGGGTAGGAACAATTTCGCTTTAACGTTTACTTTTAAACATAAAAAACAAGACACAGAATTATAAAATCACTGCAACTGTTCAATAATTAACAAATTACAACTTGAATCGACGGAATAGCGTAAAGTTTTATTCGTAAAATTGTTCAATTATGGATTAAAATCACCCCTGTGGTTGATAATGGTTTCTCTCTCCTTGGGTCATTGCAAGACACATTAAAGCAAGTCAGCATGATAAAATCACTGTAACTTCATGGGATCTCCTTTGCCAGTACCAAAATATACTAATAGGGTTTTTCCCCTTTTTTCTGGCAACAAAACTGACACCTTTTGCAAGGAATCATGCTTACATTAACCACAATACTTGCAGTCAAATGCAAACAAAAAACAATACTCTGATAATTTATGCATTGTCTTTGAAACTGATTGGTCCACACCAGAGACAGCTTTCTTTGGAGCCTAGTCTCATATGGTGTTCGACCAGATGACGCCAAAAGGCGCAGAGTATTGTTTTTTGTTTGCATTTGACTGCAGGTATTGTGGTTAATGTAAGCATGATTCCTTGCAAAAGGTGTCAGTTTTGTTGCCAGAAAAAGGGGAAAACCCCTATTAGTATCACTGTAACTGTTATAGTCCAATTATTAATACATTCCAATTTGAATCGACGGAATATGGTAAAGTTGTATTCGTAACATTATCCATTTCCAATTACATAATAATTTAATTAATATAATAACATTATTAAATTATTATTATTTGACGCTCACGCCATTTGGTTCAGGTCACGCGGTCGGCAACCTGCAGCTCTGTAGCGGCGTGTGGCTCTTTGAGGGACGGCTGCTTCGTGAGACGTTTTTATTTATCACGCACCACCACCACCACGGTCTCTCGTTCGCACACCACGTTTTTATTTATCAAGGACCACCACCACCGTGTCTCGTACTCACACCACGTTGCATTGCGGCTCTTGAAATAACGAGTTGTTTGGTTTCTATTTTACTTACCGAATTGTAAAAAATAAGAAAAAATGTCTCGTTGTTTTGGTTGGTGACCCCCCTGGTTTAGGGGAATCGTTTTTTTAACCTTGAATACGAACTGACAGCTGTGTGGTTTGCTGGGCAAAACGCACAGCCTCACCCTAGCGGGAATGTTTTTACTGGTAGGAACCTCCTGGTTACACCAGCCCACAGAGGATTATGGTGTCCGTCCGTCGTGCAGGGAGGGGCTGGGTGGGGAGGGCTGGGTGGGGAGGGGCTGGGTGGGGAGGGGAGGGGCTGGGTGGGAAAGATGGGGCTGGGTGGGGGGTGGGGCTGGGTGGGGAGGGGCTGGTCACCCCGTGGTGCCCTTATAAAACTCAACGTTTAACCTACTCACGCCGGCTTGTGCCCGCCCTCACAGTCGGGTATATTTGCGGAATACACCACGCCGCCGTTGACCCTGGCCATTGACCGAGCAACCCAACGTTCCTACCAGCTCCCTCCGCAGGAATGTGTTTACTGGTAGGAACCTCCTTGTTATACCAGCCCACAGGGGATTATTGTGTCCGTCCGTCGTGCAGGGAGGGGCTGAGTGGGGAGGGGCTGGGTGGGGAGGGTGGGGAGGGGCGGGGTGGGTGGAGGGTGGGAGGGGTGGGGCTGGGTGGGGAAGGGCTGGTCACCCCGTGGTGCTCTTATAAAACTCAACGTTTAATCTACTCACGCCGACTTGTGCCCGCCCTCACAGTCGGACATATTTGCGGAATACACTACGCCGCCGTTGACCCTGGCCATTGACCGAGCAACCAAACGTTCCTACCAGCTCCCTCCGCAGGAATGTGTTTATTATTATTACACACTTTTATTTAACTCACTCTGTTGTCGTATCCTCAAATCTTGAAACTTAGTTTTAACCCACTTCCCAATGCGGTATCGACTGCAAACTTGGTATACTTATGACATACTGATGACAATACTATATTCTATCAAAAAAACAAGTATTTTTAAACATTCTTTTTTATATGATATGTTTCAGCTTGGGTCTAATTGTCCACGCTCAACTAACGTTGGCTGTAAATCACCACGGTCCCTTACGTTATGGCAAGCTTCGGGACCACTTCCTGGAGTCGTCGAGTTCTGCCATTACGAGTACGGTACATTTCATTAAAGCGTGTTTTTTTTTTCATTAAAGCGTGTTTTTAAAAAAGTATTTTTTTATATTATTTTGTTTACGTGACAAACCTTACTCATTGGTTGTGTCGGGTGGTGACGAGTTTTACGACACTTCTATATTTACGCGATCTACCCCAAAAACACATTTTATGGATAATATTCGTCGCGATAGCCTACTTATAATTTTAAATCTTCAATAAAAATTTACACGGTGCGGTTTACAGTGGAAAAACACAGCCTCACCCAAGCCGGTGTAACCAGTCTATAAGAAAAACCATCACTGTTTTCATGGCGACCGTGGGGTTTTTGTTCAATATATCAATTGCGACTCTTTAACCTTGACACTGTGTGTGTGAATGTGACGCCACGTCTACACAGGTGAGTGCGGGCTGCCGCGTGAAACATTCCAGGGCGCGTCTCGTGGTGTTTATATTTTTACTGCAGGTTAAGTCAGCTCGTTTCCTTGTTCGTTGTCGCTGCTCTGGTTTTTGTTACATCGTGCTGCGGTAGCTGGAAGATGTTAATTACCTTGCCTGGTATGTAGGAGGTCGTGGGATCGATCCCGGTCCTGATGCCTGTACATGCACTTGGAGTTTGCTTGTCTCTCTCACCGTGGTGGCTTGAATTTGTCTCCGGTCCTCCAATTTTTCCCTCCATACTTAAAAACTTGCGTTTAGAGTGTTTGGCTGCTAGAAATGTCCGTATAATAAGCCACGTCGTTGAGCTATCATTTGTGGCCAAGTCGCTTCTGAAAAGAGCTATAAACCTCAGTGGGCCTTACCTGGTAAAATATAATTAAATATTTTTGATAGAATCGGCCAAACTCAGCAAGTCCAGGATGTAAAATATTCACATTAACAATAGTGGACGAATATATGAACCTCGATTTTTTTTTTTACGCAAAATAGGAAAATGTACAGTGAAAGTCATATAGTTAATAAGCTTAAATGTTTGTTGAGCCAGGGGCTGTTCGCTCTGGTCATTCGTGAGGCCACCCACCCAGGAACCCAACTACTCAACCGCACGCCCTTCCAGCCACCCTTCCTCCCTCCCTCACCGCCTGCTTGACCACCCTTCACGCCATCCTCCTGCCCATCTGTCTCTCCTCTCACCATATACCCCCCCCACTCACTCAACTACCACCACCCACTCACTCGCACCTCCGATTAGCACGGTTGACTACGTACGGTTCGAAATAAATTCAACATACACCATCCACCCAGAATAAAACGGTGTCGTAGGAATAAATAAACAAAAAAATATTTGACAGATGAACAAAGGTCGCATGAAGCCAGTAGTTAAATATTAGTTGATGAAGGTGGAAGACGATTACAGACTGTGAAGCTTAAACAAACAGGCCTTGCAAGAAAAAATGAATAAAGACACAGATGGGGAAAAAAACTAGTTAACCATTACCATCACACTGTTTGTACAAGGTGCGGTTCCACTGTGTGCAATGCACACAGCCTGACCCTACCTGGTCAATCGGCCTGTGGAACAAACCATTATCGCTGTGTCCCGGGTGGCTGCTGCTGGGTTTTGTTTGTACAAATATTATATCACTTGACAAACGGTCAAAGCTATGTATGTTTAACTTCTTCCACACTGCACATAGCCAACCGTGCTAATTCGAAGTGCAGGGGAAGGACAACAAACTAAACACAAAAATAAGTTTTAGCTAACACAGTGCGTGACTGTGACGCCGCGTCTACACAGGTGAGCGCGGCCCCCTTGTGGAACATTCCAAGGCGTGTCTCAAAGTATTTATAACTTAACTGCAGGTGAAGTCAAGTTCATTTCCTTGTTCGTCTCCGCTGTGTGAGCTGCTGCTGCGATAGCTCCTCTGTGAGCCGCGGCGAGCGACTGAGTCCAAGTGAAGCCATGGGCCATGGCGAGCGCGTCTCCCAGTGATTGTGTAGACAGTGAGCTGAGCTGCCCCATCTGCCTTGACACGTTTGACTGCCCCTCCACGCTGAGCTGCGGACACTCGTTCTGCCTCCGGTGTCTGGACGGTGCCTGGGAGACAGCGAGCAGCTTCAGCTGCCCGCAGTGCCGAGCGGTCTTCCCTGAGCGACTCCAGCTGAAGAGGAACGTGGCGCTCGCCAACCTGGTGGAGCAGCTCAGAGTTGGAGAGAGGATGGCCGGAGTTGTCTTCTGTGATGGCTGTGATGATGGGGAGACTCCTGCAGTGAAGACCTGCCTCAGGTGTGAGATGTCCCTGTGTGAGTCCCACCTGAAGCCTCATCTGAAAAACCCGAAGTTGATGGACCACGTCCTGGTGGCTCCCATTGTCAGCTTGGAGGAAAGAAGATGCAAGAAGCACAAAGAGGAGCTCAAATTCTACTGCAAGCAGGACGCGAGCCTGGTGTGCGTTGCCTGTACCATTACCGGAGAACATAGAGGGCATGATGTCGACACACTGGAGGATGAGCATGAGACACGGAAGGTGAGTACCTCACGGTGTGAGAATGGGATCGCTTCAGTTCAAGGTAGCCATTTGGTTTTGAAAGGGAAAGGAAGGGACAGGAGCTTTTAGTGCATGGAGGAGGAGGGTGGGTCAAGGCTTTTTGAGTGAGCCGTGCTGGAGGAAGGCTGTGTTTGGACGTTGCTCGTGAAGTGAAGAGCCATTGTGTTGAACGATCATGTCCCTGTCCCCTGCTGTGGCCTCTACAACACCTGGACATGAGCTGACAAATTTGCAACTTCCACATCGCATTAAAGAAAACATGACGAAGTTATTATTCTCTCTTCACTGTGCCTTCTTGCTTACAGACTGCTAAGTCAGTCCAGGCTGACTTCCTTGGCACTCTTCTGGTGGGCAATTCTAGAGCCGTCACTGTGGAGGGCTCTGTGTGGAGTGGGGCTGAGAGGGAGCCGCTCAAGGAGTGGAGTCCCCTCTGGTGACTTCGTCTCTTACAGAGTAGAGTCGGAGAAGAGACGCGAGCGGTGGATGAGAAGAGGAAGAAAGCGGAGGCATCCGTGGGACAGATGAAGTCCACTTGCAAGGACGTGCAGGTACGACGTGTGGGCTCTGTGACCTCGTGGCCTCCACCCTGCGTGAAGTCTGTGACTCTCTCTCTATGAGGACAACTCCGTAGATTCAAATAATGTAGCAATACATTACGTATATTGCTGCTTGAATGTAGATTTAAAAATGCAACGTTTATAACAAACACGTTTATTTTTAGTACCACTGCAAAGCTGTATACGGGATAACTCGAATGACTTTCTATGGGTTTGATAAAATAAAAGTGCATTGGATTAAAAACTAACACTTAAAAGAAGTAAAGATTGTGATAAAATTTCATAGAAAATCTTACCTCTTTAATTCTAGAACACAAGAGTTGACTTGAAGATATATGACAGGGAACGCAGGGAAAACTGTTTCATCACACACCCAAGTATAAAATAGACAATTAATACATAATGGAATGTTAAAACTTGTTTTACTTGCATTTAAGTTTGCATTCATTGTGATGTATTAATGACTGAATCTTGGTGTTGTGCGTATAAGGCAGGGGTGGGGAACGTCCGGCCCGTGGGCCGCATAAGGCTCACAAAATCATTTGGCAGTTCCAGCCATCACATTAGGGGTGAGTAAATTAAATGTTTTGCCCAAATATAACGGGATAATCTTTAAGTTGATACTTTTTCATGGCCCGCGAATGATGTTATAAATGTCAAATGGCCATTGGCAGAAAAAGGTTCCCCACCCCTGGTATAAGGCAACCGATAATAATGCAATTGTGTATACTTTTAACATTTCTGCAAGGAATGGGTTTGAGCCTATTTGTTATCAACTGCATGGATTTACATTCTAACTAAATATATGACCTAGAATAGGGCGTATCCTCATATAGAGAACTGGACGCCTTTGACCAGTGTTGCTTGCGACGGAGACTTCACATTCACTCTGCGAATGTATCTCAAATACTGGAGTCCATCGATGAACGGCACGACAGTTGCTGTCTGAAGCAGTCACAGCCAGGAGGATCTGGCTCTGTGGACACATTGCAGGGCTGACGCATTGGATGATCCCACCAGAGCACTGTGTGCAATCATTGATGGCCTTGCTCAGGATTGGAGGTGGCCCAGGGGCAGGCCGAGGCTGACCTGGACGCGCACGATTGAGGCCGATCTCAGGCATCGTAATCTAGGCGGCCTGCACTCGGCGTGGTGTGGAACCCAGGACAAAGTTTCCTGGCGATGTGTCATGAGCATCGCTACACCCCGGCCTGTTAATGATTGATTTGTATCCTCAATCAAGTCACCTTGTGATGGTAATCATAATTTACACCAGGTTAACACTTAGGCTTTTGCGACTATTATTATCCAAATTAGAGGTTTTTTTGGAGTTAGATCGTAACAATATGAATGTGTCATTAAACCCACCACCACCCAACACAGCCAATTTGTAAGGTTTGTCACGTAAAAAAAAACATGCCAATTACATATTACTAGTTCAGCAAACCGGTGTGTTTGAGAGTAAACCCACAACATTTACAATTCGAGTATGACATTTCACCGGTAATTGCAACCAGCTTAATCAGGCCACAGCCAGAATTGTTCTTAAATAAAGAAATAAATGCGATGTCATCACTTGTGAGCCAATCAGGTTCGGAGACCAGGGGATGGGGGAGGGGTTCATGTATTTATATAAATTACAATTGATATCTATTATTGGTTGGGTTATTCACAGTTCATCAGCACACACGATGTGCATCATGTATGTACATTACGCATTTGTAGTGTCAATGATTCGGAAACAAGGTTCGTAGGAGGCACCTTTTGTTTATCAACTTCCACGGTCTTGTCCACGCACTCTCCACAGTTGCTTAACCTATCCTGTACACAACACTAACGGTCAAACACTGACCGTGCCGACTGAGCCAACAACTTTAAGCAGCACAATATCTCGTGAAGACGGCAGTGACGACGGCAACGAGAGGACAGCAACGACAAGACAAGTCCACTCTCAGAACCGGCAGCCCCGAGACCCTGCTCTTGGCTCCTTTTATGTTCCCAGAGCGGCCTGGCTCCGCCCTGACTGTACCTCCCTTCTCGAACCCGCTAGCAGGTTCCAGAGGCCTTCAAATGGGTTTCTCTGTGACCCTTGCCCGAGTTCCTCCTCTCTGCTAACAAACCTTGCACACCCTTATCGGCGTGTGTACTGTTTGTCCACCACAGTTGCCGCTGCTGTCCACCAGCTGGCGGTATTATGCTACACATGTACTAAAAATAACTTTTATGGATAAATTATACTCTTTGTTAAACCAGTGTAACATTGAGGCCTTGCCACAACCGTCAGGCTAGCAGATTGCTTAACCATACTTTATCATGCTGGTCAATGTGGGTTGGTGAAGACAGCCCAGCACCCATTCATAAATGACTCACCACACAGTTTGATGACCACCACACCACCATTGCCCTACCTGGTGAACATCATCATGACGATCCAAGGGCAGATAGCCCGTAGTAGGTGTCTACTGCCCATGTCGTCATTGGTTTCCACTTTTCTCTCTCTGTCTTATCGATATGCTCTAGTAGTGCCACATCTTTCTGGCACCAATCTTTAATGTTGTCAATACATTATCTGTGAGGTCTAACTCTCTTTCCGGTTCCTTCCATATTTCTGAACAACAACAACATTCTTTTCATTTGCCTGTTGTTTTCCATACTACATATGTGTTCAACTAGTGCCAGTTTCCTTCTCATCACTGCTGCATCATCAGGTCTTCTTCTGTGCGCCATATTTTTCTTACTTCTACGTTGGTCATTCTTTGGGTTCAGCTTAGATGCAGTATCCTTCTGTAGCAATACATTTCAAGTACCAATATAGTATCTGTCAGTAGTTTTTTAATGTCCAAGTATCACAAGCATACAAAGCTGTACTGAACACGCATGTTCTTAAGATGTCCAGTTTGTTCTTTTAGCTGATTTGCTTCCTTCTCCAGATGTTATTGAATCCTGCCATTAATCATTTTGCCTTTGCGATCCTCGCTCTTATTGTGTGCTTAGTGCAGTCATTGTCCCATGTCAGTAGGCGTTCCAAGTATACAAATTCCTTTACATTCACAATCTTGCTGCTTTCTATTATTACTTTTTTCTCAATGTATTCCCTTCCGAACACAATTGATTTGTCTTCTCCACGTTAATCCTCAGTCCTGCATCCTTTCCTAACTTATTCAGCGTGTAACTAGTTCCGGAGACACTTGTAGAGGTAACTTCTTTATTACAATCCAACACTCCAACAGTCCTGATACTCTGTTACAGCCTAGGTACACAGCCTAGGTACACAGCCTAGATACTCTACTCTGGCTACGCTCTGGAACACGCCCTCACTAGGACGTAGAGCCGGGAGTTCCAGAGTCCCACCACTGGCCCTCACATCGCCCCAGGGTCCTGAGATGGCTGGTCTTGGGTCTTGGATCTTGAGCTACAGCTGGCCTCGATCGTCCAGGGAACTGCCCTTTTATGCCTCGTCCCCAACGAGGGGTGGGGTTGTGTGCACCCCCAGATATCCCACAGAGCACACACAGGCCCCCCCCCCCCCGTTGGTGGCGCCAAGGGGCTTAAGCGTCTGGGTTGCCTAGGGTCCCAGAGCCCCCAGCAGCCCCTTCCCTCTTATGTCACTACAAGCGTATGTACACTTTGCTGCAGTAATATGCAGCTTTTTTTTCCATTGGATCTGTCGTCCACGAATCTTTATTCTGTCTCCTTGCACATATATATCCTGTGCTATTGTCCTGAATGGCATCTATCACTCTTTCTAAGTGTAGTGTCGTAGGTCTCTTCTTCCTTCATGCTCGAGGCTTGTGTGTGTGTGCGGGTGGCGTGCGTCGCATACACTCAGTTAGAGACGAGGTAGTAGCAGGAGGCACCGTCCTCCCCTTTTATTGGTGTTGTGTTCACGCCACCAACTCCGGCCCCCTCTCTCTCATGACCATGCTGCCGCATGACCCGGCCCAGACACGACCCTGCCGCATTGCACCGATGGCGTCGATCGAGACAGCCAACTACTGTCCGGCCGCGCAATGCCCAGGTGAAGGCGGTAGCGACAAAGGCGACGAGGAAGAGACGAGTCCACTCCCAGAACCGACAGCCTGGAGCTCTCGCTCTCTGCTGCTTATATTCCCCTCAGCGTGGCTTGGCTCCGCCCTAGCCACGCCTCCCTTTTCGAACCCACCAGAGGGTTCTTCCCCACGAGGTCAACCGTGACCCTTGCCCCAGTTCCTCCACCCTACCTGCACACACGCATATATGCTCAAAAGCGTGTGTGCTATTGGCCCACCTACAGTTGCAGCTGCTGTACAAGAGTCAGCAATATGTCACTCTACTATTAGAGGTAAAGGGGATATAGCAACACCAGTTACGTCAACAGGAATACCAGCAAACTATTAGCTGGAGGCTGATCTGCTCATTCAGTCTCTAAAATCCCTTTGAAAATAACTGCAACAATTACTTGCAATATAAAGCCAAACACGAAGCCACAAATATATTCCAATCGAAACTAATTGTCTGGGATGAAGCACACACGTATGCCAGGCTGTTGATAGATTATTGGGTGATCGAACAGTTAAATGTAAACAATTTGGAGGCAAGTCCTACTGGTTACTTTACGTGGTTCACGGCCTCTTGTATAAAGAAACATCGTTTCTGGGGAGAATTACAGGCGCTGAAGCTGAAACAGAATTTGCGAGCTCTGGAAAGTGAAAAAGAACTTGTGGAATAGCCCCTGGACGTTGTTGATGGATAAACAGACGATACAGCAACACTACCCTCACACTGCTATCCAGAAAATCAAGATATATTTGCGCAACTATACGGTGACATTTACTTTTCTACGATTACTCCTGAACAGCTTAAATGAAGCGCAATACTGAATGTTACAAATGCAGACTTTTTTATCTCAACAATGGAGCTGAGTGCTTTTCAAGTGCTTGGATACTATTGTGAGTGATGATACTGCTGATCAACTTGCAATCCCGGAAGAATTGTTAAAGTCTTACTCCAACCGGAATGCCTCCTCATGAACTGAAACTTTAAGCAGGAGCCGTTATCATGCTCCTTAGAAACCTAATGTCATTGTGAGGACTACTTAATGGTACAAGACTTACTCTTACTCAAATACAAACTTGCATAATCGAAGCAAAATTGATCGGTGGAGCAACCTCCGACAGGGTACTTATTCCATTAGACGCAAATTTACCATTCAGTTTCAAATGCTAACCGTCACAGCAAAATTACTGTATCACTTCACTTGATACAGTAATTTTGCTGTGACATTGCCACCTGAAGACGAAAGCTTGTGTTGCCTCCGAAACGTCGTGATTTAATTTATTTTTATTTTATTTTTTACCTACGTGACTTTACCGAAAAAACCAAAGAGTATACAATTATATTTTGCTCGATCAAGAGTAACATCGTGTGATTCACTTAATCTAGTGTCGGAAAAAACACAGAATATGGCAATTGTGTATTTATATCAATATTTGTTGAAAAATATGAGTAACAAAAATGCGTGAATGTTTAATTAAGATCTGCTAGATCAGTGAATGTTTTACCAGGTACAGCTAGTCTCATATAAAGCTCTTACGAGTGGGAACACGCAGCAGTGCTGGCCAAGGAAACGTACCCACCCCTAATCATTCGCTCAGCCAATGAGAGGGACGGACGCTGAGCCAACCAGACCCCACCCCCCATGATTCGATTATAACGATTTTTATTTTAAAAAAATCAACAATCTATTTTGGTTTTTTAAATGTTAGCGAGGTGAGAACTCACTCGACCAGGATAGAGTTCCTGGCTCCATCTAAAAGGAACCTCACGACAGAAATGTAGACTGAGGGCTTCGCTAAGATAACGGAGGTCCTGGAGCTCTTCTCTGAGAATGACCCCGGACTGGGAGTGCAGCAGCTCCTCCACCCTCGTCTCCCACTGCTGCTATGGTAGCAGGAGTACAGTGTTATGTACAGTACGTCATACTTAATATGGTTATTATAATTATTTTTTATTCATGAAATCATGTTTACCATCTGTATTCTTGGTGCTTTTACCGATACTCCAATGAAGCCCTCATATATTGGTCATCCGAAAGCAATAACGCTGACGGGAACACATCCTGATACATACAACAGTATAATGACCCATTTTAACGCTGATTCGATAAGCACTCACTTCAGGAAGCATACTGAGCTTTTAGCGAGGTTTGCCAGTACTGATAAAATAATTCAGTCCCAAAAGGCCATGGGGCAAATAGATTGTGTACAACATACTTTTAATGATGAATCTATGCAGAAGGTGAATCATGTGCTTATCTTTACCAAAAGAACCAAGAACATGTGCCTATCTGTTTTGGTAAATAATTTACAGATCCTCACCAATACACTTCTGGACGAAGGTTCCACAACATCGTGTTGATCATTGAGGCTCGTTGGCCATACTTAGTTGCGTGGGTCAGTGCAGGTTTGTGAAGGTAGAGTCCAGCACTGGTTCATATCTCAATCATTACGCAGCCCTCTAATCGTGTTTGAGGCTGGGGAGGGAGCCCAGCCTAGGCTGAGGCAAGGACACTCCAGTAACATGGGGTAGTAACAGCAGTGTGGAAGGACGCGTCGCAAAACCTAGTTTTAATTTCTGGTAATTTTAGAGAGAACAGGGAGGTACTTATTGAGGTTGCGACTGGGAATTTGTGGAGTTAGGAGGTCCTTACATACTTGGCGGATTTGTTTAAAAGGAATCTTAGGATGAAGATAGTCCAGTGGTGGTCTCTAAACATATCCAGGGGAGATAAATTGGAGGTGATACAGAGGTTGCAATAATTTGTTGATATGGAGGCATCAAGGTCAAAGTGGGCAGCCAGGTGGTATAATGGAACAAGAGGCTAGGCGGTCATTTATTTCAAAGGAGTCAAAGATGGGGAGGATGGTGACTTGGACTATATCAAGTTGGAGCCGAGGTGAGACAATTTGTTTATTTATATAGAAGATTTTGTTTATTAAACGATATGATAAATTTGAAGGGCAAGATAGCACCTAGATACCTAAAGTTATCTACCTGTTTAATGGGATGTGAGTCCAAAGACATAACGTGAAGGCAGGGAAAAATAGGTTTGGAGTAACTGGAAAACAATGTGTCTTTTGTCTTAACAGCATAGAATATGATTTTACAGAATCTATCGCATGCCCCTTGCAGGATTCCATGGTCCAGACCAAGGCTCACATCTCAGGCGAGTTCACCCGCATGAGGGTGATGCTGGATGAGGACGAGAGGGCAGCTCTGGATCGCGTGGACATGAAGGGGCGCGAGCTGCTATCCCGGATCGAGCAGAACATCGCTCATTATGAGCACGAGATCAGCGAGCTCCAGGCAGCAGCCACGCGCCTGCGCGCTCTGCAGGAGGAGAGGGACTCACTCACGTTCTTGCAGGTAGAGCACTCACGGAGCCAGGGCGAGTGCCCCAGTTCACATGTTCATTACGTTTGTAAACTTGGCAGATGCGTTGCAACACAAAACACAAGATAACGCCACTTCCATTGTCAAGACAACATATAGCCCATGGGTTCTGAAAGTAAATGTAGAGTCAAGTTCACCAACTTGGATTTGTATATTGTAATAAAAATATAAACTAGCGCTCAATAAAAAAAAAAACTATTAACACACAAATTCCACGAGTTAATTGGTTGGTAATATATGCAGACATTGGCATTACAAATTGTAACCGCATCATCCTGTAATGTACATCAGATTGAGGCCACTTGACACTACATTAAAATTTTTCATTTTACCAAATGTATACCAACCATTAGTAATGCTGAACACGGAAGGGCTTTTAACATCAGGAATTCCAGAAGTAGTTATATTTCAGCATTGACTGCTGATGAGTCTTTGAAAGTTAAAACAAATCCCGAGATTGCTTGCCTCAACAAATGTTCACCCTGCTAAATTATGGACTCTACTAACACCACGCTCTGGTTGTAATTCACTCTCGCAGTGGATCATTATTTTGAATGTTGGTTCACAATCACTGCAACTCGATGTCAAGTGCCACGGACGCCTCTTGCCATGACATCGGGTACCGAGTGGCAACAGTTTTAGAGGCCACACCTTACTGATGAGAATCATTGAGTCCTAATGCATCCATGGCTTTGTCTTGATTACAACCAACAACACTAGGCCACGCGAATGTCTGAGTGCAGCCTCATCGCGTCTACCAATCACCGTGTGGTTAACGTGGCTGGATGTGAACTGACTCACGCCCCCTGTGTCTGACTCCTGCAGGTTCACCTGAAAGAGACAAACCGGTATGGACTATGAACTTGCACAGATTAACACACGGGGTGACGCCTTGTGTGGAACATGGGCTGAGTAATGATGATGATGTGTGATGATGCTGTGTAAGACGAGGGTTGTGTGATTTTGTGTGCTGTGATGCTGTGCGCGATGTTGCCGTTTGTGATGCCGTGTGTGATGATGCCATGTGTGATGATGCCATGTGTGATGATGGCGGGTGATGATGTTGTGTGTGATGATGTGTAGTATGATACTGTGTATGCTGATGCTGTGTGTGATTATGCTGTGCATGATGATGCTGTGTAAGACATGGGCTGTGTGTGTCACTGCTGGTTTTTGCCTCACAGGAGAGACGCTCAGAAGGGAGATCCACCCTCATCTCCCAGCAAAAAAGACATCGCCACGATCAGCGCCCTGCAGGGAGCTGTGGTCAACCTGCTGGGATTCATGTGTGAGTTCCACGGACTCTTACCACCTGTGTGTGTGTGTTATTTTGCGTGTAATTGTGTCTTGTGTGTATGTTGCAGAGCGGTGGCATAGTGGTTAACGTGCTACAATATGAACTTGGCAACACAAATTCGATTCCCGTTCACAGCCAACACCAGTGACAATTTTCTGAACCGGTCATGAGCCTCTCCTAGGTCGACTCAGCCTCAAATGACTACCTGGTGTAGTGTGTAAAAACTGCCACTAGGGAGACAAAGGCGACCTTACGTGGTGCTGGCCACCCACCCCCTCATGTTCCATACCGGCCTTGAAGTGCCACTCGCTAACAATTCTTGCCCCTACAGCCTGTTTGGGCTATACGGGGGGTCTTGTAATTGTGTCTGTTTGAATGCGTATGTGTAGATGAGCGAGAGTGAGTACGGATGTGCAATGGTGATGGGATGCTCTGTGCACTGAGCTACAAACATGGTCACCTACACGTGACTCACGGCCATGGCTATCATCAATGGTGAGTGGATTCAGAACCAATTCTGAACCTCTCCCAGATGAACCCTTGGCTTAAACGAGTACCGGGCACGTGCTGTAAGCATCAGGACTGCGGACACAAAATCTGCCTGCAGGATTCATATGGTGAAATGGCTTTTATAACTACATCAATATAAATTTGCTGTACTAGTGACGAATTGGCATATTCTGTTTACGTGACAACCCTTACTAGTTGTCTGTGTCGCGTGGTGGCAGGTTTAACGACACATTTATATATTTACGCGATCTAACCCCAAAAAAACCTCTTATGGATTATTTAAACTTAGGGTTGATTGGTAATACCCAAGGATCATACATCCAGACTAAGACACGTTTGAAGATTTTTAGGCTTCATGTCAACAGCCTGATGTTCAGAGAGTCAAACTAAGGCATTTTTAGGATTCTTAGGTTCCCCAGTTAATGTCTGAGGCTCACAGGGCGAGATTAAGGCATAATCTTGGTCTACCTTGTCTATCACTACACTGCATGTGCAAACATAAACTTTACGAGTGTAATGTATTCATTAGATAATAATATATAGCACACACACGAGTGTATTTCACTATTACATAAGCTCCATTGATATTACACGTGTATTATCCCGTGAAGATGCTGTTGGCCAGAGTAACCATCGTAGCAGATGAATCTACGAGTATAATTATTTTCTGTACTGGATGTTATCATCAGACTCGAGCCAGACTACATCACCATAGTGATGCGTAGGGTTAATTGTTAATTCTGTAGGCTCATAACCAGACTAAGGCAGCCTAAGGATTCTCATTATTCATTCATAATGTGCTTGAGGCTGCTATATCCATACTAAGGCATCTTAAGGATTATTGGGGTTCAATGCTAATACCTGAGGCTCACAGAGCCAGACTGGGCTATCGCTGTGGCTAATCACATGTATCACTGTGCAAACAGATACATTGCTATTGCCCATGTATTGCAATACCTCTACGCTCACATACAGCACACACACGAGTGTAAAGGAGTATTACATGAGCTCTATCAACCCTACACGTTTGTATATTGAGTGAGGATGATATTGCTATTCTGCGTATGAGTGTTTTACACAGAGACACTATGGCTGACATTCTTAGGATGCATTAATAGTGCTTGAGGCAGCATGATACAGACTCAGACATAGTTAGGATTCTTAGGGTTCCGTGTTAAAGTCTGAAGCTCTCCAAATCAACGGCACTGAGTCTTTGACACACACAAGCTATAGCTAATATTATTAGGATTCATTACACTGTGTAATAAAACAAAATGTCCCTGGGTAGTAAGTGTTATTTTCTAATTGCTTATGCCTCAAAAGTACACAAAATGGCTATTATTCCCCACAAACTTTGCTTTTGTGACCAGGACAGTGATATTTTGAAATTTACATATTTTCAAAGAGAATTCCAGATAGATTCAGTGCTGAGTAAACTTGTCGTAACTTTTAAAACATTCTAGAACTTTCCAGTAATAAAAAGTAGTATAAATATAGGAGCCTTAAGCCCACCAGTTCAGTATACAGTGGTACCTCGGTATACGTCTTAAATACGTTCCAGAAGGTATGACTTATACGGAAAATGACGTATACCAAACTAATTTTTCCTATAAAAAATAAAGGGAAAGGAAATAATCCATTCCAGAGTATAAGAAATAATAATTTATATGGCATATTATACATTAATGGGATTGTATAAAATAATATAGACACTACTTATTACTAAAATGCATACATATGTAACAGGTTCCGGAGACACTTGTAGATGTAACTTCTTTATTACAATACAACACTCCAACAGTCCTGATACTCTGTTACAGCCTAGGTACACAGCCTAGCTACACAGCCTAGATACTCTAGATACTCTACTCTGGCTACGCTCGCCCTCACAAGGTCGTAGAGTCGGGAGTTCCAGAGTCCCACCACTGGCTCTCACAGCATCCCAGGGTCTTCAGACGGCTGGTCGTGGGTCTTGGGTCTTGAGTTACAACTGGGCCCCGATCGTCCAGGGAGCTCTCCTTTTATGCCTGGTCCAACGAGGGGTGGGGCCGTGTGCGCCACCAGACATCCCACAGAGCACACACAGCCCCCCCCCCCCGTTGGCGGCGCCCAGGGGATTAAGCGCCTGGGAACTCAACGCCTGGCGCCCAGAGGCTTAAGCGTCTGGACCCCCTGGGAACCCAGCGCCTGGCGCCCAGAGGCTTAAGCGTCTGGACTCGCCTGGGATCCTAGAGCCCCCAGCAGCCCCTCCCTTCTTATGTCACTACATTACCCCCCTCTACGTAGCCTCCAGCCATCCCGGCTGTCAATAATTAGAAAGTTTAAATTAACGAAAGGGAGAGAGAGAAAAAAAATATGCGAGCCTCAACAGGAAAAGAAAAGAGAACAAGAAAGCAACCATAAAAACCATAACCAACCTGTACAACCCTACACTATATACAAGCATCAATCAAAAAGGTGAAGCAATGACACGTGAACAAACGACCCGCGGCACACCTAGCCCTCCTCGGGATCCGCATAGGAAACGGGGAATTAACAACAACAAATATACAGATTCCGACGCGTTGGATGCACAACCAACACCGGTAATCGAACCGAAATCACACAACCACCGCATGGATGGCAGGGATCCACACCACTCTGCCAGCCTCCCATCACTCAGTTGGAGAGAAGGCGAAGACCAACATGTCGAGCATCCCTCTACACACACTTATCCGGACGTCTGTCTACATCCCGGGTCGAGAAGTCGTACTTCAGGGCCGACCCATGTACTGGGCAAAGAAGTCGCACTTCAGCGCTGCTCCAGTATCTACATTTTTTAATATATATATAAAATTTACATGACAAACAAAATAAATCTGCCTGCACCTGTCCATAAATGGTGGCCGCACACGCGAACCGCATCTCCAAGGCATCCCGTGCGTGCGTCCCAGCAGCCCTCAATGAGGATCACCACCGACATTACATGTCAACCGTTTGCACCCCCCGCCTTTCCAACGTGGTGTCTCCATCCTAAAACCGCGCACGTCGGCCATATTGGGGGGGACTTCAACCCAGTCTCTCTCCAAGACTCGCATCGCAGCATATAGCTGTACCGACCGATCTGAGACCCAACCTCTCTCCAAGACTCGCATCGCAGCATATAGCTGTACCGACCGATCTGAGACCCAACCTCTCTCCAAGACTCGCATCGCAGCATATAGCTGTACCGACCGATCTGAGACCCAACCTCTCTCCAAGACTCGCATCGCAGCATATAGCTGTACTGACCGATCTGAGACCCAACCTCTCTCCAAGACTCGCATCGCAGCATATAGCTGTACCGACCGATCTGAGACGACCCATTGTTCACTCCCTGCACAACATGCACCCTAACAACTGAGGGATACAGTCCCAACGTAACGGGACAACTACACCTGAACACCACGAATCTCCAGCCCACTGTTTCAACGCGCCTCGGAGTGTTTCAATCTCCGGGCCGTCAGGGCGAGCCTACTGCTCCAGACGTACCATGGAGGGTCTCAACCTCCGGGCCGTCAGGTCAAGCCGTCAGCTATTCCATTACGGGACCACCCTCTCCGAGCCATGTGAGCACACAGCCCACTAGGCTAGACATGCCACGGAGTGTCTCTATCTCCGGGCTGTCAGGTCAAGCCGTCAGCCATAGCATGACAGGACCACAACTCTCGTGTTAGACACACAACACCCGCTGGGCCATTGTCACCATCTCAAGATAAATGCCCCATACAGTATATACATCGTTAACAATGACAGCACAAGCTATACATTAACAATCACGAACAAAGCTCAATATAAACCATACATTGTTAACAATCACAAGCAAGTTTCGCACACACATTGACAACACTCACGAGCGAAGCTCCACACAGTTTACCCAACAACAGTCACGACTCCCCGACGACAACGAAGAAAATGTCAACAAAAAAATCATTAATCCGGAGCGCGTAAAATGTACGAAGTGTCAGGGGCCTGGTCTCCCGACCTCCAACCTTTGGCCAGAGCAGCAAAGGCGGCGAGCAGCGTGTCGGTCCATGTGCCGGCCCCGGCGCTGGTTACAGTAAGAATGGCGCCCTCACTGTCCGGTCGCAGCGCTGATGACGCAGTATGCTAGGTTGCCAACAGCTGTCACCCGGCGGTGAGGGACGCAGCGCTGATGACGCGGCGTCGTCGGGTTGGCACACGCTGGGCCCGGAAGTGACGTCGCTCCCAGCGGTCACTGCTCCTCTGGTGGAAGTGATGTCATTCCCGGAAGTATCCCTCACATCCGTGGGGGGAATGGCGGCGGCGGGCTCGGGCGAGCGCCGCGCCTCCTCTCTCTCTCCCGCCATCGGCCGCGAGCACCGCATCTCGCCCAGGAGGGAGGCGGTGGCGCAGAGCAGCTCTGTGAGGCGAAGCAGCGCCTCCTCCATCTCTGCTCCCGACGCTGGAAAGGGGACGGTCGGCGGAGTAGACAGCTGCTCAGCCGGCGGTGCGGCGTTGTTTTCGGCCGGCGGTGCAGCGTCGCTGTCGGCCGGCGTTGGCCGCCCCATCGCTGCCTGCTCCTCTTCATTGCCGTCAGGACTGAAGGTACGTGGCTTACTTCTTGTCTCCAAAGCCACTTCTGACGCCAAATGTAACGGGTTCCGGAGACACTTGTAGATGTAACTTCTTTATTACAATACAACACTCCAACAGTCCTGATACTCTGTTACAGCCTAGGTACACAGCCTAGCTACACAGCCTAGATACTCTAGATACTCTACTCTGGCTACGCTCGCCCTCACAAGGTTGTAGAGTTGGGAGTTCCAGAGTCCCACCACTGGCTCTCACAGCATCCCAGGGTCTTCAGACGGCTGGTCGTGGGTCTTGGGTCTTGAGTTACAACTGGGCCCCGATCGTCCAGGGAGCTCTCCTTTTATGCCTGGTCCAACGAGAGGTGGGGCCGTGTGCGCCACCAGACATCCCACAGAGCACACACAGCCCCCCCCCCCCCCCCCCCCGTTGGCGGCGCCCAGGGGATTAAGCGCCTGGGAACTCAACGCCTGGCGCCCAGAGGCTTAAGCGTCTGGACCCCCTGGGAACCCAGCGCCTGGCGCCCAGAGGCTTAAGCGTCTGGACTCGCCTAGGATCCCAGAGCCCCCAGCAGCCCCTCCCTTCTTATGTCACTACACATAAATTAAAATAAATGCACTAAAAAAATTCATTAAAAAAATTCAATACATTTAAATAAAAATACAAATTTGCTTTACTTTACCTTGCTGAGAGGAGTTGATAGCCTAAGAGGATGGTGGTGAGGAAGGGGAGGAGGTGATGTTATTTTTTTGAAGGAGAGTCCCCTTCCATTAAAACTTCAGGAAGCTGATATTCTGGGGTTTTTTCTCTTTTCTCTCATTTTTTCTTGACTTGGACCTGGTTGCGGCTCACCAGGTTTGAGTTTTACTATAAACCTGTCCATTGAAGTTTGTTTTTGCCTTCTTCTAAGAATGTTCCAGAAGTGTGACATTGTCTGGTCATTCCACACTACTGTAACGGCTTGTTGATTGAGGAGCGGCGCTTTGCTTCAGTCGTGAACGGGGTATACGCGGGTATGCGGTGACTCATTCCAACACATACAAGTTCTAGCAAGCGTGTCGTATCCCAAGCAAGATGTCGTATCCCAAGACATTTTTTCTCGTCAAAACACGACGTATATCAAATTCGACGTATTCCGAAGTGGTCGTATACCGAGGTATGACTGTAGTTCCAGCTGCCTAAGTGGATACATATCTGCATTTTTCTGAGATGGCATCAAGAGGCTGCAAGCATCTAGCAGATGCATTTTGCTATGTCTGCGGCCAGTTGATCAAGACGAGCGAAAATGTACTCTGTGGAAGCATCTGTCAAGATTTGTGAGGCCTACAAGGCATATTCCGGCATGCCTGTCAGGTATCAAGACAAACCCTGGTGACCTAATTTCACCTGCGAGCAATGCAACAAAACTCTGGAAGGTAAGGTGGACGATTGTTGCTTGACATTTATGTTATGAAATTGTTTTTAAAAATGTCATTGTAAAAGTTTTTTTAAAGTTTAAAATGTTTTACAATTTTCAATGCTATTGAGAAATTATATCATATATGAAAAATATTGCGAGAATCTCTTACACATTAGTCATGGGTGAAGTCAATTTATTTTTGTAGGATGGTACAGAGGGGAAAAGAGAGCCGTAAAGTTCGCTATCCCAAGAATTTGGCGGGAACCCACTGACCACTCAAGCAATTGCTACTTCTGCATGGTGAACCCTTCCAAACGTCAGACTGGCAATAATGCACCTGCTATTACGTATCTGGACCTTCCTTCATCCATCGCCTCGGTGTCACACTGCCATTAGCTCCCCATACCCACTCCTCCAGAGAGAGAGCAGCCGTGTTTAGAAGAGAGCAGCAAGTTAGAGAGTGAGGAAGACGTTGTAGATCCAGATGACAATTTCAGTGGTGGAGCTGAGGAGAGAAACCCATACTACCCCAACCAAAAATACCTCAACGACTTGATCAGAGATCTTGGTCTCACCAAGTCCAATGCCGAGATTTTGACATCTAGGCTCAAGCAGTGAAACTTGTTGGATGCAAGTGTGCAAGTCGAAGATCAGAGGAAGTGTCGCCAACCTTTTTGCAGCTTCTTCACTAGTCAAGATGGGCTCTGCTTCTGCCACAATGTGACCAGTCTGTTCGAGGCAATCGGAATCACCTGTGACCAGAATGAGTGGCACCTCTTCATTGACAGCTCACCCAGGAACCTCAAAGCCGTGCTGCTCCATAATGGTAACAAGTACCCGTCTCTTCCCCTGGCTCACTCCGTGCACCTCAAAGAGGGTTACAACAGCATCAAGACCTTGCTGGATGCCTTGAAGTATGATGAGTATGCCTGGGAGGTTATCAGAGACGTCAAAATGGTGGCATTCCTGATGGGTCTCCAAGGCGGTTTTACCAAGATTCCCTGCTATCTTTGACTTTTGGACAGCAGGGACACGAAGATGCACTACCACAGGTAGGACTGGCCACAGCGGACAGAGTTCTCTGTTGGGGGGAACAACGTCAAGTGGGAGCCACTGGTGGACCCCCGGAAGGTGCTGATGCCACCACTGCACATCAAATTGGGCCTCATGAAACAATGTCAAAGCTGTAGATAAGGTTTCGGTAGCCTTTAACTACCTTCAATACTTCTTCCCTAATCTGTCTGAGGCAAAGGTCAAAGCCAGTGTCTTCGTCGGACCACAGATAAAGAAGATCCTGTAGTATAATTAATTCCCAAGAAGCTCACTAGTAAGAAGAAAGTGGCTTCGAACAGCTTTGTCGCAGTGGTTTGGGGCTTCCTGGGCAATCACAAGACCAAAAACTATGTGGAGCTGGTTGAGACTGGCTGTAGGATGTCCCTCAAGGTTCAAATCCTTGATGTTCATCTTGATAAATTCAAGGAGAACATGGGAGTGTAATCAGAGGATTAGGGCGAGCGCTTTCACCAGGATATACTGGACTTTGAACACCACTACCAAGGACAGGATAACGGGAACATGATGGGAGACTACAAACTAGATGACGGAGACTTGTGTTGCCTCCGAAACGTCGTGATTTATTATTATATTTCTATTATTATTTCTATTATTTTTATTATTTATTTTTATTATTACCTACGTGGCTTTACCGAAAAAAACCTAAGAGTATGAATCCTTGCAGTCACGAAAGCTTCAAATCTAGAATTTGGGGGCTGATTCGTGATTTACAGTATAATCGTAAATCTCGATAAACTACTCACTTCTAAATTTTTTGTAGTCATGTTTGTGTTACTTTAATATAAATACATATTCATTTCGATTAATATGTTGTTTTTTGCTGACTTTATGTGAACAAAAATACACAAATTCGTCCGTTTTTTCATTGAAGATAGGTAAATTTCAAAATATCACTGTCCTGGTCACAAAAGCAAAGTTTGTGGAGAATAATAGCCATTTTCCATATTTTTTAGGCATAAGCAATTAAAAAATAACACTACCCAGGGACAAAGATTGTGTTACATAGTGTTATTAGTGATTGAGGCAGCGAGATACAGACACCTTGAGGATTCTTAGGATTCAGTGTTACAACCTGAAGGTCTCAGAATCAAAGGCAACTTTAGGTTATTGTAGACAGTGAGACCAAGGCATAATCTGAGTTGCCCGTGTAAATCACTACACAGGCAACAACAAGTTAATTACAAAAGAACACGTATCAATAAATACCAATACGTTGATAGACAAAGACCCCTCGTATGGCCTTAACAGACTGTTGGGGTAAGTGCTGTTAGCGAGCTCCTATGAAGGCCGGCACGGCACACGAGGGGTGGGTGGCCAGCACCACGCCCGATCCGCCTTTGTCTCCCCAGTGGCGATGTTTACACACCGCAGTCATCACTACACTATCACACACACACGAGTGTACATCACTACACAAACACACACACGAGTGAACATCACTACACCATCACACACACACACGAGTGTACATCACTACACTATCACTCACACATACACGTGTACATCACTACACTATCACACACATGAGTGTACATCACTACACTATCACACACACGAGTGTACATCACTACACTATCACACACACACGAGTGTACATCACTACACGATCACACCCACCTCGTGTGCCGTGCCGGCCTTCACAGGTGCTCACCAACACCACTTGCCCCTACAGCCTGTGAAAGGTGACACACGGGAAATGTTTGTGTTTGTTGTATACACACAGAGACACTACGGCGGTGTTGATATCCACGCTGCTGCTGCTGTGATCCACTGCCTCCCACGGGCACTACCACACAGTAGGACTGAATGATTAATCGATTTCAAATCGAAATCGCAATTTGAAACATTGCGATTAGCAAATCACAAAGGCTGCGATTATTTTTCCATTTTCAAAAGTCCAATTACTTTCTTATTGGAATTGTTTTATTTATTTTTATAACTTTGCTTATCTAACTTAACAATTGTTAAATGTTTAATTGTTCTATTTCAATTAAAACATTTAAATAAATACATATTGAACGCAATAAATATATTTTAAGTTCTCATCCTTGCATTAGAATAGATAGAGCAGTTCATAGTTTGATGGTATCGTGTGGTAATGCTCCATCACATGTTTCAAATCTATTACACAGTAAATATTGAACTGAAGCTTGACTTTCAAAAAAAATATTCGCCAATCAAATCCCAATATCTGTCAGAAAAATCGCAATTAGAGATTCTCCCCAAATCGTGCAGCCCCAGTGTACAGAGCGCCCCACCTCCTGGCACCTCGCAAAGCCCCGCAGGGGCTGGGCCTGGGTAGGGCTCGCACGGGCGGCCACCACCACCCTGCCTAGCAGGTGCTACAGGCTGCGGGGCCACGTGGCGGGGCAGTCACCACCCTGCCTAGCAGGTGCTACAGGCTGCGGGGCTACGTGGTGGGGCAGCAGGTGGCGCGGCAGTCACCACCTTGCCTAGCAGGTGCTACAGGCTGCGGTGCCACGTGGCGGGGCAGCATATGGCGGGGCAGACAAACGCACCGCTGTACTGTACTTCTGTGCTCTCGCCAGCTGCGCCGCCTGCCGTCGACAACACGCGGTGACCAGCATGGTGAAGTATGGTCAAATATCCCCCGCGACCCGCACGGTGTAGGGTGGCCCTCATCCAGCAGTGGATTGACAAAGTGCCCGTTACAGGTCATCACACCGATAGCTCCGCATTACAACGTTGTATAACAATGCTCATTATGAATTGTTCTATTGTAGTGTACGTGCGTGTTAGTGCACGAGTGCTATTGTTATAGTGGTGCTGTTGTTACACGGCTACTGTGATTATCGTTACTGCAGACGGACGCTCACCGACTCTGGACCCAAACTCGGCCCGCAACAACCTCCAGATCTCCTCGGACCTTAGGACGGTGACGCGGACCGCTGTCTCCCAGGGTCGCCCCGATCACCCACACCGCTTTGATGGCTGGTCACAAGCCCTGTGCTCCGAGAGCTTCTCGTCGGGTCAGCACTACTGGGAGGTGGACGTGGGGGGTGCGGCGGGGTGCTGTGAGGTTGGAGTCGCGTACGGGACGATCGCACGGAAAGGGAGTGGTGACGAATGCAGGCTGGGACAGAACGACTCATCCTGGGTTTTATATAAAGTTAACAACAGCTGCTACGTGCGTCATGGTGGTGTAGAGACATCAGTGCTGGTGAGGGATCCTCCCCGGAGAGTCGGGTGTCACCTGCACTGGGAGGCGGGGCTGCTGTCGTTTTACCGTGCCGACTCCATGGAGCTGCTGCACTCCATCCACCACTCGTTTAGTCAGCCGCTCTATCCCGCACTGTGGGTGTATCATGGTGTTGATGGTAACTCAGTGAGGATTCTGGATCTGAGTCGTGCGTACTGAGAGCACGGAGTGTGAGCAGCGCAGAGAAACGGGCACAACGCACAGACTGACGCACACAAAGACAGAGATCCCCCGTGTAGTCTTAACAGACTGTTGAGGCAAGTGCTGTGAGCGAGCACCTATGGGGCCGTCCATAAATGACGTCACACACGTGGGGGGGGGGGGTGAGAAATGTGACGTCACATCAAAATGCGCAAATTTAAATAAATATAGACAACACGATCTACTTAATTAAATAGACTTTTTTATAAATGTTTTCTCCTACAACATCAGAGTGCAGCGCCACATTAAATATGCACTACAATGACAATAGTTCAAAGAGATTTGAAGCATGTTTTATTTTTTTTGGTGGGGCAGACGTCATATTTGAGGGGGGGGGTCTGACTTTTTGTGACGCCGTGTGACAAAGGGGGGGGGGTCAAAAATCGCGTGACGTCATTTATGGACGACCCCTATGAAGGCCGGCACAGCACACTTGGGGGTGGGTGGCCAACACCACGCCCGGCCGCCTTTGTCTCCACAGTGGTGATGTTTACACACCGTACCAAGAACTCTTTTTTCAGGCTGAGTCGACCTAGGGGAGGTCCATGACCGGTTCACCAACACTAGTGACGATTATCGGAATCGGTCCAGGCTCTCCCCTAGGTCGACTGAGCCTCAAATTAGTACCTGCTGCGACGTGCAAACATCGCCACTGGGGAGACAAAGGCGTGGTACTGGTCACCGACCCCCTCGTGTGCCACAGTGCCGGCCTTCATAGGTGCTACTATCAAACAGCACTTGCCCCTACAGTCTGTTAAAGCTACACGGGAATAATTTTCTTTGGGTTAGTGGGTTGGTCTGTATACCTTTGTCTGTGTGTGTTTTGTTATTGTGTCTGTGTGTCTGTGTGTGTGTCTTTGTGTGTATTTTTGTTTTGGTGCTGGCCACCCACCCCCTCGTGTGCGAGAGTGCCAGCCTTCACAGGCTCTGTTATTTGCTACGAACAGCCCTTTCCCCAACAGTCTGTTAAGACTACACAGACATACACAGATAGATAAACACACTCACACACAGACACACAAACAGATAAACACATGTACATACACTCACAAATACACTCACAAACAGCTATGATGATGAATGAATCCTGACTGATGGATGATGATGAAGAGCACGATGATGATGATAATGACGACGCTTGGTAATGATGACCACCACCCACTCACCTGCACCCAACACTCTCCTACCCGATACCTGCCACTCCCTAACCTACTACCCTCTCAGCCGTCTACAGAAACCCTCCCACCTGCCCACACTCATACCTGCTTGGCCATACACCTGCCCATCCTGCCACCCTCCCACCTCATGCTTATTCAAGCGCCCATTCCCGGCTGATCTCCCTCACACCTGATAACCTGCAAACCCGCTCACTCACCTACCCGCACAAAGGCAAAGATCTCCTGTATAGCCTGAACAGACTGTTGGGCAAGTGCTGTTAGCGAGCATCTATGAAAGCCAGCACGGCACACGAATGGGTGGATGGCCAGCACCAAGCCCTGCCGCCTGTCTCTCGAGTGGTGATATTTATACTCTACACCAAGGTAATCATGTGAGGCTGAATCGACCTAAGGGAGGCCCATGACCGGTTCAGACAATGATCATTGGTGTTGGTGGCCATGAGTGGGAATTGAACTTGGATGGGCAGGTTCATAGCACAGCGCACTAACCACTACAACACCAATCTCCACCTACACACACACACACCTGCTCAACCACCCACACGATCACCCTCCGAACCTCCCACCTGATCCCCCACTCGTTTACACGTGAAGTGAGATGATTTGTCAAAAAAATTACATTAATGGTTACTGTTTCTTTAAGACAATTTTAAAAAAGTTATGCTAAAATAAATCCAGAACAAATAAATCGCAATGATAGAGACGACATACTTTTTTTTAAACCTTTAATAATTTTTTTACAAGGTACGGTTTGGTGCAGAAACCCACAAAGCCTCGCGACATTAGTCCAAGGGACAAACCATCACCGTTTGCCTGGCCACTGTGGGTTTTGTAGAAATCGCGACCCGTAAACCCCAACATTGCGGCATGAATGCAACGCTCCTGTCTAGGCAGGTGAGAGTCGATTCGTGTTTTGGTTCATCGCCACCGTGTGCGCTGAGCACATTTCCACGGAGTGTCTCGTGAGGTTTGTAACCTCGTGCTAAGTAATGTTGGCTTCCTTGTTCATCTCCGATGTTGTGAGTCCCCAGGATGTTGATGGTTAAAATATTTTACCGGGAAAGTCGCTCGATTAAACTTCTCGTTCGCAAGGGTGTCCGAGGTGTCAAGTAACACATGCGTATAAACTTCAATAAAACTATTTACTATGGACTATATTTCGTTATATTTCACCAGGTAAGGTACACTGAGCAATGTAGCTCTTATTCAGAAACGATCTGGCCATCAAATGATGACGAAGTGGCTTATCATAATGTGGAAATGTATATCAGTAACTTAGTACTCTAAAAGAGTGATGTTGATTCTAAATGAGGGAAAAACGACCACGGTGAGAAAGAGAGACACGCAAACTCCTAATATGCAGCAGGCGTCGGGGTCGGGATCGAATCCACGACCTCCTGCAGACCAGGCGAGGGTGTTAACATCTAAATCACTCCAAATAAAAACGTTAAAATCTACATCTTATTCGGTTTACGTTCATGTACAATGTAAAACACAATGATACAGAGCCAAGAGCAGAGGCAAGGCATCACACCCACGAGCATTAGAGGGCAGTCAAACGCACGAATGCGCGGTGTGCACTGCCGTTTCATGTGGTACGTTCACTCGCTGTCAAAATAACTCCACGCGTTCGTCAAACACTGCGAGGAGCTTAAAAGTAACATTTATCGACCTTTCAGGCAACGGCCCTACTTCATAGGACATAATTGAGAGTTAATCAGGACTGCGATTATGAATGAGTGCGTGCGTGTTTGGGTTTTTACTCTGATGATCGTTGCTTTAGTGACTGTAAGGGTTTGGAATTGGTTCCCACGCACGCGTTTCTATATGTGTGCACGTGGCAGAGTTTAGCGGATCAACAGCGAATTAATAAATAAATAACAACGCCAACTTCTGCAGCGCCGTAGCATGGCGAGCCGTTCTCAAATCACCGAAATGTTTTGGCGACGCTGCGTTTGGCAGTTGGCGCACAAACAACAATAAAACAATCTCAGCACATTCGTAGAGTCACTCTACCTCTTCTCCAGGCTCGAGATGTGGTGTGAAGAGGGGCTATTGCTCGAAACGTCGCCTGTTATATACAGTACTACATTCTAAGGCCACACAGTGTCATGAATAAACGTGAGTTTTCATCATTGTTAAAAATACGTGTGTATTTGCACGTGTATATATTCGTGTGCATTTCAGTTTCTCCGTTTGTAAATGATAGTGTAACTCACCACAGAGTAGCTATGCCAGTGTGTTTATATTTACTACCCAGACCCAACATGTCACATCACCCTATCTACCGTGTACAGCTCAGATAAAGTACACGTGTGTGTGATGCTGTTACATACCCTCACCATGTACTATAGCTAAGTTATAGACAGTGCATAGTGCGCTGTATCGTGTGATGTGTAATGCTGTTACATACCCTCACCATGTACTATAGCTGAGTTATAGACAGTGCATAGTGTGTTGTATAGTGTGACGTGTAATGTTGTTACATACCCTCACCATGTACTATAGCTGAGTTATATACAATGCATAGTGTGCTGTATAGTGTGATGTGTAATGCTGTTACATACCCTCACCATGTACTGTAGCTGAGTTATAGACAGTGCATAGTGTGCTGTATAGTGTGATGTGTAATGTTGTTACATACCCATACCTGTCAACCCATACGGGTTTACCCGTATTCTTGTACAAGGAAATTATGTAAAAAAATTTGTTTGTCTGTTTGTGTTTCTCCCTTGTGATGGGACTTTGTAGGATGAACGCTGAGATTTATAAGGGACACGGGGTGACCGATCACGTCTGGATCGGTCCGTAATAAAGTATGGCACAGATAAGGGGTTGACGGCTCTGCATACCCACACCATGTGCTAGATCTGAGCTGTAAACAGTCAACGGCGAGGTTAATGTGAGAAAATGATGAGAAGTAAACTACTCGGTTCTTTCGGTAAAGTCACGTAGATATTTTTTTTTACCGAAACAACCAAAGAGTATGGATTCCTGCAGTCACGAAAGCTTCGAATCAAGCACGATGAGAAGCGTCTGTCGTCAAAGTAAAAAGTCACATTGGGGATAAATAGCGCGTAGTGAATTGAAAGAGACATTGATGAGGCGTCAACCATTAATGTTGTACAACAACAACAGCAGCAGCAGCAACTGCTGTTGCGTCAACGAGCTGCACCACTCGCACGCCGTTCGCCACAACGCGCTACAGACGCAGTCCATAGCGACATTGAGCCAAGGCAAATTCGTCGCTGCACTCCGACAACAAAGAAAGCGGTGGATAAAGCAAAGCACTTTGTGGCAATCACCCGAATGTCAACAAAACACAGGGAACTACTAACTTTTATATTAATATATACTGTAGATGTCCATAATGCAGGTTATTTGGGTTAGATGGTTCACCCCCAATAAAACTGTATAACGGATATTGGTCGCGAAAGTTTTACGTGTTAAACTACTGTGGATGTCATCTTCTTGGTTCTTTCGGTAAGGTCACGTAGAATGAAAATAATAAAACATAATAAAATAATTCTCACGACGTTTCGACCACAACGCAAGCAGCCGTCCTCAGGTGAAGAACAGGTCTGGCAAGACGACAGAGTCTGAATGACACACCTCAGGCTTGGAGCGTATATTTAAGCTGGGAGGGAGGAGGAAGAGTGCCTTGACAAAAGAATTTGCATATCAAGAGGAATTTTAGCATATTTATGGGAAATGCAGATATGCGATTAGTACTACTTGTGAAATGCGTAGGAGGTTTGGCGAGGGGTTTAAAGTTATGTTTTGCCCGTGCATTAAGCAGGATTAGCAGCATCAAAGGTAGGGGATAGCGGGAAGCATTAATAAAGGGAAGGAATGTTAATAGTCTGTAGCTGCATTCACTAAACCACCACGTAAACAATTAAAGTATAAACTACATAGTATCATCAGTATACTAAACATACTCTCCAATAAGTTGAGTTACTAACAGTAAGTAATATATTACAATTATATGTCGCAAAAAATATTATATTCTTCCAGCTAAACTTTATTCTCTTACATCAAACGGGTCTACAACGTACTATATACTGCCATAGACAAACCCAAAATTAAATTATATACTGTATTGCTATACACCACTCTATACCTTATACATTGTAATATTATGCTATGTATTAATCTACCCACCCTATTGTATATCACACTGCTCTATATTCACTATACAATTACGATACTATATATTACTTTGTACATTGTATTAAACATTACAATTTTATACTATTTATTATTATACAATCCGCTATACACTATACCATTGACCGTCGCGTGAAAGATACTAAGAGGAAGCAACGAAATATGTCAATGGGAGAGTGGTGGTAGGAGACTTGCAGCAGAGCAAAGAATCCAATCCCTGCAGAGAATACAAGATATATAGTCAATGCCAATGAGTGGACTGCGGTCTGAAAGTCATCGTAAACACACTCAGTTAAGATCCGAAATGGTTTATTGTGTCCTTCCAATGATTGCTGAGCCAGAATCCATCTTCTCAGTTGAAATTGTCTCTGTGTTTATATATGTGGATCGCCTCATGAACGAAACTCTCATGGTAGCCAGATGGCTTGCAGAGAACATCTGTCTTGGAGAAGTCACTATCATTTGAGCCCACTGAATTGTAACAGTGATCTGCCACGGCTGAGGTGTTTGTCCTACCGTGTTTCAAGTCTGCTTTATGTTCACGGATGCGGTCCAAGACATGTCGTTTGGTTTCTCCAATGTAACTGCTACCACAGAGGCAACTTAGTTTGTAGACGCCAGGGTACTGTATGTCTGGAACCACATCTTTTACAGACGGGATCAGATCACGGATTTTATGTACTGTGTTGAATCGGACCTGGATCTTGTGTTTTATCAGGATTTTGGAGATCTTTTTGTGACCCCAGAAATGTAGGGTAAGGTGATGGTTTTGAAAGGCTCCTCAACAGGATCCTTCTTGACGGTTGGAGTGATGGCTTTGCGGATTGTGTAGTCGGAATAACCATTAGCCTTAAGAGCTTGGCGTACATGTTTGAGTTCACTGGCAATGTGTTCCTGGTCGGATATGCATTGGGCTCTATGGTATAGAGTCTTGATGAGGAAATTCTCCTGGGATGGATGGTTGTGGGAATCCGGTTTTAGGTAAGCATCCGTATGGGTGGCTTTCCTGTAGACAGAATGGCTCATTGAACCATCAGGTCTCCTTTTAATTAGGACATCCAAAAATGGTAGCTTGCCATCTTTTTCGACTTCCATGGTGAATCTGATGGCTGGGTGTATGGAATTGATGTGGTCGAGGATGTGTTATGGTGATGTGTTAACTTTCCTTGTACTTGTGCTACTATCATGTTTGTGTACTGTTTGTTATTGTAATGTTCTTACCCCGTGCTCCTACTGGACATCTGTTAAAAAAAGTTTTACAGGTCATCTGATTCCTCCTGCAGTATAAATATTCCGATTCTGATGTACGTCAGTCCATAGATGCCAAATTAATATCTGTGATAGTGTAGTAAGTATTTAGGAGGCTTGGACGACGGGGTCGGAGGCACACTTATTTATTAACACCAACTTGTGCACAGTAACGGGTACACACAGTACTTAAGGGGGTATCGTCCCCTTCACTCGGCTACAGGGAGACACAACATCTAACCCCACTAACCTACGCCCGAGTCCTCCACTACGGAGCTAGGGGAGGCTACCTATCCCAGCCCTGGTCAAGCTGGGATCCCGGCACCCTGAGTATCCAGACCGGCTCTTATAAGAACGTCAGTCTGGGCTCTCGGGGCCACGCCACCGGCTTGCCCTGGTCGGCCCTGACAAGGACAGCGAGCCAGGGGAGTTCCGGGGCCTATTCTAGCTGGTCTTCCGTCTTCGCTGGTTTAAGCTAATACTCGACCTCGAGCCCTCCGGCTCACCACCTTTTATAGTACTCGGCCCCCCCGGGAGGGGCCCGTGGGGGATGAGTGCGGACGTCGGTGTGAGCACCTCCTCTGTGTACGGCTCTAACCACGCCCCTTGTGTTTGTTAGCCATCCATGCCCATGCATAATTACACCTCTACATCACCCCCCCCCCCCCCCTGTACAGCTCGCAACCGTTCCCGGCTGCAACAAAATCAGAATAAAGGTGCTCCCCACCCCAAAACCGTGTGTGCCTCGCGTAATTTTAACAAGAACATTGACAACCATAACAACAACAACAACAAGAGAAAAAAAATAACCCGACGCACCCCCCCGAATAAATACCCCATTCCCCAAAACCAACATATATACACACACTCCGGACGTCTCCCCCCACTGTCCGCAAGGGCCCCCCAACGGCCGACCTCACAATAGTCTGCGCGTTTTGGCGCGCGTTCTCGCGGCGGGCCCGTCACAAGGGCCCGTCCCGGCATGCTCAGTGGCGGTTGTTGACCGTCCGGGTGCGAGAGAGTCTGGATTCGCAGCTGAGTGACCCCCGACCCCCCCGGAAGGGGTTGGCGGCCGTGGACCCGTCACTCCTGTTGCACCCGGATATGGAACAGATGATGTCAGGTTAGGCGAGAGCAGTGACGTCGGGGAGTCGGCGGACCCCTCACACGTTTGGCCATGCGTGTGTGTGTGTGAACCACGGGGCGGTGCAATGAACGGTTTCAACCTTGAGGGGTGCACGTACCACCGACGCCTCCCCCATTTGACGCAAACACATTGCGGCCGCAAGACCTGTACGACCTCCACGGGCCCCCGCCACGGCCGTACCAACTTTGACGAGGTCGCCAGCGGCACCTGGGGACAGTGCAACCATGCCCGGTCCCCTGGTTTCCATTTGAAGACATGTACCCGCCCCAGCCTAAGCCTCTCGTTCGCCTTCTGGCGGAGTTCAGAATTTTGCACGGCCGCTTCCCGCTCCTCAGATAATTTGGCGATGTTAAATTTAACGTGTTCGGACAAGGTAGACTTCGCCTGAGGCGCCGAGAGCTTGAGCTGGGTCGTCACAGGGGGGTTAGCCTCGCGGCCATACATTAAAAAGAAAGGGGAAAATCCGGTGGCCGCGTGGGGAGCCATCCTGTAGGCTTGTAACACACCGGCAATGCGAAGGTCCCAATCTGTCTGGGATTCCGATACCTGCTGGGAGAACATGGACGTGATAGTCCGATGCAGCCGTTCCACCATCCCATCAGTTTGTGGGTGATACGGGGAGGTCCGAATTTTCTCCGTACCCAAGAGGTCGCACACCTCGCGGAGGAGTTTCCCCGAAAAATTCTTACCCTGGTCAGTCAGCAGCCGTTCTGGAGCAACCTTGTCGAGGACATAGCCCTGGACAAAGGCCTCCGCGATGGCTGCTGCCGACTGGTTGGCCAGAGGCCAGGCCATAGGCCATCTCGTGAAGTATTCGACCCCTGTCAATAAATACCTATTTCCCCTGGGTGTAGCGGGAAATGGGCCGAGAATATCTAGAGCAATGAGCTCGTTAACCCGGGAAACCTTTATGGACTGCAGCGGAGGGTTGGACCCCCTCGCTGGTGGCTTTCGCTGCGCGCATTGCGTGCACGACCCCAGGAGATCCCCCACGTCCTTTGCCATGCCCGGCCAGAAGAAATCGAGCTGGAGCATGGCAAAGGTCTTGTGAACCCCCAAGTGCAGGAGCCGCTCATGCGCAGCCCATACCACCTTACCCCTTAATGCTGCAGGCACCACGAGCCGTTGGCGGCGGGATTTCCCGTCCCAGTGCATTAAAAGCCCTTGGAACAACCCCCACGAGTCAACGTTTTCCACCCCCGGACCAACCCCCCCGGTGCGACGGCGCAGAGCGAGGAGGGAGGTGTCCTCCATTTGGAGGCATCCCCACTCCGCAACCGATAACCCCAGCAACGAATCCCTCCCTTCTTGCTCGATAGGACCCGAAGCCGAAGGCGCATCGGCGGCGGCCACGAAGACCGAATCGGTGGTCACGTTCGGGGGCCTACAACGCCCCGAACCCAAGAGGCAGGCGCACTCCGAAGTGGGTGGCAACCGCGACAGGGCGTCAGCGTTCGTGTGGCGGATGCCCTTACGATTAGTGGTGACAAAGTCGTAGTCTTGGAGAATCTCCAACCATCGAGACAACTGGCCCGATGGTTGTTGAACCCGCAGGGCGTACTGTAGAGCGGCATGATCTGTACGGACGGTGAAACGCCGACCGTACAGATACGGGCGGTACTGCTGAATGAAATAAACAATTTCCAATAATTCCCGACGGGTAACGCAGTACCGTTGTTCCGCCGGAGACAGTACTCGACTACCGTAAGCCACCACATGCTCTACGCCCCCAATGAGCTGGGACAGCACGCCCCCAATGCCCGTGTTACTTGCGTCTGTATCGAGCAAGAAGGGTTGTGAGAAATTGGGGTAATTCAACGGCGGAGCCACCACCAGGGCATTCCGGAGGGCGCGAAAAGCAGCCTCCTCCTCCGGCCCCCAATGAAACCTGACTCCCTTGGACGTCAAGGCATGCAATGGTTTCGCGATCGTAGCGAAGTCAGCCACAAACCGTCGGTAGTACGACGCGAACCCAATGAAACTCCTGACCTCTCCCACCGAGGTGGGAGTTGGCCAGGAGCTGACGCATTCCGTTTTGGCGGGATCTGTGGATATCCCCGAGCGCCCCACAATGTGACCCAAATACCACACCGATTCGCGGAGCAAATGGCACTTCTGCGGTTTAAATTTCAAATTGGCAGCCCGCATTTTGAGAAAAACAGCCCGCAACCTCTGGAGGTGTTCATCGAATGATTTGCTAAAGACGATGACATCGTCCAAGTAAATTAAACACGAAACCCATTGCAAGCCTGCCAAGACCAGTTCCATTAACCGCTGAAAAGTTGCTGTCACAGAATGTAAGCCCATCGGCAAGCGGTTAAATTGGAAGAGGCCTTGCGGTGTACGGAAAGCCGTCTTAGGTTTGGATTCGTCATCCAGAGGAAGCTGCCAGAATCCAGAAAGTAAATCCAGGGTGGAAAAGAATCGCGCCCCCGCCAAGGCATCGAGCGACTCATCCATTCGAGGAAGCGGGCACGCATCTGCCACAGAAATTTTGTTCAATCGCCGAAAGTCGACACAAAACCGCAGTGAGCCGTCGTGCTTTTTCACCAAAATGATCGGCGCGCCCCACGGGCTGTTGGAAGGGGAAATGATATCGGCGGCTAGCATGTCATCAACGGCCGATTTGACATGTTCCTTTTCGGCGGGACTCAACTGAAAGGGATTTTGGCGGATTGGCGTGCTGTCACCCGTGTCAATATGGTGTCGCAGCAATTTATTACAACCAATATCAAATTTGTGTTGACTGAAAACGTCGGCAAATTCGTTCAGGAGAACTCGCAGCTGCGCACGCTGCGAGTCGGACAGGTCCACAGATCCCGCGCAAAGCGCATCCAGCCATCCTTCGTCACAGTCCGAATGCGGTCGCGACGGAGGATCGGTGCTCACCTGATCCACGAGTGGTTCCTCATAGGGTACCGGCGTTGCGTGTGCAAGCACGGTCCCTTGAGGAACCACGGCCGTTCGCGATCTTACATTAAGGACTGCAATGAAGGGGTCCCCATCCCCTTTCACCATGGTCTGAGCCGCAAGCAAATCGGGTCCATTGACCCCGGCCCGAGATGGTCCCAACAAGACCCCCCGATCCGCAACCCCTTCAGCAAACGGCCGACGCAACCTAAGGGGGATGAGCATCTGAGCCCCCGGGGGTACACGTACAGTTTCTGTCACGAGCGCCTGCATGGTCGCAAACGCCCGACGCTCCGTGGCGGGGGAAGACAAAAATGTAACACGTCGGCCCGATGGGAGCTCGATGCACCCCTGGTCAATCAAGATACGAATGGGCATTTTGGCCAAGAAATCCGTCCCCAACAGGCACGGAACCGCCAGCGAGGAGGAAACCAAAACAGGCCCGGATAATTTAATGTCTCCAATGCAAATTTTGGCGCGGATTTGCCCAATGATGCCCAGCGAGCCCCCGTTAGCAGCATAGCATGGCACGTCAACGGGGAGCAAGGGACGACTTTGAACGGGAAGGATGTTATAAATCAAATCAGATATAATGGTCGCCGATGCCCCTGTGTCAATTAAAATCCGCACCTCTACCCCATCAATATGACCGACCACGACCGACGATCCCGCCGACGCTGCAACGACACGATGGGCGAGCTCCGACCACTGACCCGGTTGGAGCGCTCGCTTCATTTCAGAACAATCCGACGCAACGGCCGTGGTTTTGCGAGCCCTGTTCGTATCAGCGCATGAGTGTGTGTCGGATGTGTGCATGGGCCAAACGTGTGAGGTGCCACGACTCGCCGTATTTCTCTGCTGGAGCTTAAGTGGAGACGGCGCGGCGTCCTGACGAGGTGTCGCCCCGCGCTGACGGGGAGCCCGGCATCCTGAAGCAACGTGGCCTTGAAGGCCACAGTTGTAGCACCGTGTGAGCACCCCAGATGGCCTGGGCTGCTCCTGGCGGCTCGGTCCGTTCCGAGCCTGTGGTGCCGCCGATCTCCATTCCCCCCGCCGCTTCACCCCGCAGACCCCCTCCGATGGGAGGGTGGTGGCCGCCATGGCATGGCCGGCCACCCCCTTTGCAGCCTTGCGACGCAGGGACTGCAAGCCCCAATGGATGTGGCGCGTGACCAGCAAGGACGACATCTCTGCGTCGTCTTGAGCCAAGACGGCGACGTCCAGCTCATCAGCGAGTAGCAGCAGCTTTTCAGCCACCATAGCGTCCACTCCCTCCTCGTCCATCCGCGGGAAAGCTGCCTTTGCCAGGGCCAGGAGAGCCGTCCGGAAGGCCAGGGGCGACTCGGCGCCCCGATGACGATCGTGGAATAGCTGCCTGCAGTCCGAAGGCGGGCCATAGACAGCTGACAGCAGCTGCAGCGCCAAGTGCAGCGTGGCGTGCTTTTCCTTAGGTGCCGAGGTGAGAGTAGCCAGGGCGTCGTTGTCCAGCATCGCCGGCAGCACGCGTAGTGCTTCGGCGTCCGTCCAGTTCGCCATCTCCTGATGAGCGATGAACCGCCTTTTGAAGCCGCCCCAGTCTCCGTCCGCGCCCACGAATTCTTTGAGAGGCGGCAGACGCTGCTGTAACGCGACGTCCGTGGCTGCAGATCGCGCTCCGTCGTTCCCAGCAGACGTTACAGTGTGGGCGGGCTGCGAGCATGGCATCGCCGGTCGCTCCGTTGTTGACGCGCTGGCCGGTGGTGATGATGTCATGGCTTGTGCTTAGCCCTCAGCAGTCACCTGACGCGGGCCGGCCCCGCCCTCTGCTCGCACTGTAGTGATGGCGGGAAATTTAACCGCGAGCCGCGTCGGGGTGGCGGGAAATGCCGCCGCGCGTCGGCTGCCGTCGTCGCCCCCCGCTGCCCCTCCAGCCCCCAGCCGCGTGATCTCCTCCAACGCGGCAGCTGCAGCGTAGAGCAGCTCCGCCAGGCGGGAGTGAGCCAGCCGAAGTCCCTCGGCCGACGCATCCCCCCCTTCCTGCCGTAGCAGCGCGGGTGTCCTCGGCCCCGGCTGCTCCGATCCGACCTCGGCCGTCTCTGGTGGCGATTCCGCCGTGGTGTCTTCCATCTCCGACTCCCTGGTACGTGTCGTCCCTCGTGTGTCCATCGTTGAACGTTTACTTCTGATGCCAGATGTAGTAAGTATTTAGGAGGCTTGGACGACGGGGTCGGAGGCACACTTATTTATTAACACCAACTTGTGCACAGTAACGGGTACACACAGTACTTAAGGGGGTATCGTCCCCTTCACTCGGCTACAGGGAGACACAACATCTAACCCCGCTAACTTACGCCCGAGTCCTCCACTACGGAGCTAGGGGAGGCTACCTATCCCAGCCCTGGTCAAGCTGGGATCCCGGGACCCTGAGTATCCAGACCGGCTCTTATAAGAACGTCAGTCTGGGCTCTCGGGGCCACGCCACCGGCTTGCCCTGGTCGGCCCTGACAAGGACAGCGAGCCAGGGGAGTTCCGGGGCCTATTCTAGCTGGTCTTCCGTCTTCGCTGGTTTAAGCTAATACTCGACCTCGAGCCCTCCGGCTCACCACCTTTTATAGTACTCGGCCCCCCCGGGAGGGGCCCGTGGGGGATGAGTGCGGACGTCGGTGTGAGCACCTCCTCTGTGTACGGCTCTAACCACGCCCCTTGTGTTTGTTAGCCATCCGTGCCCATGCATAATTACACCTCTACATCAGTAACAAATCGCGTTACTGGTATCTGCTTTGATCCACATTGCTCACCGTAGCTGCTGGGCTGTTCGGAATGTACCACTCACTCAGCGGGTGGGGGGGGGATAGCAACAATATCGCATTGACTTTAACTTAAAAATATAACAAACACAAACAAAGCAAGATACAAAATCACTGAAACTGTTATTGTACAATGACGAACAAATTCGAATTTCAATCGACAGAATATGATAAAGTTTTCGTCGTAAAATTGTGAAATAATGGAATAGAATCACCCTTCTGGTTGGTAATGGTTTCTCTCTCCGTGGGTCATCGCGGACAAATTATTTCCGTGTTCGTCTCCGCTGAGCTGCTCACACAGCGTCTCCTGAACAGTACACACCTCGTCAATGGTAATCAACATCTCACGATATTATAAACATAAAGGATTTTTGTTCAAATATATTCTATGAGCCACAGTGAGAAACTGTTCTGGGTGCATCCTCGGGTCATGGCGAGCGCAGCTCCCGCTGAGAACGTGGACCATGACTTGACCTGTTCCATCTGCCTGGACATGTTTGACTGCTCTCCACGTTGAGCTGCGGCCACTCGTTCTGCCTCCAGTGCCTGGAGGACGCCTGGAAGGAGACAGACTCCTACTGCTGCCCGAAGTGCCGCAAGACCTTCCCTCGACGACCCCAGCTGACCAGGAACGTGACAATCGGCAACCTCATAGAGCAGCTGCGAGTGACTGAGACAATGGCTGCTGCTGGTGTTGTTTTCTGTGACAACTGCCCAAAAGGCAAGACGCTTGCAGTGAAGACCTGCCTCAGGTTTGAGACGTCCTTCTGCAGGGAACACATCATGCCTCACCTGGAAAATACGAAGTTTAAAGATCACGTCCTGGTTTAATCAGATGTGAACCCTGAAGAACGCAAGTGCAAGAGGCAAAACGAGGAGCTCAAGTTCTACTGCAAGCAAGACCTGAGCCTCGTGTGCAGGGACTGCACCATCGCAGGAGACCACACGGGTCATAAGTTTATCACACTGGAGGATGAGCATCAGACACGGAAGGTGAGGCCCGCGTGGGTTGAGTTGGAGTCACTCCACCCTTCTCAGAAAGATGGCGGCAGCGTGATGGCAGCGTGTGAATGGCTCTGCATGAGTGTGAATGAGTGTGAACTGTGTGTGAGAATGTGAGTGTGTGTGAGAGTGGAGACGTGTGTGAGGGTGGGCCGTGTGTGAGAGGGAGACGTGATTTTTTTTTTAGATCGCTGTTGTTGTTGAGATCGCTGTTGTCCTGTGTGTGGTGGGGAGCGCGCATGGTGCGCGCGTGTGTGTGTGTCACCCAGCGTTGTCCACGGCGTCGGTGATGGGTGTGTGTGTACGTGTGGTGGGCGTGTGTGCGTGTGTGCGTGTGGTGAGCGTGTGTGCGTGTGGTGAGCGTGTGTGCGTGTGGTGAGCGTGTGGTGAGCGTGGTGAACGTGTGTGCGCGTGGTGAGCGTGTGTGTGTGCGTGTGGTGAGTGTGTTTGCACACACGCGGCTCAGGGGCCCCGGGCTGAGCGCGGGGACCACCACCACAACCACGGCCACCAGCACAACCACGGCCACCACCGCAGCAGCACTAACCACAACTACCCACACCACCACAACAACAACAACGACCGCAGCCACCAACACCAACAACATCCGCCCACACCCCGTCGGGGCCTGCGTCGGGGCCTGCTCGAGGTGGCCTACTTCGAGGAGGCCTACTTCGAGGAGGGCGCTCGTCAAACAGGCGAGAAACCGTACATGTGCGACGAGTGCGGCAAGACATTACTCGCGCTCGGCCTACCTGTACGTTTTCACGTGTGTGTTTAACTGTTGTGGTTTTTTGTTATTTTAAAGATGGCAGTTCTGCTGTGTATTCTACTGCTGTCCCTCCCGGCCATATCTAGTGCCAAACACAACTCCACCACTGGCAGCCCTCGTTATTTCGAGTCCATAGTTCAAGCTCCATTTGCCACTACAGCTGCTAGTGAAACAGCGTATAGCCACTTCTACACTCCATCATTGTATCTTTTTAAGCCCTATCTCTGTCCTATTACTTCACCAGCACTCCTTCCTAACTTCATTATGCTCTTAAAAATGTCACCATACGCAAGCAGCTGCTATTCGTCAAAGGTTCGTCGCTCTTCATTCACAGAAAATACTTGTGCAAACTATTAATTCTAATTTTCTTATTTCTGGGAGGTATTGAGCTTCATCCTGGCCCAAATGTAAAGAACTCATTTAATTTTGTAATTTTTTCTGGCAGAAAAGGTGTTGGTGTTCTACATGTCAACATCGGAGGGCTTGTGATTAAATTAAGTCAACTAAAACTAGAAGTGGCAAATCTGGACCCAGACATTTTTTTAGCCTTACAGAAACATTTCTCACTCTGGTCGTCATTGACTTGCAGATTACGATTGACAACTACAACCTTTTTCGACTTGACCGAGGGTCTAAAGGAGGTGGAATTGCCATATATGTTCGTAGTACTATTGCATGTTCACCAGCTCATTCCTTGTTAAAGAAATATTGCTTTGAATGTCTAGCTCTCAGAATCACTCCCTAAAAATCAACAGATATTGGTAGTGTGCTGCTATAGACTGCCTAGTGGTAAGGATGTTGAAGCTGGGAATGCACTGAGGGAGCTTCTTGGGGGCCTTCCTAAAGGTGAAATCATTTTAATGGGTGATCTCAATTGGAATTGGCTAAACCCGCCGGCCGTGGCCCCAAATTTTGCAGATGAATTTAACCTATTTCAATTAATAAATGTCCCTACAAGACCCAACCTAAAAAACCCGGGACAGTCATCTCTGCTTGACGTCCTATTAACAAATGCCCCTCACAATTTCGTGCTGACAGGTGTCCTGGGTAATAACCTTAGCGATCACTCCTTCATATTTGGGGAGAGATCATCAGCCAGACAGAAAGCCCCCCTAAATTGGTTGAGAAGCACTCCATGAGACACTTCAGCATTCAGGCATTTACTAATGATGTGCTTCACTCAGATATTGACAAGGTCTGTGATATGCCCAACCTGACTACGGCTTGGAGACCTTCAGGTACACGTTTTTCCAAATTCTTAACAAACATGCTCCGTTGGTTAAAATTAAAACTAAAGGCAACCGCCCACCATGGTTTGATCCCTTGATTACTAAGCTCATGAAAACTAGGGACAAGGCTTGGGCATGTGCTCAGGAAAGTAATTTGGTCAATAACTGGCTAGAATACAGGATTTTAAGGAATAGATGCGTCAAAATAAATACGGCATGCAAAAAATTACTACTTCTCTTCCACTCTCCTTGAATCTCGTGGAAATGCCAGGATTTTCTGGAAAACAATCAAATGTATCGAAAAGGCATCTAACACAGATAATCTGCCCGTTGAGTTTAACCGAAATGGGGAATATTTTTCAGATCCCCAAAAAATAGTTGACAATTTTAACCTTCATTTTTCTGAAGCTGGTACCCTATTTGATAATGTATTGGGAGTCACCCCTGCTCATGCAAATTCCTACACCCCTATCCAAACATTAAGCGAATTTAGTTTTCAGCCAATCCACGAAAGTAATGTTCTGAAACAACTGTCCTACCTCAAAGGGTCCTCCTCTACCGGAGCAGATAGTATTCCCGTCTTTGCTCTGCTAACTGTTGGTCACCTAATATACAAACCTATAGCCCATATTTTCAACCTGTCCATCAAAGAAGCATCAATACCTCTAGAATGGAAACATTCATATGTTCGTCCACTTCACAAAGGGGGCCCTAAAGATGAACCAGATAACTACCGACCTATCTCAATTTTGTCCCCGTTGATGAAATTTTTTTAAAAATTATTGAACTACCAAATTATCAGTTTCCTGTCCGACAACAATCTATTACATCAAAACCAATCTGGGTTCCGAAAAAAATACAGTACCACATCTGCTGCATTAGACTCTTTGAATCACATTTACAGTAGCCTTGATAATAAGCAGTACTGCGCCAGTTTTTTTTCTTGACTTGTCCAAAGCCTTTGATACAGTCGACCACAACACCCTGCTTAGTAAACTAAGTTGCCTACGTTTCTCCAAACACGCAGTAGAATGGTTAAAAAATTACCACTCTTTTCGCACCCAAACTGTACTCACAGATGGTTGGAGGTCAAACAGTGTTAAGATAACAAAAGGGGTTCCACAGTGTTCAATCCTCGGCCCCCTCTTGTTCTCTATGTCAATAAATTGGGCACTGACCTGGATCATTCCAGGGTAAATCTTTTTGCAGATGACACGATACTGATTACTGCTGGCCGCTCTCTGGATGACGTGATTGCTAAACTCCAGGGTGATTTCAACAAACTACAACATCAGCTAGTTGCTCTTAAACTAGTCCTGAATACCTCCAAAACCAAGGTGCTATGCTTCTCACCAGGACTAAAGCAGGAAGTTATTTTTCCCCAATTACATTCCTTAAATAATTATCAAATAGATCAAGTCAAGATCTATAAGTATCTTGGGGTCATTCTTGATTCAAAACTGAAATTTGAAGATCACATTGATTATATTGGTAAAAAGACAAAAATAAAAATTGGTTTTCTGTATCGACACAAGCACTGCTTTCCCCCTATGTTCCGTTTGGAATTGATAAAAGCTACCATACTGCCTCTACTTGATTACTGTGACATCGTGTATAAATCAGCCCCAAGTACTGTTCTGAAGAAGCTTGACTCAATGTATCACTCGGCCTTATGATTTGCATTGAACTGCCCATATAGGACTCACCACTGTGATCTCTACATTGGGTCAAACTTAACATCTCCCAATGTTCGACGGCTTGTGCATCAGATATTATTTATTCATGATGTACTTACAAAAGAATCCGCAGATTACCTGCTGGATCTCCTCTCTGTTTCAAAGAACAAATTTGACCTAAGGTCTTCACTCATTTACCAGATTCACATTCCCTATTGCCGTACAAATACTGGAGGAAGGGCCTTTGCTATTGATGCCCCCAGGGTCTGGAATGCTATTGCCAATAAACTGCAACTTGAATCGCTTACTATGAGATCTTCACTCAAAACTGCTCTAGAGGAGTTGTACACCCCTAGCTTCCACTGCAATTTAGTGGCCTAAAATACAATGTTTCGCTCCGGATAATCGCTGCAAAGTATGATCTGTGTTTTAGTGTGCTGATCTTAAAGGTGCATTGAAAAATGTTGATACCCCGACTGATGTTCCTACTGTTGTGGAGTGACTCATGCAGCCAGCTATGCCTGCAGAATTTGGTAGTACATGTTGTTTACGTCGTTTATTGTGAAAATTCGGTCACAGTTCCTATGACCACTGTTTCATTGCTTTTATGGCTTTATTTTGGTGATTTTCGAAAAGTTTTTTGGTTTGGCCATGTTTGTTTGCTGTTGTACAGAGTTAGACTGATGGCCTTAATCTAAGTTGTCTTGTGGTTGTTGTTGTTGTTTGACTTGCATCCCACTGGGATTTTTGCACACAGTGTTGGTGTACGGTGCTTTTTCTGCAATATTTTGCTGTCTTTTCTTGGATTTTCTGTTTGCACATAGTCACTATAAGATGTATTCTTGTTCATGTTTTTGTTTTTTGTTTGTTGCGGTTGCACCCGATTCAAGAGCCGAATGGCTCACAGGGCTATACCTAATAAATGAACTTGATCTTGAACCGCTTTCTTTATTGTCGGAGTGCAGCGACGAATTCGCCTTGGCTCCGTGTCGCCATGGACTGCGTCTATAGCGCATTGTGGCGAACGACGTGCGAGTGGTGCAGCTCGTTGACGCACAGCAGCTGCTGCTGTTGTTGTTGTACAACATTAATGGTTGATGCCTCATTAATGTCTCTTTCAATTCACTACGCGCGATTTTATCACCGATGTGACTTTTTACTTTGACGACAGACACTTCTCATCGTTCTTGATTTGAAGCTTTCGTGACTGCAGGAATCCATACTCTTTGGTTGTTTCGGTAAAACATATCTACGTGACTTTACCGAAAGAACCAAGGAGTTTACATCTCATCATTTTCTCACAAAAACCTCGCCGTTGACTGTTTACAGCTCAGATCTAGCACATGGTATGGGTATGCAGAGCTGTCAACCCCTTATCAGTGCCCTACTTTATTACGGACCAATCCAGACGTGATTGGTCACCCCGTGTCCCTTATAAATCTCAGCGTTCATCCTACAAAGTCTCATCACAAGGGAGAAACACAAACAAATAGACAAACAACATGTTTTTACTCAATTTCCCTGTACAAGAATACGGGTAAACCCGTATGGGTTGACAGGTTTGTGTATGTAACAACATTACACATCACACTATACAGCACACTATGCACTGTCTATAACTCAGCTATAGTACATGGTGAGGGTATGTAACAACATTACACAACACACTATACAACACACTATGTACTGCATATAACTCAGCTATAGTACATGGTGAGGGTATGTAACATTACACATCACACTATACAGCACACTATGTACTGCATATAACTCAGCTATAGTACATGGTGAGGGTATGTAACAAAATTACACATCACACTATACAGCACACTATGCACTGTATGTAACTCAGCTATAGTACATGGTGAGGGTATGTAACAACATTACACCTCACACTATACAGCACACTATGTACTGCATATAACTCAGCTATAGTACATGGTGAGGGTATGTAACAAAATTACACATCACACTATACAGCACACTATGCACTGTATGTAACTCAGCTATAGTACATGGTGAGGGTATGTAACAACATTACACACACGTGTACTTTATCTGAGCTGTACACAGTAGATAGGGTGATGTGTCATGTTATAGACAACTACATCGCTTGGGGTCTGGGTAGTAAATATAAACACTCGCATAGCTACTCAGTGGTGTGAGTTACACTGTTATAGACACGTAGAAACTGAAATGCACAAACATATATACGTGCAAATACACACGATGGAAACTCACTCTAGATTCGTTGCTTTCGTGACTGCAGGAATCCATACGCTTTGGTTCTTTCGGTAAAGTCACGTAGGTATACAAGTAAACCCGTAAAAACAAAGTTTTTCACTATAAATCCTTTATATGCGTGGCGGCGAACTTAATATAAAGGATTTAAAAATATATTCGCCTGTGGAGGACGCGGGGATCGATCCCGCGACCTTTGGCATGGGAAGCGAGGGCACTACCAACTGCGCTACTCCGCCACGGCCTGTGGAGGGGTTACGCTCTGGGCTCTTACACTCTGACGTTCAGCCAAAGCCATGAATGCGTTCTATTTGAATATATGTAAAATAATTTTTTTTTGCCTAAAAAGTGTAAAATTTTGGGAATTTTTTTTCACGAACAATAATTGTCTGGCACAACGAGTCTGTGTGGAAAATGTCAGCTCGATTGGATCACGGGAAGTGGGTTAAAAAACGACCGAAAGATTTGCACGGTCCTAAGCAAGCAAGCACGCGAACTTAATATAAAGGATTTAAAACAAGTAAACCCGTAAAAACAAATTTTTCACTATAAATCCTTTATATGCGTGGCTGCGAACTTCATATAAAGGATTTAAAAATATATTCGCCTGGGGAGGACGCGGGGATCGATCCCACAACCTTTGGCATGGGAAGCGAGGGCGCTACCAACTGCGCTACTCCGCCACGGCCTGTGGAGGGGTTACGCTCTGGCATCTTACACTCTGACGTTCAGCCAAAGCCATGAATTTTTTCTATTTGAATATATGTTAAATAAAATTTTTTTGCCTAAAAAGTGTAACATTTTGGGAATTTTTTTTCACGAACAATAATTGTTTGGCACAACGAGTCTGTGTGGAAAATGTCAGCTCGATTGGATCACGGGAAGTGGGTTAAAAAACGACCGAAAGATTTGCACGGTCCTAAGCAAGAAAGCAAGCACGCGAACTTAATATAAAGGATTTAAAAAAGAATTATTGCTGTGGTTTTCCCACCTGATGATGATTGCTTGTGTTGCAATCGAAATGTCGTGATTTATTATTATTTTATACGTACGTGACTGTACCGAAAAAATAAAGGATCATGGAAACTCACGTTTATTCATGACACTGTATGGCCTTCGAAGGTAGTACTGTATACAAAACAGGAGACGTTCGAGCAACGGTCCCTGTTCACAGCACATCGCGAGCCCGGAGAAGATGTTGAGCGACTCTACGGATGTGCTGAGATTGTTTTGTTGCCAAACGCAGCGTTGCCAAAACATTTCGGTGATTTGAGAACCGGCTCGCCATGCTACGGCGCTACAGAAGCTGGCGTTGTTATTTATTTATTAATTCGCTGTTGATCCGCTAAACTCTGCCACGTGCAAACAGAGAGAAACGCGTGCGTGGGAACCAATTCCAAACCCTTACAGTCACTCAAGCAACGATCATCAGAGTCAAACCCAAACACGCACGCACTCATTCAGAATCGCCCTCCTGTTTATCTCTCAATTATGTTCTATTAATAGGTCCGTTGCCTGAAACGTCGTTTAATATATGTTACCTTTAAGGGCCATGCAGTGTTATTTGACGAACGCGTGGAGTTATTTTGTGACAGCGAGAGAACGTCCCACGTGAACCGGCTGTGAGCACCGCACATTCGTGCGTTTGACTGCCTTCTGATGCTCGTGGGTGCGATGCCTTGGCTCTGTTCTTGGCTTTGTATCAATGTGTTTCACGTTGTATATTAACGTAAACCGTGTAAGATGTAGATTTTAACGTTTTTATTTGGAGTGATTAGATGGTAACTCCCTCGCCTGGTCTGCAGGAGGTCGTGGTTTCGATTCCGACCCCGATGCCTGCTAAATATTAGGAGTTTGCGTGTCTCTCTTTCTCCCCATGATCGTTTTTCCCTCCACATTTAGAATCAACATCACGCGTTTAGAGTATTAGGCTACTGCTATACATTTCCACGTGATAAGCCACTTCGTTGAGCTATCATCTGTGATGGCCAGATCGTTTCTGAAAAAGAGCTACATTGCTCAGTGTGCCTTGCCTGGTAAAATATAACAAAATATAGTCCATAGTAAATCGATGTATTGAACTTTTTACGCATGTGTTACTTGACACCATGGACACCCTTGCGAATGAGAAGTTAAATCGAGCGACTTTCCAGATAAAATATTTTAACCATCAACATCCTGGGGGCTCACAACATCGGAGATGAACAAGGAAGACAACATTATGTAGCACGAGGTTACAAACCTCACGAGACACTCCGTGGAAATTTTCTCAGGTGGTCAAGGTCACAGACACGAGCTTCGTATCGCACGCAGCGGTCTAGACGCACCGTGAGACACGTTATAGGGTCGGCTTTGACCACTTCCAGACGGGAGCCAGGTCCACTCGCTCCGCTCTCAGTGGGAGCTGCGCTCGCCACGACTCTCAGTTGCTTCTCACCGATAGCCGCTCGCTGTGGCTGAGAGACGCTGTCCCAGGAGCGCACACGGCGGCGAGGAACCAAGAAACGAATCGACTCACCTGCGCAGACAGGAGCGTTGCATTCACACCGCGGTGTTGCGGTTTACGGGTCACGATTTCTACAAAACCCAGAGTGGCCAGGCAAACGGTGATGGTTTGTCCCTTGGACTGATGTCGTCGTCTATGGTGAGGATTTGTGGATTTCTGCACCAAAACGTGCCGTGTAAAAAAATATTATTAAAGTTTTTTTAAAAAAGTATGTCGTCTCTATCAATTGACATTTATTTATTCTGGATTTATTTTAGGTTAACTGTTCAAAAATACGTCTTAAAAAATAGTCAACTTATTATTGTTAATCATTTCACAAATCATCTCCCAACTTCACGTGTAAATGAGTGGGGGATCAGATGGGAGGGGAGGAGGGTGATCGTGGTTGAGTAGGTGTGTGTGGGTGGAGATTGGTGTTTTAGTGGTTAGTGCGCTGTGCTATGAACCTACCGATCCAAGTTCAATTCCCACTCATGGCCACCAACACCAATGACCATTGTCTCAACCGGTCATGGGCCTCCCATAGGTTGATTCAGCCTCAAATGAGTACCTGGTGTGGAGTATACATATCACCACTCGGGAGACAAAGGCCGCAGGGCTTGGTGCTGGCCATCCACCCACTCGTGTGCCGTGCCGGCCTTCATAGATGCTCACTAACAGCACTTGCCCAACAGTCTGTTCAGGCTATACAGGGGATCTTTGCCTTTGTGCGGGTAGATGAGTGAGCGGGTTTGCAGGTTATCAGGTGGGAGGGAGATCAGCCGGGAATGGGCGCTTGAATAAGCATGAGGTGGGCAGGTGGGAGGGTGGCAGGATGGGCAGGTGTATGGCCGAGCAGGTGTGAGTGTGGGCAGGTGTGAGGGAGGGTCTCTGTAGACGGCTGAGGTGGTAGTAGGTTAGGGAGTGGCAGGTGTCGGGTAGGAGAGTGTTGGGTGCAGATGAGTGGGTGGTGGTCATCATTACCAAGCGTCGTCATTATCATCATCATCCATCAGTCAGGATTCATTCATCATCATAGCTCATGACGATGAACAAGCAAACTGACAGAAAAATACCACGATGCGCCATGGAATGTGGCCCAAGGCTACAGACAGCACTTACCTGTGAAGGCGTAAGCTGTAGATTTACTAACTGTGCCAGGGTTTAATATCCGTTAATATAACATCTATACAAACAAAACAACAGTAACCATCCCAAAAAATACATGTTTACACAAGTCAGTCTCAGCTATGAGAGTCACATTCACAGCCTGGATGACAATCGTAACAATACATTTTCAGATTGTATTTTTTATTCACCCAGAACATATTGACCCTTGACCCACAAAACAATGTGATTACAATTCACAGGTAACCCAGAACACAATCAATCTAACCCAATAAACATTTATCATTGATAATATTGGTCGCGAAAGCCTACGTGTTAAAGTCGATTTGTTTAACCAAGTGAGAACTCAAGAGACCAGGATGAGTAGCAGTTGCAAGAGTGGTGATAATGATGCTGCTTCTGCTGCTAATGATGATTCTGTTACTGCTGATAATGATTCTATCATTATTCATGCTGCTGGTTCTACTCCTGATGCTGATGATGATAATGATGGAGCTACTGCTGTTGATGCTGTTGCTCCTGTTACTAATTCTGCTGCTGATGCTATTTCTGCTGATGCTGATGATCGAGTCGATTTGAATTTAAATTTAACAAGGTGAGAACTCAGGAGTTCAGGATGAGTCTCATTGACAAGAGTGACCTGGGTCACAAAAATGAAAAAAGCAACACAAGTCAAACCCAATAGCAGCACCCACAGCCCAGAACACAATGCGATTAGCGTTCACATAATCACACACTGGTACGATATAATGAATGCGTCTCAAATCCTAAACGCGTTGCTAAACAGCCTGAGACTCGAGGTTGGGTTCACATCGGATTGGTGTCTCACGTTAAGGAGGGGCGCCGCGGTGGCTCTGAGATGTTAACTCCCTCGCCTAGCATGCAGGAGGTCGTGGGTTGGATTACGACCCTGAAAGCTGCTGTATATTTGGAGTTTGCGTTGACTCTATCCCTCTAATAACACACAGTGTCTCCATGTTATTAATGCGTGTTGAGACAATATTAGTCGTGTTGTAGTGTAAGGTAGATCTTCACTCTCGATATATATCAGCTGCTTAATAACTTTAACCCAAAGTCAAAACACAGTTCCCATTGTCGTCAGCAGAAGCCGTATCCCATGAATCAAAGGTTGTGGCTGTAGGTCTGTTGTGTCTATACCCTTTTATTTAAATTTATGTTAAGAACAATTCGAAAAAAATAAAATTGTTTTTTTTATATCTATATATATTTTTAAATTAAATAATGAAAACCCACTACTCCTCACAAGCACACCAGCAATCTGTGAAACGGGGATGGCCATTAAACGGTAAGAATTCGGGCACAGAGAGGTCAGAGACATCCAGATGGACAAAAGGTCGATGGTCTAACCTTCCCAAGACGTCTGGAGATGCACGGATAAGGTGCAGAGCAGAGAAAAACAACTGTTGCAACTTGCTTTTTCTTTAACGTTTTCCTTAACGAAAAGTAGAAACTTAACAAAAAGAATTAACCAGCAAACAATAGGGGCTTTTTATTAGTAATTCCCTTATATTTACTCGTATTCACCGCATATATATTATTTAGTATTGTATGTTTCTATCTACATGACCTTCCTAAAAACGAAAGAATACGAATTCTAGAAAGCTTAAGTGGAAACTTAGTTACACTTAACCTCAGGACATTAAAATATAACTCAGAATAAAACACCAATCCCTGGAGACAAACACATAACTAAACTTGGCGAAGCCCTCAAAATAATGATGTAACGAGGATCATTACGAATATTCATTAAACATAGACCGAATAATAACCACGATATACTAAGACCGAGGGAACTCATAAGAAATATCAAGAATAAATGTAACACACAGGACCACATAAATGTATTGCATAAATCTCCTCGACCACCTTTGTCTTCCAGCGGTTTGGCACAAACACATGCGTGCCATGAAATACGTATTGGGGATCTGGCCTCGGAATGACCCACTCAGAGGGAGGAGGGGTCAAAGGGACGCGAGGGGGGGGGTCTCTGCTGGCATAGCTGGGACGTCTGTTTTCTTTGGTTTGTTGTTCATCTCGCAAGAGATGCGCAGAGAGGGGAGTCACGTTTTGAGTTTAAGCACAAGCGCACATCACGAATGAGCAGTCTGGTTCGAGTCGCGCTTAGTCTCGCAACTCGGCTTGCGACGCGGCGTTGCGACGGGGCTCGCAAGGGAGCTGTGGCAGTCGTGCCTCGAAGAGAGATGGAACGAGGAGGGGTCGTTCGAGTCGCAGAAATCTGAGTTCAACCTGGGTTGAGGCTGGGTTCAGCCGTGCTCCGGCTGGCGGAGCGTCGTGAGGGAGCAAACACCGATACCGATGGCAGGTGTTGCTTCTCGCAGAACGAAGTGTCGAGGTGTGGTTAAGGGCGAGTAAAGCTGGCAGCTGCACGAACAAAGGAAAGCACGGAGAAGAGAGAGTGACAAGTGACAACAAGCAATCAACCTGTAGAAGGGCGGAAATCGCCAAGCATCGACCAAGCGAGCATCGAAAAGGACGAGCAGCAGCGGATGAGCAACAAGAGCCATCGTTCATCGCCAGAGCGCTCCAAGCCGGTGAGCGCACACAGCCGCGTCATCCAGAGCCTGAGCCAACACAGCCTGAAGTAAGGGCGGGTGTCCGTGTGAAGTTTGGAGCGATCAAGGAGAGAGCGACAGCAGCAGAAGCACCGCCGAAGGCGAGCATCGTGCCGACTCAACAATCATCCAGCAGTGGAGAAGCCTGGAGCTGCCACCAAGAGAGAGAGAGAGAACCATCAAATGCGCCGTTTGTTTGATACACACACCGACCAACAACCAGTGAGAACAGACAAGACGTCCAGCAGGGACGACGGAATAATCGCGCACCACGTCGGGCGAGCGTCGTGCCGACGCCACTCATCTAGTAGTAGAGAGAGAGCGCACGAGCAGCACGACTCGGGCGTCACCGAGCGTCGTGCCGACTCGTGGAGGAGCTGCGCACTATCCGACGACGGAATCATCGCGCACCACGACGGCGAGCATTGTGCCAACGCCGCTCAATCGAGCAGTGGAGAAAGAGAGACAGCACGGGCTCGCTGCGGCCACGCCCAAGCGAGAGGAACCTCTAAAGAGCTGGTTGTATCTTCCCCACCCCACAAGCTAACGACACAACTCCCGGCTCTAAGGAAAATTTAATTAATTTTACAAAGGGACAACGCACACACAACACGCACACGAATAAGACTTTCAAAAAGTTATCTTTGCGTTTCAAAAAGGGTTGCCATTTCAAGGTGGTGCGTTCAATATCAACTGATCGTGCAAAGCAGTTGCTGCCGTCGAGTTACATGAATAAGAAATGTTTTAGTCATTCATTTTCGTTAATTGCATAATCTTGCTCATGAATTTATTGACGTATGCTTTCGCCTTTGCATATTAGAGTGTCATGTGTTTGTTTACAATAAAATTGTTAACACAGAAGTATCTCGAGTGTTTCTTCCAAGTCCATGCAAAACTGTCTTATTCATAAGAACTGTATCCTGCGATGAGATATGAAATTAGAGACCTAACATAACATAAACACACACTAAGATAATCAGTAAATGTTTAATCAATGATAATCGTGTTATCCTGATTGATACAACTCTGGATAAACGAAACTAAGCCTAATAATCATAACTGCTCACATTAACATAATCGCAAGCATTCGCGTAAATTACTACGATTATCTCTGTGATTATCATAATTTATGCGTATAATTACATACATTAACATAATTTATGCGATTTGCGCATTTTTTTATTTTATTAATTTTTATTATTTTTTATAAAAATTTCATAATCCAACATATACAACAGGTCCAAGTCTGAGAGCAGATAATTAAAATATTAATCAAAATAAACCTTTTTGAATAATATTGGTGGCGAAAGACCTCTTACTACTACTATGTGTTAAAATGGCTTCTCACTTTCTATGCCCTGTAAAATAAAACGAGTTTGGGCGGGGGGGTGGAGGGGGTCACTCGACCCCTGGTTATAACAAAAATGTTTTAGCCCAGCGACGCTCAGCACACCACGATTCGTTCCCCCCTAGTGATGCCATCCCATTCCCACCCCTGGTTTGACCACGAGGGGGGTGGCGCGCGTCACCCCGTAGCGTCACGTGATGCGTGTTCCCAGCACGCCCGTGGTGGAACTCCGCCCTCTTGGCGTTGAGCACCGAGAGTGTGGAGAGTGTTCCCCGCCCTCCCCCACCAGTGCGCGAACCACTGCATCACCCCTCCACCCCACACTACGCACATGGCTCTCTGTACACTAAAGACAAAGATACCCCGTGTAGCCTTAACCGACTGTTGGGGCAAGTGCTGTTAGTAGCGAGTAGCAACTATGAAGGCTGGCACTGTGACACACGAGGGAGTGGGTAGGCAACATCATGCCCAGAAATACACAAAGACAAAGACACGCACAGACACAGTAACAAAGACACAGACACAATAACAAAGACACACACTGACAGGCATACACACACCAACCCACTCACCCAAAGACAAAAATCCCCCATATAGACTTAAATACTGTTGGGGAAAGGGCTGTTAGCCACCACCTATGAAGGCTGGCACAGCACACGAGGGGGTTAATGGCCAGCACCACGCCCAACCCGACTTTATCTCCCGAGTGGCGATGTTTACACATCGTAACAGGTTCTAATTTGAGGCTAAGTCGACCTAGGGGAGACCCAAGACCGATTCAAATTATCTCTATCAATGGTATTTGTAAACCAGTCATGGGCCTCCCCTAGATCGATTCAGCCTCAAGTGAGTTCCTGGTGTGGTGTGTAATGGTCACCACTGGGAAGACAAAGGCGGCCGGGCGTGGTGTTGGCTACTGACCCCCTCGAGTGTCGTGCCGGCCTTCATAGGTGCTCGCTGACTGCACTTGCCCCTACAGTCTGTAAAGGCTACACGGGGGATCTGTGTCTTTGTGTGCATGAGTCTGCGCGTTGTGCCTGTTTCTCTAAGCTGCTCTTTCTTCGTTTTCTCAGGACGCACGACTCAGATCCAGAATCCTCACTGAGTCACCATCACCACCCACCCACAGTGCGGGGTAGAGCGGTTGACTAAACGAGTGGTGGATGGAGTGCAACAACTCCATGGAGTCAACGCAGTAAAACGACAGCAGCCCCACCTCCCAGTTCAGGTGACACCCGACTCTCCGGGGAGGATCCCTCACCGGCACTGAGGTCACTCCACCACCATGACGCACGTAGCAGCTGTTGTTATTTTTATATAAAACCCAGGATGAGTCGTTCTGTCCCAGCCATAACTCTTCATCACTCCCTTTCCGTGCGATCGTCCCATACGTGACTCCAACCTCACAGCTCCCCGCCGCACCCCCCACGTCCACTTCCCAGTAGTGCTGACCAGACGAGAATCCCTCGGAGCACAGGGCTTGTAACCAGTAATCAAAGCGGTGTGGGTGATCGGGGCGACCCTGGGAGACAGCGGTCAGCGTCACCATCCTGAGATCCGAGGAAATCTGGAGGTCGTTGTAGGCCGAGTTTGGGTCCACAGTCGGTGAGCGCCCGTCTGCAGTAACGATAATCACAGTAGCCGTGTAACAACAGCACAACTATAACAACAGCACTCGTGCATTAACACGCACGTGCATTTCAATAGAGCAATTCATAATGCACATTATTGTACAACGTAATGCGTAGCTATCAGTGTGATAACATGTAACGGCACTTTGTCAATCCATTGCTGGATGAGGGCCTCCCTACACCGTGGGGGTCGCGGGGAATATTTGACCATACTTCACCACGCCGGTCACCGCGCGTTGGCGAAGGCAGGTGGCGCGGCTGGCGAGAGCACAGAAGTACAGTACATTGGTGCGTTTGTCTGCCCCGCCATCTGCTGCCCCACCATGTGGCCCCGCAGCCTGTAGCACCTGCTAGGCAGGGTGGTGGTGGCCGCCCGTGCGAGCCCTACCCAGGCCCAGCCCCTGCGGGGCTTTTCGAGGTGCCAGGAGGTGGGGCGCTCTGTGTGCTCAGGCTGCACGATTTGGGGAGAATCTCTAACTGCGATTTTTCTGACAGATATTTCGATTCGATTTGCGATTAATTTTTTTCAAATCAAGCTTCAGTTAAATATTCACTGTGTAATATATTTAATACATGTGATGGAGCATTACCATATGATACCATCAAAATATAAACTGCTCTATATATTCTAATGCAAGGATGAGAACTTATATATATATTAATTGCTTCCAAAATCTATTTATTAAAATGTTTTAATTGAAATAGAACAAACATAGAACAATTGTTAAGTTAAATAAATAAAGTTACAATGAAAAATAAAACAATTCCAATAAGAAAGTAATAGGACGTAGAAAATCGCAAAAAAAGGCAGCCTTTGCGAATTGCTAATTGCATTGTTTCCAATTGCGATTTCGATGTGAAATCGATTAATCGTTCAGCCCTCCTGTGCGGTAGTGCCCGTTGGAGGCAGTGGATCCCAGCAGCAGCAGCAGTAGCGGCGTGGATATCAACAGCGCCGCAGCGTCTCTGTGTGTGTACAACAAACACAAACATCTCCCGTGTCACCTTTCACAGATTGTAGGAGCAAGTGCTGTTGGTGAGCACCTGTGCAGGCCGGGACGGCACACAAGGTGGGTGGGGTTGGCCAACACCACGCCCGGCCGCCTTTGTCTCCCCTGTGGTGACGTTTACACATCGCACCAGCTGCTCACTCGACGCTGAGTCGACCCAGGGGAGGCCCATGACCGGTTGAGATGATCAGCCACTGGGTAGGGATGTATACTCGTGTGTGTGTGATAGTGTAGTGATGTACACTCGTGTGTGTGTGTGATAGTGTAGTAATGTACACTCGTGTGTGTGCTGTATGTTAACGTGGAGGTATTGCAATACATGGGCAATAGTAATGTATGTGTATGTATGTGTAATAACAGCCATAGAGGGTTCACGTGGGGATTGGCTTGCCGGTCCTGCTTTGTAGCCAATAAGGGTTGAGATAGGGAGCGTGGGCCCGGCGTGATCACGGCATGTCATCAGGAGTGATTGGCCCAGCCATTCGGGGCCCCAGCTAATGGGGATCCGGATGAGAGGCGTGGTCCCGGGAGTGACAGGGAACCATCGAGAATGGTCGAGGCTGTCCATGGAGGATTGGCTGGGGGGACCACGTGACGAAGGGATTAAAAGAGAGTGAGAGAGAATGATCGAGAGCAGACTGGGAAACGAACAGGGCGAGAGCCACGCGCGAACGGGGCTCCGGGTGCCACGTGCGCGGTGGGAGCTGGTGTGAAGTCTGCCCACTCTCTGTTGTCTGCCAACAACGGAGCGTGAGTGAAATGTATCGTGGAGTTGTGTATCGTGGAGTTGAAAATAAAGAGGACCGATTCCGAAGCCGTCTCCGAAGGATTATTACATATGTATAGTGATACACATGGTCAGCCACAGTGATAGCCAGTCTGGCTCTGTGAGCCTCGGGTATTAACCTTGAACCCCAATAATCCTTATGGTGCCCTAGTAGGGATATAGCAGCCTTAGGCATTATGAATGAATAATGAGAATCCTTAGGTTGCCTTAGTCTGGTTATAAGCCTACAGCATTAACAATGAACCTTACGCATCACAATGGTGATGTAGTCTGGCTCGAGTCTGATGATGACATCCATTACAGAAAATAATTATACTTGTAGATGAATCTGCTACGATGGTTACTTAGGCCAACAGCATCCTCACTGTGTAATATCAATTGAACTCATGTAATAGCGAAATACGTGCGTGTGTATATACTATTATTGTCTAGGGCATGATTTACAGTCGCAACGTTTATGTCTGCATGTACAGTCTAGTGATAGACAAGGTTAACCAAGGTTATGCCTTAATCTCGCTCTGTGAGTCTCAGCCATTAACTGGGGAACCTAAGAATCCTAAAATGCCTTTTTTGACTCTCTGATCATCAGGCTGTTGACATGAAGCCTAAACATCTTAAACGCATTACCAATCAACCCTACGTTTATTTCAATTACCTTGACCTCGTTATAATAACCATTTAACGGTATGAATCCAGCAGGCCGCCTTTGTGTTTGCAGTGCTGATGCTGACAGAATGTACCCGGTACTCGTTTAAGCCAAGGGTCGACTTGGGAGAGGCTCAGAATTGGTTCTAAATCCACTCACCACTGATGTTAGCCATGATCGTGAATCACGTGTAGGTGACCATGTTTGTAGCTCAGTGCACAGACCATCCCATCATCATTGCACATCCGTACTCAGTCTCGCTCATCTACACATACGCATACAAACATACACAATTACAAGACCTCCCATATAGCCCAAACAGGCCGTAGGGGCAAGTGTTGTTAGCGAGTGACACTTTAAGGCCGGTATGGTACACGAGAGGATGGGTGTCCAGCACCACGTCAGGCCGCCTTTGGCTTCCTAGTGGCAGTTTTTACACACTACACCAGGTAGTCATTTGAGGCTGAGTCGACCTAGGGAAAGCCCATGACCGGTTCAGAAAATCGTCACTGGTGTTGGATGTGAACGGGAATCGAATTTGTGTTGCAGGGTTCATATTGTAGCACGCTAACCACTATGCCACCGCTCTGCAACCTACACACAAGACACAATTGCATGTGTAATATTGTAAATTACGGCGGGAGACCACTTGACGGGTAGCACACTTTATTAACTCTTTCCTTAACCACAATAACACGTGTGGACAACTACAGCTCACGCTACACGTTCAACCCGGCTACACACACACGGGCTCTCCAGCCCTGTAGCTTCCAGGGGAACCTACAGACCCACCCCAGCTTGGGTATGGGTCACGACCACTGGGTCCCGTGGCCCGGCCCTCACACGGACGTCTGGCCCCGGGTCCCAAGGTCCCGCCTCTGAGCCACACAGGGTCCCGGCCCTTACAAGGACAGCGGGACTAGGGGTCTCAGGGCCCTATCTCTTCCTCCTCCGTCTTCCGTCTTCACTGGTAACCCGCGCGCATCGCCTTTTATAGTCCTCCGCTCCCGGGGAGACGGAGCCTATGTGGACGTCGATGTGAGCACCACCCTAGTTGACCAATCCCCACGCGCTGCCACACGATCTCTTTTCCCAGCTTGTGTCAACGCACACAACCAATCACCACGCGCTGCCACACGATCCATCACTGTCAGCGCGCGTCACCACTACACAGCCAATCACCACGCGCTGCCCCACGATCCCTACTGCCAGCGCGTATCACCCCTACATCACCCCCTCCCACATAGCTCGCAGCCGGCCCGGCTGCTAAAACAAAACAAAAAACCCCACTCCCCAAGTGTGCCCCGTAACATAACCACAACGCAACACAACAACACAACACAACGTTAACCAGTAACCACAACGACCTATATACAAACCGACGAGCAACACAATAAAAGTTATTTTGAAAAAAACCGACGTGTCCAGTGTCTCCTCGACTCCCGATCCCCCTCCCGCTTGCTCCTTGAACGGAACGATAGAGTGGTCGAACGGACGGGGAACGCCATGACGAGACGATCCGGCCGACTCGTCCCGCACCTCCACCTCATTTATTGGGTCAGGAAAAGTTGCGCGACCTAGCGCGAGTCCGCCTGGCCGGTCCGTCGTACGGGACGGGATGCTGTCGACCGTCCGGTGGCTCCGGCAGCCCAGGAAGGCACGGTTTGGGTCTGGAAGAACCGTCCGTGCCGCGGGGATCCGGTCGCCGGTCGTCGGCAGCCGTCAGTTCCGAGACACCTGGGAGCGGATCAGGCGAAAACATGCGAGGATCAGGTGGAGACATTTCCCTCCCCGGGTCGTCGGTCACATCACATGCTCGGTCCTCACGACATAAAGGAAGGCCATATGGTGGCGAGAACGGTTTCAGCCGGGAGGGGTGAACGTACCAATGGTGCTTTCCCCATTTTATCTGAACACACTGGGGGCGAGCAACCCGCACGACCTCCACGGGTCCCCGCCATGGCCTCAATAATTTAGGCGACGTAGCCAAAGGTGCATGAGGGTAGTGCAGCCAGGCCCTATCGCCCGGGTTTCCAATCGTGCACGGACACCTTCTGTGCACGCAAGCGCTCTTTGGCGATTTGGCGAGACCTCGAATTAAGCCGTGCGGCCTCCCGTGCCTCGGCTAGTTTTGCAATGTTACATTTAATATGGTCGGCCAACTTGGAATTAGGCCGTGGCACGGAAAGTCCCAGCTGAGTCTCCATGGGCGGATCGGCCTCCCGACCGTACATCAGATAAAATGGGGAAAATCCCGTTGCTGCATGGGGGGCCATTCTGTACACGGCAAGGACCCCCGGGACCTGCAAGTCCCAGTCAACCTGTGCCTCGCACACCTGCTGGCACAACATGGAAGTCAAAGTTCCGTGGAGCCGCTCCACCATCCCGTCAGTCTGTGGGTGGTACGGGGAGGTACGCACCTTTTTTGTACCCAAAAGGTCGCACACCTCCTGCAGAAATTTGCTCGAAAAATTATTTCCCTGGTCGGTCAGCAAGCGTTCGGGCGCCCCCTTGTCCAAGACGTAGCCTTGGACAAAGGCGTCCGCTACGGCCGCCGCCGACTGGTTGGCGAGTGGCCACGCCATAGGCCATCGGGTAAAGTATTCCACACCAACCAACAGGTACTTGTTACCCCTAGGCGTGACAGGAAAAGGCCCCAAAATATCCAGCGCAACGAGCTTGTTAGTGCGCGAGACCTGAATGGACTGCAGCGGTGGATTCGGCGCAACGGGCGGTCGTTTCCGTTTGGCGCAATCCACACACCCCTTCAGTATATTGACCACATCGCTCCCCATCCCCGGCCAATTATAGTCACGCTGGAGCAGAGCGAGCGTTTTGTTTACACCCAGATGCAAGAGGCGTTCGTGTGCGGCCAGAACAACTTTGCCCCGCATAGCTGAAGGCACGACGAGTGCGTGCCGCCGGGACATATTGTCCCATCTCATTAGCAGGCCCTGCTTGAGCAGCCAGGAGCCAGCTCACGTTTGACCTTCCTCGGGACCCCCCGCCCTGCGACGCAACGCGAGCAGGGAGCTGTCAGCCATCTGGAGTCGGCCCCACTCAACGAGAGACAGTGAGATTAGCGAGTCCCCGCCGGCAGGAGTAGTGGGAACGTCAACCGACGGCGCATTCGCGGCCGCGACCAACTCACCCTCGGGCACAGCACCTGGCGGTTTACAGCGCGCCGACCCCATCAAGCACGCACATTCGGGACGAGGCGACAACCGTGACAGGGCATCCGCGTTGGTGTGGCGCAACCCCTTACGGTAAGTGGTCGTAAATTGATAGTCCTGGAGGACCTCCAACCACCGTGATAATTGGCCTGAGGGTTGGGCGACCCTTAATGCGTACTGAAGAGCCGCGTGGTCCGTCCGGACCGTAAAATGACGGCCATAGAGATAAGGTCTAAATTGCTGTACAAAAAAAACAATAGCCAGCAACTCGCGACGGGTCACGCAGTAGCGTTGTTCCGCTGGCGATAAAACCCTGCTACCATAGGCGACCACCCGTTCAACACCCCCAACGACCTGTGAGAGCACCCCCCCAATGCCTGTGTTACTAGCATCCGTATCCAGCAAGAAGGGTCTCGTAAAGTCAGGGTAACATAAGGGTGGGGCACCCACCAAGGCGTCCCGGAGGGAGCAGAACGCCGCCTCCTCCTCTGGCCCCCATCGAAACCTGACTCCTTTTGATGTCAGAGCGTGCAAGGGTTTGGCAATGGTGGCGAAATGCTCAACAAATCGGCGGTAGTAGGAAGCAAATCCCATGAAACTGCGGACCTCAGAGACCGACGTGGGCATTGGCCATGAACTGACACAGTTCGTCTTCGCGGGATCGGTGGAGATCCCCGAAGAATCGACAATGTGGCCCAAGTACCTTACGGATTTCCGAAGAAGGTGGCATTTAGCCGGCTTAACCTTCAACTTAGCCGATCGCATCCGCATGAACACCCCCCTTAATCGCTGGAGGTGTTCTTCGAAAGTTTTACTTAAAACAATGACATCGTCGAAGTAAATTAAGCAAGTATCCCATTGCAGACCCGACAAAACCAATTCCATGAGGCGCTGAAACGTCGCGGGAGCGGAATGGAGCCCCATGGGCAAGCGGTTAAACTGGAACAGGCCCCCTGGGGTCCCGAATGCGGTCTTAGGTTTAGACTCATCGTCGAGTGGCAGCTGCCAGAATCCCGACAGTAAGTCAAGTGTAGAAAAATACCGCGCCCTGGATAATGCGTCCAGGGACTCATCCATCCTAGGGAGCGGATATGCGTCAGCCATGGAGATTTTATTAAGGCGACGGAAATCTACACAAAAACGCAAGGACCCGTCTTGCTTCTTAACCAGCACGATAGGTGCTCCCCACGGACTGGATGAGGGCGAAATGATGTCGGCCGTCAGCATGTCATTGATGGCCGATTGAACGTGTTCCTTCTCGGCAGGACTCAGCCGAAAGGGATTCTGCCGGACTGGTGCCGCGTCACCCGTTCCAATGTGGTGGCGTAACAGGTCCGTGCACCCAATATCATATTTGTGCTTGCTGAACACATCGGAGAATTCGATCAGCAGAGCGCGCAGCGCACCCAATTGCACCCTGGACAAATCACTGGAGTCCGCACACAGCGAATCGACACATTCAAGGTCCTCACCCGATTGAATTTTCTGCGCCGGGACGGGATCAACATGCGCAATATGCCGCTCTTCCGCAGGGACCCGTGCCACGTGAGCAAGCACGGTGCCCTGTGGAATAACGGCTGGCCGCGACCCAGCGTTTAAAACCATAACGAACGGGTCGCCGTCGGCCCGAACCAAGGTTTAACCCACCGCCAAATCCAGCCCCCCGACAGCTCTATTCGACGGCCCCAAAAGCACGCCTTGTCCCACAGTCTCCCCACCCAACGGCTTCCGCAACCGGAGGGGTACCAACATCTGTGAACCCGGGGGCACGTGCACCGTATGGGTCGCTAGCGCTTGGATCATTGCACAAGCCGTCCGTATTTCAGCAGGGTTAGACAAAAAGGAAATACGGCGACCCGATGGCAGCTCAATACAACCTTGATCAACCAGAATTTTGATGGGCATCTTAGCCAAAAAGTCTGTACCCAACAGACAAGGAACCGCTAGGGAAGAGGAGACCAAAACAGGTCCCGCCAATTTAATATCCCCTATGCAAATGCTCTGACTGACAATGCCCAACGAGCCCCCATTAGCGGCGTAACATGGCACGTTCACCGGGAGCAGAGGTCGACATTGGACGGGGAGAATGTTATAAATGAGATCGGAAATGATAGTCGCCGACGCACCCGTGTCCACCAACACCCTGACCTCGATACCGTCAATAAATCCCGTAACGACAGACGAGCCGGCCGACGTAGCCACTATTCTGTGGCCCAACTCAGACCATTTAATTTCCCCCGGGCCCCGTACGAACCACCCTTTCCGAACCGAATCCCCGGCCCCCAATCGCACCTCCTCCGCCGCAAAGCGGCGGCCCATGTGTGTCGCGTATGTAGGCCGAGCATGTGAAGTGCCGCGACTTGCCAGGGGTAGTTGGGATGACTTGGGGCCTTGGTCGTCGTCCAGCCGAGGTCCCGTGGCGCGCTGACGTAGAGCGCGGCACCCGGACGCCACATGGCCCCGAAGGCCACAGTTGTAGCACGTGACGAGGGACGCCGGAGGTCTCGGTTGCTCCAGCTTGCGGGTCGATCGCAGAGGCGAACGACCCCCCGACCTCCAATCCCCTGGTCGTGCTGCAGCGAACACCTCCTCCCGTGGGCGAATGACTTGGGGCTCGGCGTCCACCGGGGCCGGAGCTGAGACCGCGGCAGAAGCACAGACGACCATTTGTTTCCGCTTCAGGACCTCGTGCGCCTGGATGCTCGTCGCAACACGCAACGAACATATGTCGACTTCGTCGGCTGTGTTGATGGGGACCCCCAGGTCCTGCGCCAACTTAAGCAGTTGTTCCAAAACCATAGCGTCCTGCCCCTCCTCGTCCATACGAGGGAACGCGGCGTCCGCGAGAGCCAACAACGCCGTGCGGTAGGCGAGCGCGGTCTCTGTGTCCGCCTTCCGTCGCTCGTAAAATTGGTGGCGGCAGGCCGAAGGTGGCCCGTACACCTTGGCCATGAGGCCCAGCGCAGCCTTGAGCATGGAGCGGGCCGATCTCGGTGCGGACCTGAAGGCCGCGAGCGCGTTGTCGTACAACATGGCAGGCAGTGCCCTCAGCGCCGGAGCGTCGGACCAGGCCGACATCTCTTGATGGGCGAGAAATCTTCGCTGGAATGCGCCCCAGTCGCCCCCTTCCGCCTTGAAGGCTGTCAACGCGGGAAGACGCTGCTGGAAAATAATGTCGTCCTCCGCCTCGTGGCTCTCCCGCGCCACACCGTCGACATGCAAAATGGCGGCCCCTATGGCGGGTGGCTGATGGCGGCCCGTAGCGGCCGCTGATGACGTGAGCGGCAGAGATTGGAGGACCCCCGCCACGTGTTGCTCGCGATTCCCGCCAATAGATGGTCGCTCGGCAGAAATGGCGGGAATTGCAAAGTCATTTTGGCGGGAATCTGCAACGCGACCCCTTTCAATGTCCGTCGACGTCCCCGCTCCTCCAGACGTGGTGATCTCCGCTAGGATGGACGCCGCGGCGAGTAGCAGCTCTGCCAGGCGGGAGTGCGCGTCGCGGAGTCCGGCATCAGACCCCAGCCGCTCGTTGGGCGCCCATGAGGGGTCCTGTGGTGCCGGCATCTCCTCCTCATCTCCCCCCGATGCCTGCTGGCCCGAGTCGTCGTGGTTTTCCTCCCGGTCACGCTCGTGAGTCCGATGAGTCTTCCTGGTATCCATGGCTGGAAGACTGTTTCACTTATGACGCCAGTTGTAATATTGTAAATTACGGCGGGAGACCACTTGACCGGTAGCACACTTTATTAACTCTTTCCTTAGCCACAATAACACGTGTGGACAACTACAGCTCACGCTACACGTTCAACCCGGCTACACACACACGGGCTCTCCAGCCCCGTAGCTTCCAGGGGAACCTACAGACCCACCCCAGCTTGGGTATGGGTCACGACCACTGGGTCCCGTGGCCCGGCCCTCACACGGACGTCCGGCCCCGGGTCCCAAGGTCCCGCCTCTGAGCCACACAGGGTCCCGGCCCTTACAAGGACAGCGGGACTAGGGGTCTCAGGGCCCTATCTCTTCCTCCTCCGTCTTCCGTCTTCACTGGTCACCAACTCCTCGAGCGCCCGCGCGCATCGCCTTTTATAGTCCTCCGCTCCCGGGGAGACAGAGCCTATGTGGACGTCGATGTGAGCACCACCCTAGTTGACCAATCCCCACGTGCTGCCACACGATCCCTTTTCCCAGCTTGTGTCAGCGCACACAACCAATCACCACGCGCTGCCACACGATCCATCACTCTCAGCGCGCGTCACCACTACACAGCCAATCACCACGCGCTGCCCCACGATCCCTACTGCCAGCGCGTATCACCCCTACACATGCACAATAGCACACATGCCCACTTGGCAAGAGTTCGTGGAACTCACACATGAACATCAGAAGGTTGACCACAGCTCCCTGCAGGGCGCTGATCATGGCGATGTCTTCTTTGCAGGGAGATGAGGGTGGATCTCCCTTCTGAGCATCTCTCCTGTGAGACCAGAACCAGCAGTGACTCACATAGCCCGTGTCTTACACAGCATCATACTACACATCATCACACACAACATCATCACCACACACATGATCATCACACGCCATCATCACACACGGCATCACAAACGGCAACATCGCGCATAGCATCACAGCATCATGCCACACATCACACAACATAACACAGCATCATCACACATCATCATCGCACATCATCATAATTACTCAGCCCATGTTCCACACAAGGCGTCACCCCGTGTGTTAATCTGTGCAAGTTCATGAGTCCATACCGGTTTGTCTCTTTCAGGTGAACCTGCAGGAGTCAGACAAAGGGGGCGTAAGTCAGTTCACCTCGAGCCACGTTAACCACATGGTGATTGGTAGACGCGATGAGGCTGCATTCAGCCATTCGCGTGTCCTAGTGTTGTTGGTTGTAATCAAGACAAAGCCATGGATGCATTAGGACTCAATTATTCTCATTAGTAAGGTGTGGCCTCCAAAATTGTTGCCACTCGGTGTCCGATATTATGGCAAGAGGCGTCCGTGGCACTTGACATCGAGTTGCAGTGTTTGTGAACCAACATTCTAAATAATGATCCACTGCTAGAGTGAATTACACCCAGAGCGTTACGTTACCAGAGTTCATAGTTTTAGCAGGGTGAACATTTGTTGAGGCAGGCAATCTCGGGATTGGTTTCAATTTTCGAAGACTAATCAGCAGTCAGTGCTGAAATATAATTGCTTCTGGCTTTCCTGATGTTAAAAGCCTTTGCGTTTTCAGCATTACTAATGGTTGGTATACATTTGGTTAAATGTATCATTTCAATGTAGTGTCAAGTGGCCTCAATCTGATGTATATTACAGGATGATGCGGTTACAATTTGTAATGCAAATGTCTGCATATATTACCAACCAATTAACTCGAGGGATTTGTGTGTTAATCGTTTTTTATTTATTTTGAAATTCAGCCATAGTTTATATTTGTATTACAATATACAAATCCAAGTTGGTGAACTTGACTCTACATTTGCTTTCAGAACCCATGGGCTATATATTATATTGACAATGTACAGTAAGTGGCGTTAGCTTGGGTTTTGTATTGCAACGCATGTGCCACGTTTACAAATGCAATGAACACGCGAACTGGGGCACTCGCCCTGGCTCCGTGAGTGCTCTACCTGCAGGAACGTGAGCGAGTCCCTCTCCTCCTGCAGAGTGCGCAGGCGCGTGGCTGCTGCCTGGAGCTCGCTGATCTCGTGCTCATAATGAGCGATGTTCTCCTCGATCCGGGACAGCAGCTCGCGCCCCTTCACGTCCACGCGATCCAGAGCCGCCCTCTCATTCTCATCCAGCATCACCCTCATGTGGGTGAACTCGCCTGAGATGCGAGCCTTGGTCTGGACCATGGAATCCTGCAAGGGGCATGCGATGGATTCTATAAATTCATATTCCATGCTGTTAAGACCAAAGTCACATTGTTTTCCGGTTACTCCAAACCTATTTTTTCCTGCCTCAACGTTATGTCTTTGGACTCACATCCCATTGAATATGTCCATATCGCCAGTAAGATTAATAAACAAAATCCTCTATATAAATAAACACATTGTCTCACCTCGGCTCCATCTTGATATAGTCCAAGCCGCCATTCTCCCCATCTTTGACTACTGTGAAATCATTGACCGCCTCGCCTCTTTAGTTCCATTATACCACCTGGCTGCCCACTTTGACCTTGATGCCTCCATATCAACATATTATTGCAACCTCTGTATCACCTCCAATTCATCCCCCCTGGATATGTTTAGAGACCACCACTGGGCTGTTTTCATCCTAATGAAGTACCGGTGAAGACACTTGACGCCGAGGTTGAGGCACACGTATGTTTATTTTACACAGCACGTTCGTGGCATACAGCACTGGAGGGGGTATCGGCCCCCTCACCCGACTAGCTAAGGATACACGTCCTAGCTACTCCTAGCCTGCCTCTTAGTCCTCCACTAATGGGCTAGGGGAGGCTATTTGGCCCGACACTGGTAAGTCGGGCCCGGTACCCGGAGTCCCAGACCAGCTCTTAGAAGAGCACCGGCTCTGGCTCTCGGGACCACGCCGCTGGCTCAGTCCTGTTCGGCCCTGATAAGGACATCGAACGAGGGGAGTCCAGGGCTCTATCTAAGACGTCTTCAGTCTTCTCTGGTTAGCTTTTAACATAACTGACTCGAGCCCCTATAACGTCCCCTTTTATACCCAACCCCTCCTTGAGGGGTGGGGCCCCGGGGGATCATAACGCCGAACCAGCCCCCCCCCAGGGTGTCTGGCTCGGACGTCGCAGAGGGCATCTCCCCGTGCACACACGTAGCCCCGCCCACTGTGTTTGTTTCCCATAGACTGCCATGCATAACGGGCCCTCTCTTTAACACCCCTACATCACCCCCCCCCCCCCCCCCCCCCGCATAGCTCGCAGCCGTCCCGGCTGCCAACATACAAAATGACAATAAAAATGAATTTATACCGTAACCGCGCGTGTGCCTCACTAATTTTCAACAATAACAAGAACGGCAACAAGAACACAACAAAATGCAACAGCAAGAAGAGAAAACAACCCGACGCACCCCCCCCCCCCCCCTTGAATAAATACGAATTCCGTAAAAAAAACAACCTATATACAATTTGCAGGGAACCCACCATACACACAACACCAGGTGAACCCAACGTATGTACATTTCAATGGGCAGGGAACACACCCCCCACACAACACACAATGAACACAACCTATATACACATCTTCCGGCCTCACAACAGTCTGCGCATTTTTGCGCGCGTCCTTGCAGCGGGCCCCTCACACGGGGTAACCCCGGGTGGCGGACCGTCAGGTGGTAATTGTCCGTCCCGGAGTGAGACCTCCTCCGATGGCGCGTGACCGTTGGTATCCCAGAAGGGGTGGTCGGGCGTGAGCCCGTCAGTCTTGATGCACCTGGAGGTGGCACGGCCGGCAAGGCATTAGGTGAGAACGGCGGAGACGGACCCAGTGAGTCGGTCGACCCCCCACACGTTTGGCCACGCATGTGTGAAGTGGGTTTGTGTACCGCAACGAAGGGTTTTAACCTAGAGGGGTGCACGAACCAACGCCGCTTCCCCCATTTAATGCGCACGCACTGTGGTCGCAAAATTTCGACCACCTCCACAGGGCCCCGCCACGGCCGCACTAGCTTAGGGGAGGTAGCCAGGGGCACTTGGGGACAGTGCAACCATGCCTTGTCCCCCGGCTTCCACTGTATCACGTGCGCCCGACCCAGCCTGAGGCGCTCATTCGCCTTTTGACGGAGGTCCGAGTTCAACATAGCAGCATCCCGCGCCTCTGTTAATTTGGCCAGATTAAATTTGACGTGGTCAGCCAATTTAGTTTTTCCTTGCGGGTCGGGGATCTGCAGCTGGGCGCGAACAAGCGGGTCGGGTTCGCGACCGTACATGAGGTAAAAGGGGGAAAATCCCGTAGCTGCATGGGGTGCCATCCGGTATGCCGCCAAGACCCCTTGAATATGCAGGTCCCAGTCAGTCTGCGAATCTGAGACCTGCTGTGACATCATTGACGAAATGGTGCGATGCAGGCGCTCGACCATTCCGTCAGTCTGCGGGTGATACGGGGAGGTACGAATTTTCTTCGTGCCTAAGAGGTCACAGACTTGTTTAAGTAATTTACTGGAAAAATTTCTGCCCTGGTCGGTCAGCAGCCGCTTCGGAGCACCTTTGTCCAGGACGTATCCCTGAACAAAGGCCTCCACGATGGCTGCTGCCGACTGGTTGGCAAGGGGCCAGGCCATGGGCCAGCGCGTAAAATACTCGACACCTGTCAACAAATACCTATTGCCCCTGGGGGTGGCGGGAAATGGGCCCAAAATGTCCAGCGCGACAAGCTCATTTATTCTGGATACCTTGATCGATTGCAAGGGCGGGTTAGACTCCCGCGCCGGCGGTTTCCGTTGCGCACACCGAGGGCATGATCCCAATAGATCCCCAACATCCCTCGTCATACCAGGCCAAAAAAAATCAAGTTGTAGCAGTGCAAGAGTCTTTTGGGTCCCCAGGTGTAATAGGCGCTCATGCGCGGCCCACACCACCTTGCCTCGCAACTCAGAGGGGACCACCAGCCGATGTCGCTGGGATTTGCCGTCCCAATGCATCAGCAGACCTTGCACCATTTCCCATGCATCTGAATCACCTTTCACCCGCCCAGCACCCCCGATGCGACGACGCCACCCGAGGAGGGAGGTATCCTCCATTTGGAGGCGCCCCCACTCAGTGACGGGCAACCCCAACAGGGAATCTCTTCCCTGTTGTTCGATCGAATTATTAGGCAGGGGTTCGTCGTCGTCGGTGGCTGCCAAGATCGGAACCGATGCGTCCCCTGAAGGCCTGCAACGTCCCGACCCCAGGAGGCATGCACATTCCGAGGTGGTTGGCATGCGCGACAGAGCGTCCGCGTTGGTATGGCGAACGCCCTTACGGTAGGTGGTTTCAAAATCAAAGTCCTGGAGAACCTCCAACCATCGAGACAACTGTCCCGATGGTTGTTGAACTCGCAGGGCATACTGTAGTGCCGCATGATATGTGCGGACGGTGAAATGCCGACCGTACAGATATGGGCGATACTGTTGGATGAAGTAAACAATTGCCAACAGCTCCCTACGGGTGACACAATATCTTTGCTCCGCAGGAGACAACACCCGACTACCGTACGCGACCACCCGTTCCACGCCATCAACCACCTGGGAAAGCACACCCCCAATACCCGTGTTGCTCGTATCGGTGTCGAGCAAAAAGGGCTTAGAAAAATCTGGGTAGATCAAGGGAGGGGCTTTTACCAGGGCGTCCCGAAGGGAGCAGAAAGCAGCCTCCTCCTCTTGACCCCAGTGGAACCGAACCCCTTTAGATGTTAAAGCGTGCAGGGGTTTTGCAATTGTCGCAAAATCAGCAACAAACCGTCGATAATACGACGCAAACCCAATGAAACTCCTGACCTCTCCCACCGAGGTGGGAGTCGGCCAGGAGCTGACACACTGCGTTTTGGCGGGATCGGTAGCAATACCTGAGCGTCCCACGATGTGCCCCAAATAACGCACCGAATCGCGCAACAAATGGCATTTTTGGGGCTTGAATTTCAAATTAGCAGCCCGCATCTTTAGGAAAACCGCCCGCAACCTCTGGAGATGTTCGTCAAAAGTTTTACTAAAGACGATAACGTCATCCAAATAAATGAGGCACGACTCCCATTGCAATCCAGCCAAAACCAATTCCATCAAACGCTGGAAAGTTGCCGGCGCTGAGTGTAAGCCCATCGGCAACCGGTTGAATTGGAACAGGCCGTGCGGTGTACGGAAAGCAGTTTTAGGCTTAGAATCATCGTCCAGAGGAAGCTGCCAGAATCCCGAAAGTAAATCTAGTGTGGAAAAGAATCGCGCTCCCGCCAAGGCGTCCAGCGATTCATCCATCCGAGGGAGCGGGTATGCGTCGGCAACCGAAATTTTGTTAAGACGCCGGAAGTCAACGCAAAACCGCAACGAACCGTCCTGCTTTTTAACCAGGACGATCGGCGCTCCCCAAGGGCTGGTGGAAGGAGAAATGATGTCGGCGGCTAACATGTCATCAACAGCCGATTTGACATGGTCCTTTTCGGCGGGACTCAACCGAAACGGATTTTGTCGAATTGGCGCGCTGTCACCCGTGTCAATATGGTGACGCAGCAGGTGAGTACAACCCAAATCGTATTTATTCCGGCTAAAAACGTCGGAAAATTCCCGCAGTAGTGTTTTAAGTTGTTGACGCTCTGAATCTGACAGGTCCGTCGATCCCGCACAAAGCGCCTCGAGCCACCCTTCATCGCTGTCCGAATGTGGTCGCGACGCAGGGACAGTGCTGGCGTGATTTACGACGGGTTCCTCACAAGGCACCGGCGTTGCGTGAGCAAGCACGGTCCCCTGTGGGACCACCACCGTCTGCGAGCCCACATTGAGGACCGCGATGAAGGGTTCACCGTCCCCTCTTACTATGGTCTGGGCCGGAAGTAAATGAGGTCCACTAACCCCGGCCCTAGACGGCCCCAACAGAACCCCTTGGGCCCCAATACCCTTAGCGAAGGGCCGCCGAAGTTTCAAAGGTATCAACATTTGCGCCCCCGGAGGGACGCACACCGTTCTCTCTACGAACGCCGGCACCGTCGCGCACGCCGTCCGAGTCGCAGCCGGTGATGGCAGAAACGCCATGCGTCTGCCCGACGGAAGCTCTATACATCCCTGGTCGATCAATATCCTAATCGGCATTTTGGCCAGGAAGTCCGTCCCCAGCAGGCACGGAACCGCCAGCGAGGAGGAAACAAAAATCGGCCCAGACAATTTAATTTCCCCAATACAAATTTGGGCACGAATTTGTCCGATGATGCCAAGTGAGCCCCCGTTAGCCGCATAGAATGGTATGTTAACAGGCATCAAAGGACGACTCCGGACAGGGAGAATATTGTAAATCAATTCCGAAATAATAGTCGCCGATGCTCCCGTATCGACCAGGATGCGCACTTCAACCCCGTCGATGTACCCCACAACGGCCGACGACCCCGACGATGCGGCTACCACACGATCGACCAGCACGGACCACTGGCCGGGTTCGATATGAGTACCCGGGGTGGTGCGTGATGGTGCGATGGTGCGCGATACCGGCCCCCCTCTCGTTGCGGTGTTTGCGTGCGTGACGGGTGTGTGTGTGGGCCAAACGTGTGGGGTGCCGCGACTCGCCGGTTTATGATGGTGGAGCTTGAGATGAGGCCCGTCGTCCCGTTGAGGTGTCGTCCCGCGCTGACGAGGAGAGCGGCACCCCGAGGTGACGTGGCCCCGGACGCCGCAGTTAAAACACCGCGGGAGCGGCGTCGGAGGTGACGGATGGCCGGAACGGCCCGACCCGTCCTGGCCCGGCCGTGCTCCCGTCGCCTGTTGCCGTCGGTGGTCGACGGCGTAGAGTTCCTCCGTCGGAAGGGTGGCTGCAGCCACTGCACGCCCCGCCGATGCCCTGCTGGCTTTTCGCCGGAGCGACAGGAGGTTGGCGTGGAGGAGCCTTGCCGCCTGGAGCGATGTCATCTCTGCGTCCTCCTGCGCGACCACAGCGATGTCAAGGTCGTCAGCCAGGAGGAGTATTTTCTCCGTCACCATAGCGTCGATGCCGTCGTCGTCCATACGGGGGAAGGCCGACTTAGCCATCGCCAGGAGGCTCGTTCGATACGCCAGGGGTGACTCCTTCTCACCCCGCTTGCGGTCGTGGAATTGCTGTCTGCATTCAGCCGATGGTCCATAGACCCCTCCCAGCAGCTGCAGCGCCATCGGTAACGTAGCCCGCCTCTCTCTTGGCGCCGACGTGAGGGCGGCGAGCGCGTCGCCGTCGAGGAGCGCCGGCAGCGCGCAGAGAGCCTCCTCATCGGACCACTTCGCCATCTCCTGATGGGCGAGGAAACGTCTGCGAAAACCGGCCCAGTCCCCCTCCGCGCCGACGAACTCCTTCAGCGGGGGCAGCCTCTGATGGAGCGCAGCGGTCGTTGTAGATTCCCGCGGGCAGATGTCACCTCCACTCGGCTGTGCGTCGGTGCGAGCGGCCGATGGGATCGCCTGTCGCGGTTGTGATGACGTCGCAGCTTCAGCGACGGCGATGTCGGAGCGGATGTGTAGGCTGGCCACGCCCCGAACAGCTGCAGCGTCGATGGCGGGAGTTTCAAACTCGGACTGCTCCGAAATGGCGGGAAGGCGCCCTGGTCGTTGGCCCGCCTCGCCCCGTGTTGAATCACCGGCCCCCAGCCGCGTGATGGTCTCCAGCGTGGCGGCAGCGGCATACAGCAGCTCCGCCAGCCTCCCGTGAGCCAGCCGCAACCAGTTGAAGTACCGGTGAAGACACTTGACGCCGAGGTTGAGGCACACGTATGTTTATTTTACACAGCACGTTCGTGGCATACAGCACTGGAGGGGGTATCGGCCCCCTCACCCGACTAGCTAAGGATACACGTCCTAGCTACTCCTAGCCTGCCTCTTAGTCCTCCACTAATGGGCTAGGGGAGGCTATTTGGCCCGACACTGGTAAGTCGAGCCCGGTACCCGGAGTCCCAGACCAGCTCTTAGAAGAGCACCGGCTCTGGCTCTCGGGACCACGCCGCTGGCTCAGTCCTGTTCGGCCCTGATAAGGACATCGAACGAGGGGAGTCCAGGGCTCTATCTAAGACGTCTTCAGTCTTCTCTGGTTAGCTTTTAACATAACTGACTCGAGCCCCTATAACGTCCCCTTTTATACCCAACCCCTCCTTGAGGGGTGGGGCCCCGGGGGATCATAACGCCGAACCAGCCCCCCCCCAGGGTGTCTGGCTCGGACGTCGCAGAGGGCATCTCCCCGTGCACACACGTAGCCCCGCCCACTGTGTTTGTTTCCCATAGACTGCCATGCATAACGGGCCCTCTCTTTAACACCCCTACACTAAGATTCCTTTTAAACAAATCCGTCAAGTATGTAAGGACCTCCGAACTCCACAAATTCCCAGTTGCAACCTCAATAAGTACCTCCCTACGTGACTTTACCGAAATAACCAAAGAGTATGGATTTCTGCCGTCACTAAAGCTTCAAATCAAAAAAGTACCTCCCTGTTCTCTCAAAAATTACTATATATTAAAACTAGGTTTTGCGACGCATCCTTCCATGCTGCTGATATTACTCCGCATTACTGGAGTGTCCTTGCCTCTCAGCCGAGGCTAGGCTCCCTTCCCAGCCACCAACACGATTAGAGGGCTGCGTAATGATTGAGATATGAACCAGTGCTTGACTCTACCTTCACCAACCTGCACTGACCCACGCGACTAAGTATGGCCAACTAGCTGCAATGATCAACATGATGTTGCGGAACTTTCGTCCAGAAGTGTATTGGTGAGCATCTGTAAATTCTTCTTGGTTCTTTCGGTAAAGTCACGTAGAATGGAAACAATAAAAATAATAAAATAAAACATAATAAAATAATTCTCACGACGTTTCGGCTACAACGCAAGCAGCCGTCTTCAGGTGAAGAATTAAACACTGCCAAGCTTGGAGCGTATATATAAGCTGGGTTGGAGGTGGAAGAAGAGCGCCTTGACAAAATAATTTGCATATCAAGAGAAATGTAGCATATTTATGGGAAATGCGTAGGAGGTGGGCGGGGGGGTTTCAAAGTCATATTATGCCCATGCATTATGCAGGATTGACAGTATCAAAGGGAGGGGGTAGGGGGTAGCATTAACAAAGGGAGGGAATGTTAATAGTATGTAGAAGCAACGAAACATGTCAATGGGAGAGCGGTGGTAGGAGACCCGCAGCGGAGCAAATAATCCCTTCCGAGTGGAGAACACAAGATACACAGTCAATGTCAGTGAGTGGACTGCGGTCTGAAAGTCACCGTAAATGTGAACAACAATCAGTTAAGATCCGAAATGGTGTATTACGTCCTTCCAATGATTGCTGAGCCAGAATCCATCTTCTCTGTTGAAATTGTCTCTGTGTTTGTATATGTGGATCGCCTCATGAACGAATCTCTCATAGTAGCCAGATGGCTTGCAGAGAACCTCTGTCTTGGAGAAGTCAATGTCATGTGAGCCCACTGAATTGTAACAGTGATCTGCCACGGCAGAAGTGTTTGTCCTACCGTGTTTCAAGTCTGCTTTATGTTCACGGATGCGGTCCGAAACATGTCGCTTGGTTTCTCCAATGTAACTGCTACCACAGAGGCAACTCAATTTGTAGACGCAAGGGTACTGTATGTCCGGAACCACATCTTTTACAGACGGGCCCAAATCACGGATTTTATGTTCTGTGTTGAATCGGACCTGGATCTTGTGTTTTATCAAGATTTTGGAGATCTTTTTTTGTGACCCCAGCAATGTAGGGTAAGGTGATGGTTTTGAAAGGCTCCTCAACAGGATCCTTCTTGATGGTTGGAGTGATGGCTTTGCGGATTGTGTAGTCGGAGTAACCATTAGCCTTAAGAACTTGGTGTACGTGTTTGAGTTCACTGGCAATGTGTTCCTGGTCGGAGATGCATTGGGCTCTATGGTATAGAGTCTTGATGAGGGAATTCTTCTGGGATGGATGGTGGTGGGAATCCGGTTTTAGGTAAGCATCCCTATGGGTGGATTTCCTGTAGACAGAGTGGCTCATTGAACCATCAGGTCTCCTTTTAATTAGGACATCCAAAAAGGGTAGCTTGCCATCTTTTTCGACTTCCATGGTGTATCTGATGGCTGGGTGTATGGAATTGATGTGGTCGAGATATTGGTCTAGAGCAGGCCAGCCATGTGGCCAGATGACAAAAGTGTCATCTCCCACTACACAATCCGCAAAGCCATCACTCCAACCATCAAGAAGGATAATGTTGAGCAGCCTTTCAAGACCATCACCTTACCCTACAGTGCTGGGGTCACAAAAAAGATCTCCAAAATCCTGATAAAACACAAGATCCAGGTCCGATTTAACACAGTACATAAAATCCGTGATCTGGTCCCGTCTGTAAAAGATGTGGTTCCAGACATACAGTACCCTGGCGTCTACAAACTAAGTTGCCTCTGTAGTAGCAGTTACATTGGAAAAATCAAACGACATGTCTCGGACCGCATACGTGAACATAAAGCAGACTTGAAACACGGTAGGACAAACACTTCTGCCGTGGCAGATCACTGTTACAATTCAGTGGGCTCACATGACATTGACTTCTCCAAGACAGAGATTCTCTGCAAGCCATCTGGCTACCATGAGAGATTCGTTCATGAGGCGATCCACATATACAAACACAGAGACAATTTCAACCGAGAATATGGATTCTGGCTCAGCAATCATTGGAAGGATGTAATAAACCATTTCGGATCTTAACTGATTGTTGTTCACATTTGCGGTGACTTTCAGACCACAGTCCACTCACTGGCATTGACTGTGTATCTTGTGTTCTCCACAGGGAATGGATTATTTGCTCCGCTGCGGGTCTCCCGCCACCGCTCTCCCATTGACATGTTTCGTTGCTTCTACATACTATTAACATTCCCTCCCTTTGTTAATGCTACCCCCAACCCCCTCCCTTTGATGCTGCTAATCCTGCATAATGCATGGGCATAATATGACTTTGAAACCCCCCCCCCACCCACCTCCTACGCATTTCCCATAAATATGCTAAATGCAAATTCTTTTGTCAAGGCGCTCTTCTTCCACCTCCAACCCAGCTTATATATACGCTCCAAGCTTGGCAGTGTTTAATTCTTCACCTGAAGATGGCTGCTTGCGTTGTAGCCGAAACGTCGTGAGAATTATTTTATTATGTTTTATTTTATTATTTTTATTGTTTACATTCTACGTGACTTTACCGAAAGAACCAAGAAGATGATTCCCTGCAGTCACGAAGCTTTAAATCGACATCTGTAAATTATTTACCAAAACAGATGAGCACATGATTCACCTTCTGTATAGATTTGTCTCTGCACATCATCAATGAAAGTATTTTGTACGCAATCTATTTGCCCCATGGCCTTTTGGGATTGAATTATTTTATCAGTACTGGCAGACCTCGCTAAGCGCTCAGTATGCTTCCTGAAGAAGTGAGTGCTTATCGAATCAGCGCTAAAATGGGTAATTATACTGTTGTATATATGGGGATGTGTTCCCGTCAGCGTTATTGCTTTTGGATGTCCAATATATGAGGGCTTCATTGGGGTATCGGTAAAAGCACAAATAATACAGATGGTAAACATTATTTAATGAATCAAAAATAATTATAATAACCTCATGAAGTATGACATGCTGTGCATAATACTGTACTCCTGCTACCATGGCAGCAGTGGGAGAAGAGGGTGGAGCAGCTGCTGCGCTCCCAGTCTGGGGTCATTCTCAGAGAAGAGCTCCAGGACCTCCGTGAACTTAGCGGTGCCCTCAGTTCTACATTTCTGTGGTGAGGTGTCTTTTAGATGGAGCCTGGAACTCTATCCTGGTCGAGTGAGTTCTCACCTTGCTAACATTTAAAATAACTAAATCGATTTTTTTTTTTTACTAAAAATCGTGATAATCGAATCACGGGGGGTGGGGTCTGATTGGCTCAGCATGCGTCGCTCTCATTGGCTGAGCGAATGATTGGGGGTGGATACATTTCCTCGTAAGGGCTTTATCCGATACTAGCTGTACCCGGTGAAACATTCACCGATCTAGCAGATCTTAATGAAACATTCACGCATTTTTGCTAATCATATTTTTCAACAAAGATTGATCTAAATATACAATTGCCATATTCTGGGTTCTTTTCCGACACTAGATGAAGTGAATCATACGATATGACTCTTGATCGAGCTAGATATAATTGTCCTTGGCTTAAAACAGACTTAGGTAATTAAATGCATTTTTTATCAAACGTTTGACCTTGTGACTTATTGATTGTCATTGAAAAAGTATGGGGAATTGTTAGCATTTGACACTGAATGTTACATTTGTGTCTAATGGAATGAGTGGGATTCTTGGAATAAGTACAATGTCGGAGGTTGCTCCACCGATCATTTTTGCTTCGATTATGTAAGTTTGTATTTGAGTAAGAGTAAGTCTTGTACCATTAAGTAGTCCTCACAATGACATTAGGTTTTTAAGGAGCATGATAACGGCTCCTACTTTAAGTTTCAGTTTATGAGGAGGCATTCCGGTTGGAGGAAGACTTTAACAATTCTTCCGGGAGTGCACGTTGATCAGCAGTATCATCACTCACAATAGTATCCACGCACTTGAAAAGCACTCCGCTCCATTGTTGAGATAAAAAAAAGTCTGCGTTTGTAACACTCAGTATTGAGCTTCATTTAAGCTGTTCAGGAGTAATCATAGAAAAGTAAATGTCACCGTATAGTTGCACAATTGTATCTTGATTTTCTGGATAGCAGTGTGAGAGTAATGTTGCTGCATTGTCTGTTTTTCCATCAACAACGTTCAGGAGATATTCCACAAGTTCCTTTTCATTTTCCAGAGCTCGCAAATTCTGTTTCAGATTCAGAACCTGTAATTCTCCCTAGAAACGATGCTTCTTTATACAATTTGCAACAGTAAGAGGCCGTGAACCACGTAAAGTAACCAGTAGGACTTGCTTGCAAATTGTTTACATTTACATCACCCAATAATCTGTCAAGAGCCTGGCATTTGTGTGTGCTTCATCCCAGACAATTAGTTTCGATTGGAATATATTTGTGGCTTCGTCTTTGGCTTCATATTGCAAGTCAATATTGCAATTATTTTCATAGGGATTTTAGAGACTGAATGAGCAGATCAGCCTCCAGCTAATAGTTTTGCTGGAATTCCTGTTGACGCAACTGGTGTTGCTATATCCCCTTTATCTCTAATAGTAGAGTGACATAGTGCTGGCTCTTGTACAGCAGCTGCAACTGTAGGTGGGCCGTTAGCACACACGCCGTTGAGCATATATGCGTGTGTGCCGGTAGGGTGGAGGAACTGGGGTATGGGACACGGTAGACCTCGTGGGAAAGCTCCTAGAACCCTCTGGTGGGTTCGAGAAGAGAGGCGTGGCTATGGCGGCGCCATGCCGCGCTGAGGAAAATATAAGCAGCAGAGAGCGAGAGCTGCAGGCTGCCGGTTCTGGGAGTGGACTCGTCTCTTCCTCGTCGCCTTTGTCGCTACCGCCTTCACCTGGGCATTGCGCGGCCGGACAGTAGTTGGCTGTCTCGATCGATGCCATCGGTACAATGCGGCTGGGTCATGTCTAGACCAGGTCGTATGGTAGCATGGTCGTGAGAGAGAGGGGGAGGACGGTGCCTCCTGCAACTACCTCGTTTCCGACTGAGTGTGTGCGACGCACGCCACCTGCACACACACACACACAAGCCTCCAACAAGAAGGAAGAAGAGATATATGACACTACACTTAGAAAGAGTGATAGGTGCCATTCAGGACAATTGCACAGGATATATATGTGCAAGGAGACAATAAAGATTCGCGGATGACATAGATCCGATGGAAAAAAAACTGCATAGTACTGCAGCAAAGTGTTCATACGCTCAATAAGTTAGGATAGGATGCAGGACTGAGGATTAACGTGGAAAAGACAAAGACAATGGTGTTCGGAAGGGAGTACATTGAGAAAAAGGTGATAAGAGAAAGCTGCAAAATTGTGAATGTAAAGGAATTTGTATTCCTTGGGCCGTCTACTGACATGGGACAATGACTGCACTAAAGATGAAATGAGAGCGAGAATCGCTAAGGCAAAATGATTAATGCCAGGATTTAATAACATCTGGAGAAGCAAGAAAATCAGCTACAAGAACAAACTGAACATCGTAAGAACATGCGTGTTCAATACAGCTTTGTATGCTTGCAAGACTTGAACATTAAAAAATACTGTCAGACATAAGATATTGGTACTCGAAATGTATTTCTATAGAAGGATACTCCGTCTAAGCTGAACTCAAAGAGTGACCAACGTAGAAGTAATACAAATATGGCACCCAGAAGAAGATGTGATGATGCAGCAGTGATGAGAAGGAAACTGGCACTACACATATGTAGTATGGAAAACAACAGGCAAATGAAAAGTATGTTTTTGTTCATAAATATGGAAGGAACCGGAAAGAGAGACCTCACAGGGAATGGATTGATGACATTAAAGATTGGTACCAGAAAGATGTGGCACTACTAGAGCATATTGACATAAGACAGAGACAGGAAAGTGGAAACCAATGACGACATAGGCAGTAGACACCTACTACGGGCTATCTGCCCATGGATCGTCATGATGATGATCACCAGGTAGGGCAGTGGTGGTGTGGTGGTCATAAAACTGTGTGGTGAGTAATTTATGAATGGGTGCCGGGCTGTCTTCACCAACCCACATTGACCAGCATGGTAAAGTATTGTTAAGCAATCTGCTAGCCTGACGGTTGTGACAAGGCCTCAATGTTACACTGGTTTAACAAAGGGTATAATTTATCCAAAAGAGTTATTTTTAGATTTGAAGCTTTCGTGACTGCAAGGATTCATACTTAGGTTTTTCGGTAAAGTCACGTAGGTAAAAAATAAATAACATAATTGAAAAAATAATAGAAATTAAATAATAAATTACGACGTTTCGGATGCAACACAACTCTTCGTCATCAGGCGGGACCGTCACAGCTAGATTTACTGTCTCAAGTGAGGCAAAATTCCAAGAGTCAAGCTCTTAAATACAAGTTAAGGGGGGGAGGGGCTTATCTGAATGTGGTTGCCAGTGAATGGAACGTGGGGGGGGGGGGGGGGGGGCGGGGCTACAAGCGAACAATCGGTGATTGTTGACCTGTGCAAGAGTACAATCGTTATACCTCAACCTGTGCAAGAGAATAATCGGTGTACCTCGACCTAGACAGGTGTTGGCTGAAAATCCAAATACAAAAAAGCAGTACTGTTAAACGCTGGGGATGTCAACACTCGGTAAAGTAGAAAAGTACCTGTCAAATAAGATGGTACAAATGTGTAGTTCAACTTTTTTACATGGTTAATAACATCTTTCCAATGATTACTCAGTTTGTACCCATCATCACGGTTGAAGTTATGTCTGTGTTTGTATATCTGGATGGCTTCGTGTACAAACCTTTGATGGTAGCCAGGAAGTTTGCAGAGCACCTTGGTCTCGGAAAAGACAATCGCAAAAGACAATGGGTTCCCATGATATTGTCTTTTCCGAGACCATGGTGCTCTGCAAACCTCCTGGCTACCACCAAAGGTTTGTACACGAAGCAATCCAGATATACAAACACAGACATAACTTCAACCGTGATGATGGGTACAAACTGAGTAATCATTGGAAAGATGTTATTAACCATTTAAAAAAGTTTTAACTACACATATTTGTACCATCTTATTTGACAGGTACTTTTCTACTTTACCGAGTGTTGACATCCCCAGCGTTTAACAGTACTGCTTTTTTTATTTGGATTTTCAGCCAACACCGGTTTAGGTCGAGGTACACCGATTGTTCTCTTGCACAGGTCGAAGTATACCGATTGTACTCTTGCCCAGGTCGACAATCACCGACTGTTCGCTTGTAGCCCCGATCACCTCCCCCCCCCCCCCCAAGTTCCATTCCCTGGCTACCACATTCAGATAAGCCCCTCCCCCCCTTAACTTGTATTTAAGAGCTTGACTCTTGGAATTTTGCCTCACTTGAGACAGTAAAACTAGCTGTGACGGTCCCACCTGATGACAGAGACTTGTGTTGCCTCCGAAGCGTCGTGATTAATTATTTTATTTCTATTATTTTTTCAATTATGTTATTTATTTTTTACCTACGTGACTTTACCGAAAAACCTAAGAGTATATAGTTATTTTTAGTACATGTGTAGTGTAATAGCACCGGCTGGTGGACAGCAGGGGAAACTGTGGTGGACAAACAGTACACACGCCGATGAGGGTGTGCACGGTGTGTTGGCAGAGAGGAGAAACTCGGGAAAGGGTCACGGAGGACCCCATCTGGAGGCTTCTGGAACCTGCTGGCGGGTTTGAGAAGGGAGGCGCGGTTAGGGCGGAGCCAGGCCGCTCTGGGAGCATAAATGGAGCCGAGAGCAGGGTCCCGGGGCTGCCGGTTCTGGGAGTGGACTTGTCTCGTTGTTGCTGTCATCTCGTTGCCATCGTTACTGCCGTCTTGACTAGATATTGCGCTGCTAAAAGTTGTTGTCTCAGTCGGCACGGTCAGTGTTTGACCGTTAGTGTTGTGTACAGGCTAGGCTAAGCAAATGTGGAGAGTGTGCGGACAAGACCATGGAAGTTGATAAATAAAAGAAGGTGCCTCCTACGACCTTGTCTCATAATCATTGACACTACAAATGTATAACGTACATACATCATATATATATATATATTGTGTGTTGATTAACTCTGACTAACCCAACCAATAATAGATATCAATTGTAATTTATATAAATACATGAAACCCTCCCCCATTCATTTGTCTCCGCACCTGATTGGCTCACAAGTGATGACATCGCATTTATTTCTCTCTTTAAGAACAATTCTGGCTGTGACCTGATGAAGCTGGTTGTAATTACCAGTGAAATGTCATACTCAAATTGTAAATGTTGTGGGTTTACTCTCCAACACACCGGTTTGCTGAACTAGTAAATTATTGCCATGTTTTGTTTACGTGACAACCCTTACTAATTGGCTGTTTTGGGTGGTGGTGGGTTTAATGACACATTCATATTGTCGCGATCTAACTCCAAAAAAACCTCTATTTTGGATAATATTAGTCTCAAAAGCCTAAGTGTTAAACTGGTGTAAATTATTATTACCATCACAAGGTGACTTTATGGAGGATCTAAATCAATCATTAGCAGGCCGGGGTGTAGCAATGCTCATGACACATTGCCAGACAACTCTGTCCTGGGTTACACACCATGCTGAGTGCAGTCCGCCTAGATAACGATGCTTGAGATCGGCCTCAATCATGCATGTCCAGTTCAGCCTCGGCCTGCCCCTGGGCCACCTCCAATCCCGAGCAAGGCCGTCAATGATTGCACACAGTGCTCTGGTGGGATCATCCAACGTGTCAGCATGGCAATGTGTCCACAGAGCCAGATCCTTCTGACTGTGACTGCTTCAGACAGCGAATACAGTTAAAGAATTCCCTCATCAAAACACTATACCATAGGGCCCATTGCATCTCAGACCAACACCACCTGGCCAGTGAATTAAAACATGCACATCTGGCCCTCAAGATGAATGGATACTGTGACTGTACTATCCGCCTAGCTGTTTCTCCCACAATGCAGAAACAACCACCTGAATCTCCAACAAAAATCATCACGTTGCCATACATAGCAGGCGTTACCAAAATGATTTCCCAAGTTCCAAACAAACACAAGATCAAGGTCCGATTCAATACAGTACACAAAATCCGTGATCTGATCCCATCCGTAAAGGATGTCATTCCTGACTTACAGTACCCCGGTGTTTACAAATTGAGTTGTACCTGTGGTGACTGCTATATCGGGGAGACGAAACGACATATTTCTGACTGAATTCGCGAGCACAAATCAGATTTGAAACACGGCAGAACGAATTCTTTGGCCGTAGCTGATCATTGTTTCAACACAGCAGGTTCTCATGATATCGTTTTCTCCGATTCCAAAGTTCTCTGCAAACCTCCCGGTTACTACCAAAGATTTGTCCATGAAGCCATCCAGATATACAAACATAGACACAACCGAGAGGATGGTTTTAAACTAAGCAATTGTAGTGACATAAGAAGGGAGGGGCTGCTGGGGGCTCTGGGACCCTGGGTGGGCCAGACGCTTAAGCCTCTTGGCACCAGGCGTTGGGTTCTCAGGCGGGTCCAGACGCTTAAGCCTCTTGGCACCAGGCGTTGGGTTCTCAGGCGCTTAAGCCTCTTGGCGCCGCCAACGGGGGGGGGGGGGGTTGTGTGTGCTCTGTGGGATGTCTGGTGGCGCACACGGCCCCACCCCTCGTTGGACCAGGCATAAAAGGAGAGCTCCCTGGACGATCGGGGCACAGTTGTAACTCAAGACCCAAGACCCACGACCAGCCATCTGAAGACCCTGGGATGCTGTGAGAGCCAGTGGTGGGACTCTGGAACTCCCGACTCTGCGACCTTGTGAGGGCGAGTTCCAGAGCGTAGCCAGAGTAGTGTATCTAGGCTGTGTACCTAGGCTGTAACAGAGTATCAGGACTGTTGGAGAGTTGGACTGTTGGAGAGTTGGACTGTTGGAGTGTTGTATCGGAATAAAGAAGTTACCTCTACAAGTGTCTCCGGAACCCGTTACATTTGGCGTCAGAAGTGGCAATGGAGACAAGAAGTAAGCCACGTACCTTCAGTCCTGACGGTGATGTTGAGGAGCAAGCGGCGATGGGGCAGCCAACTCGGGCCGACAACGACGCCGCACCGCCGGCTGAGCAGTCGTCCACCACACCTGCCGATCCTCCTCCAGCGTCGGGAGCAGCAATGGAGGAAACGCTGCTTCGCCTCACTGAGCTGCTCCACGCCACCGTCTCCATCCTGGACGACATGCGTCGCTCACAGGCGGAGGCAGGAGGGAGAGAGGCGGCGCAGCGGCCGCGCCATTCCGCCGGCTCCAACACAAAGATGGCAGCCATTCCCGCCACAAATACATCCGGGTGTGTCGTCACTTCTGCCGGGGGAGCAATAACCGCTGAGAGCGACGTCACTTCCGGGCCCAGCGTGGGCCAACCCGACGACGCCGCGTCATCAGCGCTGCGTCCCTCACCGCCGGGTGACAGCTGTTTGCAACCTAGCAACGCCGCGTCATCAGCGCTGCGACCTTCACTGCCGGACGACAGCTGGCTTCAACCTAGCATACCGCGTCATCAGCGCTGCGACCGGACAGTGAGGGCGCCATTCTTACTGTAACCAGCGGCGGGGCCGGCACATGGACCGACACGCTGGTCACCACCTTTGCTGCTCTGGCCAAAGGTTGGAGGTCGGGAGACCAGGCCCCTGACACTTCGTACATTTACGCGCTCCGGATTAATGTTTTTTTTTGTTGACATTCTCTTCGTTGTCGTCGGGGAGTCGTGATTGTTGTTGGGTAAACTGTGTGGAGCTTCGCTCGTGAGTGTTGTCAATGTGTGTGCGAAACTTTGCTTGTGATTGTTAACAATGTATGGTTTGTATTGAGCTTTGTTCGTGATTGTTAATGTATAGCTTGTGCTGTCATTGTTAACGATGTATATACTGTATGGGGCATTTATCTTGAGATGATGACATACTGCCAAGGATTTGGAATTGTCAGGCTGGCTCTCAAATATCTTGGGGTGCAGATCCTGACCAGGATGGGCCAGCGGGTGTTCCGTGTCTAACACGAGAGTTGTGGTCCCGTCATGCTATGGCTGACGGTTTGACCTGACAGCCCGGAGATAGAGACACTCCGTGGCATGTCTAGCCTAGTGGGCTGTGTGCTCACATGGCTCGGAGAGTGTGGTCCCGTCATGGAATAGCTGACGGCTTGACCTGACGGCCCGGAGGTTGAGACCCTCCGTGGTGCGTCTGGAGCAGTAGGCTCGCCCTGACGGCCCGGAGATTGAAACACTCCGAGGCGCGTTGAAACAGTGGGCTGGAGATTCATGGTGTTCAGGTGTAGTTGTCCCGTTATGTTGGGACTGTATCCCTCAGTTGTTAGGGTGCATTGTGCAGGGAGTGAACGATGGGTCGTCTCAGATCGGTCGGTACAGCTATACGCTGCGATGCGAGTCTTGGAGAGAGATTGGGTCTCAGCTCGGTCGGTACAGCTATATGCTGCGATGCGAGTCTTGGAGAGAGATTGGGTCTCAGCTCGGTCGGTACAGCTATATGCTGCGATGCGAGTCTTGGAGAGAGATTGGGTCTCAGCTCGGTCGGTACAGCTATATGCTGCGATGCGAGTCTTGGAGAGAGACTGGGTCGTCTCAGCTCGGTCGGTACAGCTATATGCTGCGATGCGAGTCTTGGAGCGAGACTGGGTTGAAGCCCCCCGATATGGCCGACGTGCGCGGTTTTAGGATGGAGACGCCACGTTTGAAAGGCGGGGGGTGCTAACGGTTGACATGTAATGTGGGTGGTGGTCCTCATTGAGGGCTGCTGGGACGCAAGCACGGGATGCCTTTTGGAGATGCGGTTCGCGCGTGCGGCCACCATTTCTGGGCAGGAGCAGGCAGATTTATTTTGTTTGTGTCATGTAAATTTTATATATATATTTTAAAATGTAGATACTGGAGCAGCCCTGAAGTGCGACTTCTTTGCCCAGTACATGGGTCGGCCCTGAAGTACGACTTCTCGACCCGGGACGTAGACAGACGTCCGGATTAGTGTGTGTAGAGGGATGCTCGACATGTTGGTCTTCGCCTTCTCACCACCTGACGGATGGGAGGCTGGCAGGGTGGTGTGGAACCCTGCCATCCATGCGGTGGTTGTGCATCCAACGCGTCGGAATCTGTATATTTGTTGTTATTAATTCCCCGTTTTCTATGCGGATCCCGAGGAGGGCTAGGTGTACCGCGGGTCGTTTGTTCACGTGTCATTGCTTCACCTTTTTGATGATTGATGCTTGTATATAGTGTAAAGTTGTACAGGTTGGTTATGGTATTTATGGTTGCTTTCTTGTTCTCTTTTCTTTTCCTGTTGAGGCTCGCGTATTTCTTTTTTTCTCTCTCTCCCTTTCGTTAATTTAAACTTTCTAATTATTGACAGCCGGGACAGCTGGAGGCTACATAGAGGGGGGTAATGTAGTGACATAAGAAGGGAGGGGCAGCTGGGGGCTCTGGGACCCTGGGTGCGCCGGACGCTTAAGCCTCTTGGCACCAGGCGTTGGGTTGTCAGGCGGGTCCAGACGCTTAAGCCTCTTGGCACCAGGCGTTGGGTTCTCAGGCGCTTAAGCCTCTTGGCGCCGCCAACGGGGGAGGGGGCTGTGTGTGCTCTGTGGGATGTCTGGTGGCGCACACGGCCCCACCCCTCGTTGGACCAGGCATAAAAGGAGAGCTCCCTGGACGATCGGGGCCCAGTTGTAACTCAAGACCCAAGACCCACGACCAGCCATCTGAAGACCCTGGGATGCTGTGAGAGCCAGTGGTGGGACTCTGGAACTCCCGACTCTACGACCTTGTGAGGGCGAGTTCCAGAGCGTAGCCAGAGTAGTGTATCTAGGCTGTGTACCTAGGCTGTGTACCTAGGCTGTAACAGAGTATCAGGACTGTTGGAGAGTTGGACTGTTGGAGAGTTGGACTGTTGGAGTGTTGTATCGGAATAAAGAAGTTACCTCTACAAGTGTCTCCGGAACCCGTTACACAATCATTGAAAATATGTCATCAACCAAGCCAAACTCAAGCTGCCTTATAATTTTACAGCCATAGTAGTTTTTAGCTTTTCACACACTGCTTGCCTGCAACCCACCGGCGTGCATAACAAAAGGCGGCGTAATTCTTGCTCTCTTATTTACTTACGCCATCTACATCACAAGGCCTCGGCTGCAGCTCCAGGCGTAGCTGCAGTTGCAGCACTGGTCGTCACCTCACCAGCTTATAACCCCCCACCACGGCCCATCCTGGCTCCTCCCCCCTCCCCTTAACCAGTATATAAGGTCTATCTCTTAGAGCTCTCTTCCCTTGATACAGTAATTTTGCTGTGACAGTTCCACCTGAAGACGGAGGCTTGTGTTGCCTCTGAAACGTCGTGATTTAATTTATTTGTTTTCTTTCTTAACCTACATGACTTTACAGAAAAAAACAAAGAGTATGAATGTAAAGTCTCCGTCGCAAGCTACACTGGTCAAAGGCGTCCAGTTTTCTATATGATACACCCTATTCTAGGTCATATATTTAGTTAGAATGTAAATCCATGCAGTTGATAACAAACAGGCTCAAACCCATTCCTTGCAGAAAAATTAAAAGTATATGCCATTGCATAATTATCGGTTGTCTTATACGCACGACACCAAGATTCAGTCATTAATACATCACAATGAATGCAAACTGAAATGCAAGTAAAAGAAGGTTTAACATTTCATTATGTATGCATTGTCTATTTTATACTTGGGTGTGTGATGAAACAGTTTTCCCTGCGTTCCCTCTCATATCTCTAGAATTAAAGAGCTAAGATTGTCTATTACATTTTATCACAATCATTACTTGTTTTAAGTGTTAGTTTTTAATCCAATGCACTTTTATATTAATTTTCAACCCCATATGAAGTCATTCGAGTTATCCCATATACAGCTTTGCAGTGGTACAACAAATTAACTTGTTTGTTATAAACGTTACATTTTAAAATCCATATTCAAGCAGCAATATACATCATGTATTGCTATTTCCAATGATACTGAAGGCTCACTTGAATCTACGGAGTTGTCCTCATAGAGAGAGTCACAGACTTCACGCAGGGTGGAGGCCACGAGGTCACAGAGCCCACACGTCGTACCTGCACGTCTTTGCGAGTGGCCTTCATCTGTCCCACAGATGCCTCCGCTTTCTTCATCTTCTCATCCACCGCTCGCGTCTCTTCTCCGACTATACTCTGTAAGAGACGAAGTCACCAGAGGGGACTCCACTCCTTGAGCGGCTCCCTCTCAGCCCCATTCCACACGGAGCCCTCCACAGTGACGGATCTAGAATTGCCCACCAGAAGAGTGCCATGGAATTCAGCCTGGACTGACTTAGCAGTCTGTAAGCAAGAAGGCACAATGAAGAGAGAATAATAACTTCCTCATATGTTTTCTTTAATGCGATGTGGAAGTTGCAAATTTGTCAGCTCGTGTCCTGGTGTTGTAGAGGCCACATCAGGGGACAGGGACATGATCGTTCAACACAACGGATCTTCACTTCACGAGCAACGTCCAAACACAACCTTCCTCCAGCACGGCTCACTCAAAAAGCCTTGACCCACCCTCCTCCTCCCTGCACTCAAACTCCTGTCCCTTTCCCTTTCAAAACCAAATGGCTGCCTTGAACTGAAGCGATCCCATTCTCACACGCTGAGGTACTCACCTTCCGTGTCTCATGCTCATCCTCCAGTGTATCCACATCATGCCCTGTATGTTCTCCGGTAATGGTACAGGCAATGCACACCAGGCTCGCGTCCTGCTTGCAGTAGAATTTGAGCTCCTCTTTGTGCTTCTTGCATCTTCTTTCCTCCCAGCTGACAATGGGAGCTACCAGGACGTGGTCCATCAACCTGGGGTTTTTCAGATGAGGCTTCAGGTGGGACTCACAGAAGGAAGTCTCACATCTGAGGCAGGTCTTCACCGAAGGAGTCTCCCCATCATCACAGCCGTCACAGAAGACAACTCCGGCCATCCTCTCTCCAACTCTGAGCTGATCCACCAGGTTGGCGAGCGCCACGTTCCCCTTCAGCTGAGGTCGCTCAGGGAAGACCGCTCGGCACTGCGGGCAGCTGAAGCTGCTCGATCTCTCCCAGGCACCGTCCAGACACCGGAGGCAAAACGAGTGTCCGCAGCTCAGCGTGAAGGGGCAGTCAAACGTGCGCTGGCAGATGGGGCAGCTCAGCTCACTGTCTACACGATCACTGGGAGACGCACTCGCCATGGCCCATGGCTTCACTCGGACTCAGTCGCTCGCCACGGCACACAGAGGAGCTATTGCAGTAGCAGCTCACACAGCGGAGACGAACAAGGAAATGAACTGACTTCACCTGTAGTTTAGTTATAAATACCTCGAGACACGTCATGGAATGTTCCACACGGCAGCCGCGCTCACCTGTGTAGACGTGGCGTTACAGTCACGCACTGTGTTAGCTAAAACTGATTTTTGTGTTTAGTTTGTCCTCCTGCACTTCCGAATAGCACGGTTAGCTACACACGGTGTGGAGGAAGTTCAACATACATACGTAGCTTTGACTGGTCTCAAGTGATATAATAATTGTACAAACAAAACCCAGCAGTAGCTGCAGCCCGGGACACAACGATATTGGTTTGTCCTACAGGCTGATTGACCGGGTAGGATCAGGCTGTGTGCATTGCACACAGTGGAACCGCACCTTGTACAAACATTCTGATGTAAAGGTGAACTTGTTTTTTTTTCTATCTTTGTCTTTATCCATTTTTTTCTTGCAAGGCCTATTTGTTTAAGCTTCACAGTCTGTAATGGTATTAAACCTTTATCAACTATTATTTTAACTACTGGCTTCATGCACCCTCTGTTCATCTGTCAATTATTTTTTGGTTTTTGTATCGCTATGACACCGTTTTATTCTGAGCGGACGGTGGTTGTATGTATGTTTAACTTCTTTTTTACCGTACGTAGTCAACCGTGCTAATCGAAGGTGTGTGGGTGAGTGTGTAGGTGGGTGATTGGTTTAGTGTGTGGGTAAGCGGTTGGGTGAGTGCTTGGGTGAGTGCTTGGGTGAGTGGGTGAGTATGTATGTTGAACTTATTTTGCAGCGTACGTAGCCATTCGTGCTAATCGAAGGTGCGAGTGAGTAAGTCGGGGGGTTATTTGGTGAGAGGGGAGACAGATGAGCAGGAGGATGGCGTGAAGTGTGGGCGAGCAGGCGGTGAGAGAGGGCTGGAGGAAGGGTGGATGGGAGGGCGTGCGATTGAGTGGTTGGGTCCCTGGGTGGGTGGCCTCACGTATTACAACAGCGAACAGCCTCTGGATAAAAAAAAAACATCGTGGTTCATTTAGGCTCATTATCTGTGTGACTTTCACCGTCCATTTTCCTATTATGCGTAAAAAAGATCGAGGATTAAAATCTTCATAACCTAACAAATATATAATCATCACCTATTGTTAATGTTAAGATTTTACATCCTGGAATCGCTGAGCTTGGACGATTCTATAAAACCTATTTTTGTTTTACCAGGTAAGGCCCACTGAGGTTCATAGCTCTTTTCAAAAGCGATCTGACCACGGCTGATAGCCAAACACTCTAAACGCATGTTTATAAGTGTGGAAGGAAAAATAGGAGGACCGGAGACAAATTCAAACGACCACGGGGAGAGAGACACGCAAACTCCAAGTACACTTACAGGCGTCAGTTTTCGGATCGACCCCACGACCTCCTGTATACCAGGCGAGGTAGTTAACATCTTCCAATCACCGCAGCGAGATGTAAAACAAAAATCACAGAGCAGCGACAACGAACAAGGAAACGAGCTAACTTCACCTGCAGCTAAATTATAAACACCACGAGACGCACCCTGGAATGTCGCACGCGGCAGCCGGTACTCACCTGTGTAGACGTGGCGTCACATTCACACACATGTAATGCGAGCAAGGAATGAGGGGGCGGAGTCTGGGTCACGTGAGGAGAAGGAGGAGTCAGGGTCACGTGAGAGAGAGGATTTAGGGGGAGAACCGGAAGGGATCTACGAGTTGAGAAAGAGTGGAAACAGGAGGAGGCCACGCTGGGCAGTGGTGAGAGGGTGGCGCGATTGCCACGTGGTCGAAGGCCACGGCACCGTCGGCCAGCGGTGTACGTGGGGCACAGCAGAGCTAATGGAGTGTGGGAAGCTAGCCGAGCGTGAAGAGCTAGCAGAGTGTGCGGGGTACACAGAGCAGCAGTGTGGCTGCAGAGCGGAGCAGCGGTGTGGCTGCAGACGGAGCAGCGGTGTAGCTGCGGAGCGGAGCAGCAGTGTGGCTGCAGGGTGTACGGTGGAGGAGGTGCGGGTCTGAGCGAGGACGCCGTAGGGGCGAGAGAGAGACAAGAACCCGAATAAAGGACAACGGAGATCTACACTGTGGAAGAGTCCGTTATTATGTAATATTGTAAATTACGGCGGGAGACCACTTGACGGGTAGCACACTTTATTAACTCTTTCCTTAGCCACAATAACACGTGTGGACAACTACAGCTCACGCTACACGTTCAACCCGGCTACACACACACGGGCTCTCCAGCCCCGTAGCTTCCAGGGGAACCTACAGACCCACCCCAGCTTGGGTATGGGTCACGATCACTGGGTCCCGTGGCCCGGCCCTCACACGGACGTCCGGCCCCGGGTCCCAAGGTCCCGCCTCTGAGCCACACAGGGTCCCGGCCCTTACAAGGACAGCGGGACTAGGGGTCTCAGGGCCCTATCTCTTCCTCCTCCGTCTTCCGTCTTCACTGGTCACCAACTCCCCGAGCGCCCGCACGCATCGCATTTTATAGTCCTCCGCTCCCGGGGAGACGGAGCCTATGCGGACGTCGATGTGAGCACCACCCTAGTTGACCAATCCCCACGCGCTGCCACACGATCCCTTTTCCCAGCTTGTGTCAGCGCACACAACCAATCACCACGCGCTGCCACACGATCCATCACTGTCAGCGCGCGTCACCACTACACAGCCAATCACCACGCGCTGCCCCACGATCCCTACTGCCAGCGCGTATCACCCCTACATCACCCCCTCCCACATAGCTCGCAGCCGGCCCGGCTGCTAAAACAAACAAAAAAAACCCCACTCCCCAAGTGTGCCCCGTAACATAACCACAACGCAACACAACAACACAACGTTAACCAGTAACCACAACGACCTATATACAAACCGACGAGCAACACAATGAAAGTTATTTTGAAAAAAAAAAACCGACGTGTCCAGTGTCTCCTCGACTCCCGATCCCCCTCCCGCTTGCTCCTTGAACGGAACGATAGAGCGGTCGAACGGACGGGGAACGCCGTGACGAGACGATCCGGCCGACTCGTCCCGCACCTCCACCTCATTTATTGGGTCAGGAAAAGTTGCGCGACCTAGCGCGAGTCCGCCTGGCCGGTCCATCGTTCGGGACGGGACGCTGTCGACCGTCCATTGGCTCCGGCAGCCCAGGAAGGCACGGTTCGGGTCTGGAAGAACCGTCCGTGCCGCGGGGATCCGGTCGCCGGTCGTCGGCAGCCGTCAGTTCCGAGACACCTGGGAGCGGATCAGGCGAAAACATGTGAGGATCAGGTGGAGACATTTCCCTCCCTGGGTCGTCGGTCACATCACATGCTCGGTCCTCACGACATAAAGGAAGGCCATATGGTGGCGAGAATGGTTTCAGCCGGGAGGGGTGAACGTACCAACGGCGCTTTCCCCATTTTATCTGAACACACTGGGGGCGTGCAACCCGCACGACCTCCACGGGTCCCTGCCCTGGCCTCAATAATTTAGGCGACGTAGCCAAAGGTGCATGAGGACAGTGCAGCCAGGCCCTATCGCCCGGTTTCCAATCGTGCACGGACACCTTCCGTGCACGCAGGCGCTCGTTGGCGATTTGGCGAGACCTCGAATTAAGCCGTGCGGCCTCCCGTGCCTCGGCCAGTTTTGCAATGTTAAATTTAATATGGTCAGCCAACTTGGAATTAGGCCGTGGCACCGAAAGTCCCAGCTGAGTCTCCATGGGCGGATCGGCCTCCCGACCGTACATCAGATAAAATGGGGAAAACCCCGTTGCCGCATGGGGGGCCATTCTGTACGCGGCGAGGACCCCCGGGACCTGCAAGTCCCAGTCAACCTGTGCCTCGCACACCTGCTGGCACAACATGGAAGTCAAAGTTCTGTGGAGCCGCTCCACCATCCCGTCAGTCTGTGGGTGGTACGGGGAGGTACGCACCTTTTTTGTACCCAAAAGGTCGCACACCTCCTGCAGCAATTTGCTCGAAAAATTCTTTCCCTGGTCGGTCAGCAAGCGTTCGGGCGCCCCCTTGTCCAAGACGTAGCCTTGGACAAAGGCGTCCGCTATGGCCGCCGCCGACTGGTTGGCGAGTGGCCACGCCATAGGCCATCGGGTAAAGTATTCCACACCAACCAACAGGTACTTGTTACCTCTAGGCGTGACAGGAAAAGGCCCCAAAATATCCAGCGCAACGAGCTTGTTAGTGCGTGAGACCTGAATGGACTGCAGCGGTGGATTCGGTGCAACGGGCGGTTGTTTCCGTTTGGCGCAATCCACACACCCCTTCAGTATATTGACAACATCGCTCCCCATGCCCGGCCAATAATAGTCACGCTGGAGCAGAGCGAGCGTTTTGTTTACACCCAGATGCAAGAGGCGTTCGTGTGCGGCCAGAACAACTTTGCCCCGCATAGCAGAAGGCACGACGAGTGCGTGCCGCCGGGACATATTGTCCCATCTCATTAGCAGGCCCTGCTTGAGCAGCCAGGAGCCAGCTCGCTTTTGACCTTCCTCGTGACCCCCCGCCCTGCGACGCAACGCGAGCAGGAAGCTGTCAGCCATCTGGAGTCGGCCCCACTCAACGAGAGACAGTGAGAGTAGCGAGTCCCCGCCCGCAGGAGTAGCGGGAACGTCAACCGACGGCGCATTCGCGGCCGCGACCAACTCACCCTCGGGCACAGCACCTGGCGGTTTACAGCGCGCCGACCCCATCAAGCACGCACATTCGGGACGAGGCGACAACCGCGACAGGGCATCCGCGTTGGTGTGGCGCAACCCCTTACGGTAAGTGGTCATAAATTGATAGTCCTGGAGGACCTCCAACCACCGTGATAATTGGCCCGAGGGTTGGGCGACCCTTAATGCGTACTGAAGCGCCGTGTGGTCCATCCGGACCGTAAAATGATGGCCATAGAGATAAGGTCTAAATTGCTGTACAAAAAAACAATAGCCAGGTCCCGTGGCGCACTGACGTGGAGCGCGGCACCCGGACGCCACGTGGCCCCGAAGGCCGCAGTTGTAGCACGTGACGAGGGACGCCGGAGGTCTCGGTTGCTCCAGCTTGCGGGTCGATCGCAGAGGCGAACGACCCCCCGACCTCCAATCCCCTGGTCGTGCTGCAGCGAACACCTCCTCCCGTGGGCGAATGACTTGGGGCTCGGCGTCCACCGGGGCCAGAGCTGAGACCGTGGCAGAAGCACAGACGACCACTTGTTTCCGCTTCAGGACCTCGTGCGCCTGGATGCTCGTCTCAACACGCAACGAACATATGTCGACTTCGTCGGCTGTGTTGATGGGGACCCCCAGGTCCTGCGCCAACTTAAGCAGTTGTTCCAAAACCATAGCGTCCTGCCCCTCCTCGTCCATACGAGGGAACGCGGCGTCCGCGAGAGCCAACAACGCCGTGCGGTAGGCGAGCGCGGTCTCTGTGTCCGCCTTCCGTCGCTCGTAAAATTGGTGGCGGCAGGCCGAAGGTGGCCCGTACACCTTGGCCATGAGGCCCAGCGCAGCCTTGAGCGTGGAGCGGGCCGATCTCGGTGCGGACCTGAAGGCCGCGAGCGTGTTGTCGTCCAACATGGCAGGCAGTGCCCGCAGCGCCGTAGTGTTGGACCAGGCCGACATCTCTTGATGGGCGAGAAATCTTCACTGGAATGCGCCCCAGTCGCCCCCTTCCGCCTTGAAGGCTGTCAACGCGGGAAGACGCTGCTGGAAAATAATGTCGTCCTCCGCCTCGTGGCTCTCCCGCGCCGCACCATCGACATTCAAAATGGCAGCCCCTATGGCGGGTGGCTGATGGCGGCCCGTAGCGGTCGCTGATGACGTGAGCGGCAGAGATTCGAGGACCCCCGCCACGTGTTGCTCGCGATTCCCGCCAATAGATGGTCGCTCGGCAGAAATGGCGGGAATTGCAAAGTCATTTTGGCGGGAATCTGCAAAGCGACCCCTTTCAATGTCCGTCGACGTACCCGCTCCTCCAGACGTGGTGATCTCTGCTAGGATGGACGCCGCGGCGAGTAGCAGCTCTGCCAGGCGGGAGTGCGCGTCGCGGAGTCCGGCATCAGACCCCAGCCGCTCGTTGGGCGCCCATGAGGGGTCCTGTGGCGCCGGCATCTCCTCCTCGTCTCTCCCCGATGCCTGCTGGCCCGAGTCGTCGTGGTTTTCCTCCCGGTCACGCTCGTGAGTCCGATGAGTCTTCCTGGTATCCATGGCTGGAAGACTGTTTCACTTCTGACGCCAGTTGTAATATTGTAAATTACGGCGGGAGACCACTTGACGGGTAGCACACTTTATTAACTCTTTCCTTAGCCACAATAACACGTGTGGACAACTACAGCTCACGCTACACGTTCAACCCGGCTACACACACACGGGCTCTCCAGCCCCGTAGCTTCCAGGGGAACCTACAGACCCACCCCAGCTTGGGTATGGGTCACGATCACTGGGTCCCGTGGCCCGGCCCTCACACGGACGTCCGGCCCCGGGTCCCAAGGTCCCGCCTCTGAGCCACACAGGGTCCCGGCCCTTACAAGGACAGCGGGACTAGGGGTCTCAGGGCCCTATCTCTTCCTCCTCCGTCTTCCGTCTTCACTGGTCACCAACTCCCCGAGCGCCCGCACGCATCGCCTTTTATAGTCCTCCGCTCCCGGGGAGACGGAGCCTATGCGGACGTCGATGTGAGCACCACCCTAGTTGACCAATCCCCACGCGCTGCCACACGATCCCTTTTCCCAGCTTGTGTCAGCGCACACAACCAATCACCACGCGCTGCCACACGATCCATCACTGTCAGCGCGCGTCACCACTACACAGCCAATCACCACGCGCTGCCCCACGATCCCTACTGCCAGCGCGTATCACCCCTACAATTACACACACACAGTGTCAAGGTTAAAGAGTCGCAATTGATATATTTTTGCAAAAAACACACAGTAACCATGAAAACTGTGATGCTTTGTCCTACAGACTGGTTTCACCAGATAGGATGAGGCTGTGTTTTTCCACTGTAAACCGCACTGTGTAAATTCTTAATAAGGATTAAAAATTATAACTAGGATTTCGCGACCAATATTGTGCATAAAACTTTTTTTGGGTTTGATCGCGTAAATATAAAATTGTCTTGACTTAAAGATTTTGTGACTGCAGGAAATCATATTCTTTGGGTATTTCGTTAAAGACACATAGATAGAAAAAATCATCAAAATAATAACAATATCACGACGTTTCGATCACCTGAAGACGGTTGCTTGTGTTGCGATCGAAACGTCGTGATATTATTATTATTATTATTATTTTGATTATTTTTTCTATCTACGTGGCATTACCGAAAGACCCCAAAAATTTAAAAGTGTCGTTAAACCCGCCACCATCCGACACAACCAATGAGTAAGGTTTGTCACGTAAACAAAACTTTCTGGCTCGGGTGAGGCTGTGCGTTGTGCCCAGCAAACCACATAGCTATCAGTTCGTATTCAAGGTTTAAAAAACTATTCCCCTAAACCAGGGGGTTCAGAAACCAAAATAACAAGGAGAGACATTTTTAATGAGTTTTTTTTACAATTCAGTAAGTAAAGTAAAAACCAAACAACTAATTATTTCAAGAGCCGCAATGCAACGTGGTGTGAGTACGAGAGACGGTGCTGGTGGTGGTGGTCCTTGATAAGTACAAACGTCTCACGAAGCAGTGGTTCTGCGATTCATTTGACCAAAGTCCAGCTCTGAGCATTGTAAAGTCGTGGTTTGACCACCGCGCGTCGAACATCGACAATGCAGCTCCGGTGGGTTGGTAATTTCTGCCTCCTGGTCGAGATGAGAACATTATTTGGCGATGCATCGTTGGCGGTGATGCGCAGGTACAACTAACAAAACACATTTACAATAACCGTGTTCAGAACCTTCGATAAGCACGATGGCTACGTATGGTGCGAAATAAGTTCAACACAAATGCAACTATACAGCACTAATATACACTATACTCTTAGTTTTTTCGGTAAAGTCATGTAGGTAAAACATTTAATTAAAATTTATTAAAATAAAATAATAAAATCACGACGTTTCGGAGGCAACACAAGTCTCCGTCATCACCTGATGACGGAGACTTGTGTTGCCTCCGAAACGTCGTGATTTTATTGTTTTATTTTTATTAATTTTAATTTCATTTTTTACCTACGTGACTTTATCGAAAGAACTAAGAGTATGAATCCTTGCAGTCACGAAAGCTTCAAATCTAGAATTAATATACACTACACACGATACACACGACAGACCACACACGATACACGACTATACACTACACACTACACTAAACTACGATACACGACACTATACTACATTATCTACAATGACAACATATATATGTTCCGTAAAAAAGAAAAACTATATATTTTACCAGGTAAGGCCCAATTCGAGCTATGTATCTCTTTTTCAGAAGCGACCTGGTCACAACTGGCAGCTCAACGAAATGGCACGTCACGTGGAAACGTCCAGCAGCCAAGCACTCTGAACGCGTGTTTTAAATGTGGAGGAAAAAACCGGAGGAAGCAAAGAAAAATCCACGCGACCACGGGAGGAGAGACACTCACAACTCCAAATATACAGCAGCAGCAGAAGGCGTCAGGATCGGGGTAGAACCCACGACCTCCTGCATACGAGGCGAGGTAGTTAACATCTCCTAGCCACAGTGGTACACTCATTGTCACCCCCCCCTCCCCTCCGTTTTTATTTCTGCATCCACGTTAAGTGTCGACACGGCTTTTCGTGCCTATAAAGTTGTAGACGATCATGATATTTTTGTATTTAATTAAAGTTTATATTTTATATCGCCGGTCAACTGTGATTGTCACGTTTCCGTGCAATATCCACTTCGTGCTATAGCTGCCCCGCAGTGATAATACGCGAATGTGTGAACACGCACTCGCTTAGCTACTCAGCGGTGTGAGTTACACTCTCTTATTTAGACACAAACACAGACGCATTGATAACTCATCCATCTATTATAATACAAGTGCGTAGTTCGTGCGTGTGTGTGTCACGCTAACGCTCACTTGTTCCCGCCTGTTGATTGGCCAAAACAACATTTACAATCGGTGATGTTTTACACGAAAAAAAAGTGTGTCTATATTTAAAAGTTTAAATACAAGAACATGTTTAAAACATACTTTAAAGTTGAATTACCATTGAATAAAATAATTTGTATTGCGATGACCCACGGAGAGAGAAACCATTACCAACCACAGGGGTGATTCTATTCCATTATTTAACAATGTTAGGAATAAAACTTTACAATAATCCGTCGATTCAGGTTGTAATTTGTTAATCATTTTTTAATAAATTGGCAGTGATTTTATAATTCTGTAATTCAGTTTTTTATGTTTTAAAGTAAAGGTTAATGCGATATTGTTGGACCCCCCTCCCCCGCACCCTTGCTGAGTGAGTGGTACATTCCGAACAGCCCAACAGCTACGGTGAGCAATGTGGATCAAAGCAGATACGGGTAACGCGATTTGTTATTATCACAGATGTGAATTTGGCATCTTTGGACTGACGTACATCAGAATCGGAATATTTATACTGCAGGAGGAATCCGAGTACCTGTAAAGCTCTTTTGAACAGATGTACAGTGGGAGCACTGGGTAAGAACGTTACAACAACAAACAGTACACAAACATGATAGTAGCGCAAGTACAAGGAAAGTTAACACATCACCATAACACATCCACAGTAGTTTAACACGTAAAGCCTTCGCGACCAATATCCATTACACAGTTTTATTCGGGTTAACCATCTAACCCAAACAACCTGCATTATGGACATCTAAAGTATATAAATATAAAAGTTAGTAGTTCCCTGCGTCTTGATGACATTCGGGTGATTGCCAGAAAGTGCTTTGCTTTATTCACCGCTTTCTTTGTTGTCGGAGTGCAGCAACGAATTCGCCTTGGCTCCGTGTCGCCATGGACTGCGTCTGTAGCGCGTTGTGGCGAACGGCGTGCGGGTGGTGCAGCTCGTTGACGCACAGCAGCTACTGCTGCTGTTGTTGTTGTACAACATTAATGGTTGACGCCTCATCAATGTCTCTTTCAATTAACTACGCGCGATTTATCACCGATGTGACTTTTTATTTTGACGACATCACTCTTGATTTGAAGCTTTCGTGACTGCAGGAATCCATACTCTTTGGTTGTTTCGGTAAAAAAATATATATATCTACGTGACTTTACCGAAAGAAGCAAGGAGTTTACTTTTCATCATTGTCTCACAATAACCTCGCCGTTGACTGTTTACAGCTCAGATCTAGCACATGGTGTGGTTATGCAGAGCTGTCAACCCCTTATCAGTGCCCTACTTTATTACGGACCAATCCAGATGTGATCGGTCACCCCGTGTCCCTTATAAACCTCCTCGTTCATCCTACAAAGTCCCATCACAAGGGAAAAACACAAACAAATAGACAAACAAAATGTTTAAACTCAATTTCCCTGTACGACAATACGGGTAAACCCGTATGGGATGAGAGGTTTGGGTATGTAACAGCATTACACATCACACTATACAGCACACTTTGCACTGTCTATAACTCAGCTATAGTACATGGTGAGGGTATGTAACAAAATTACACATCACACTATACAGCACACTAGGCACTGTCTATAACTCAGCTATAGTACATGGTGAGGGTATGTAACAGCATCACATATCACACTATACAACACACTAGGCACTGTCTATAACTCAGCTATAGTACATGGTGAGGGTATGTAACAGCATCACATATCACACTATACAGCACACTATGCACTATCTATAACTCAGCTAAAGTACATGGTGAGGGTATGTAACAACATTACACATCACACATGCACTGTATCTGAGCTGTACACAGTAGATAGTGTGATGTGTCATGTTATAGACAACCTCATCGCTTGGGTCTGGGTAATAAATATAAAACACACACTCGCATAGCTGCTTGGTGGTGTGAGTTACACTGTCATAGACACACAGAGAAACTGAAATGCACACAAATATATACACGTGCAAATACACACGTATTTTAACAATGAAGAAAATTCACGTTTATTCATGACACTGTGTGGCCTTAGAAGGTAGTACTTTATACAACAGGTGACGTTTCGAGCAAGGGCCCCTCTTCACAGTACGTCGCGAGCCCGGAGAAGAGGTAGAGCGACTTTCCGAATGTGCTGAGATTGTTTTGTTGTTATTTGTGCGCCACTGCCAAACGCAGCGTCGCCAAAACATTTTGGTGATTTGAGAACGGCTCGCAATGCTACGGCGCTACAGAAACTGGCGTTGTTATTTATTTATTAAATCGCTGTTGATCCGCTAAACTCTGCCACGTGCACACAGAGAGAAACGCGGGCGTGGGAACCAATTCTAAACCCTTACATTCACTCAAGCAACGATCATCAGAGTATAAACCCGAACACGCACGCACTCATTCAGAATCGCCCTCTGCTTTATCTCTCATTGATGTCCTATGATGTAGGGCCGATGCCTGAAACGTTGTTTAATATTAGTTACCTTTAAGGGCTGCGCAGTGATATTTGACGAACGCGTTGAGTTATTTTGTGACAGCGAGAGAACGTCCCACATGAACCGTCAGTGCGCACTGCGTTTGACTGCCCTCTGATGCTCGTGGGTGCGATGCCTTGCCTCTATTCTTGACTCTGTAGCAATGTGTTTCACGTTGTATATAAACGTAACCGTGTAAGATGTAGATTTTAACCTTTTTATTTGGAGTGATTAGATATTAACTCCCTTGCCTGGTCTGCAGGAGGTCGTGGATTCGATCCCGACCCCGACGCCTACTGGATATTAGGAGTTTGCGTGTCTCTCTTTCTCCCCATGGTCGTTTTTTATCCCTCCACATTTATAATCAACATCACGCGTTTTGAGTATTAAGCTACTGCTATACATTTCCACGTGATAAGCCACGTCGTTGAGCTATCATCTGTGACGGCCAGATCGTTTCTGAAAAAGAGCTACATTGCTCAGTGTGCCTTACCTGGTAAAATATAACAAAATATAGTCCATAGTAAATCTTTTATTGAAGTTTTTACGCATGTGTCACTTAACACCTTGGACACATTTGCAAATGAGAAGTTTAATCGAGCGACTTTCCAGGTAAAATATTTTAACCATCAACATCCTGGGGACTGACAACATCGGAGATGAACAAGGAAGCCAACATTACTTAGCACGAGGTTACAAACCTCACGAGACACTCCGTGGAAATGTGCTCAGGTGGTCAAGGTGACAGACACGAGCTTCGTATCGCACGCAGCTGTCTGTCGAGACGCAACGTGAGACACGTTACACGGTAGGCTTTGACCACTTCCAGACGGGAGCCGGGTCCACTCGCTACGCTCTCAGTGGGAGCTGCGCTCGCCACGACTCTCAGTGGCTTCTGATCAAAAGCAGCTCGCTGTGGCTGAGAGACGCTGTCCCAGGAGCGCACACGGAAGCGATGAACCAAGACACGAATCGACTCTCACCTGCGTAGACAGGAGCGTTGCATTCACACCGCGGTGTTGGGGTTTACGAGTTGCGATTTATACAAAACCCAGAGTGTCCAGGCAAACGGTAATGGTTTGTCCCTTGGACTGATGTCGTCGGCTATGGTGAGGCTCTTTGTGTTTTTGCACCAAACCGTACCTTGTAAAACATTGTTATTAAAGGTTTTTTTTAAGTATGTCGTCTCTAGCATTGCCATTTATTTGTTCTGGATTTATTTTATCATAATAGTTAAAAATTGTCTTTAAAAAGTCAACTTCATATTGTTAATTTTTTGACAAATGATCTAATTTCACCCGTAAATGAGTGAGGGATCATGTGGGTGGTTGAGCAGGTGTGTGTGTGTAGGTGGAGATTGGTGTTGTAGTGGTTAGTGCGCTGTGCTATGAACGTGCCGATCCAAGTTCAATTCCCACTCATGGCCACCAACACCAATAACCATTGTCTGAACCGGTCATGGGCCTCCCATAGGTCGATTCAGCCTCAAATGAGTACCTGGTGTGGAGTATACATATCACCACTCGGGAGACAAAGGCGGCAGGGATTGGTGCTGGCCACCCACCCATTCGTGTGCTGTGCCGGCCTTCAAAGATGCTCGCTAATAGCACTTGCCCAACAGTCTGTTCAGGCTATACGGGGGATCTTTGTCTTTGTGCGGGTGGGTGAGTGAGCGGGTTTGCAGGTGATCAGGTGGGAGGGAGATCAGCCGGGAATGGGTTGTTGAATATGCGGTGGGCAGGTGAGAGTGTGGCAGGATGGGCAGGTGTATGTGGGCAAGTGGGAGGGAGAGGCCCTTTAGATGGCTGGGGGGGGGTAGTAGGTTAGGGAGTGGCAGGTGTCAGGTAGGAGAGTGTTGGGTGCAGGTGAATGGGTGGTGGTCATTATTACCAAGCGTAGTCATGATCATCATCATCGTGCTCTTCATCATCATCCATCAGTCAGGATCCATTCATCATCATAGCTCATGATGATGAGGAATAAGCAAACTGACTGAGAGTGCAGCTATAAATGCCACGCTATGGAATGTGGCCCAAGGCTACAGACAGCACTTACCTGTGAAGGCGTAAGCTGTAGATTTAAAAACCGTGCCCGGGTTTAATCTCCGATAATATAACATCTATACAAACAAAACAACAGTAACCATCCAAAAAATACATGTTTACACAAATCAGTCAGCCTCAGCTATGAGAGATTCACATTCACAGCCTGGATGACAATCTTGATTTTTTTTTTCAGATTTCATTTTTTTATTCACCCAGAACACATTGACCCTTGACCCGCAAGACAAAATGATTCCCATTCACAGTTAACCCAGAACACAATCAAGTCTACGTATATTTACGCGATCTAACCCAATAAACCTTTATCATTGATAATATTGATCGCGAAAGCCTACACGTTGAAGTCGATTTGTTTAACCAGGTGAGAACTCAAGATACCAGGATGAGTGTCGGTTGCAAGAATGATGACGCTGCTGCTTCTGCTGCTACTGATGATTATGTTACTACTACTAATGATTATATTATTATTAATGCTGCTGGTCCTACTCCTGATAATATTGATGATGCTATCGATGATGCTGCGGCTTATGCTATTGATTATTCTGTTGCTGCTGATAATGATTGTATTATCATTGATTTTGGTCCTACTTCTGATACTGATCATGATGCTAACGATGGAGCTACCACTGCTAATGCCGTTGCTCCTGCTGTTGTTACGAATTCTGCTGCTGATGATATTTCTGATGATGCTGCTGATGATGATCGATTCGAGTTTAATTTGAGTTCAACGAGGTGAGCACTCAGGAGATTAGGATAAGTCCCATTGACAAGAGTTACCTGGGTCACAAAAATGAAAAAAGTAGCAAAACAAGTCAAACCCATGCCAGCAATGAAGAAAATAGTAATCTCACACACAGCCCAGAGCACAATGCGATTAGCGTTCACACAGGGGCGCCGTGGTGGCTAGGAGACGTTAACTCCTTCGCCTGGTATGCATGAGGTCGTGGGTTGGATTCCAACCCTGACAGCTGCTGAATATTTGGAGTATGTGGTGTCACTCTCCCTGTAATAACACACAGTATCTGTGTGTTATTAATGCATGTTAGTCGTGTTGTAATGGAAGGTATTCACTCTCGAAATATATTAGGCGCTTAATTATTTAACCAACTTCAAAGTCAAATCAATTAAAATATTAATCAAAGCAAACCTTTATTATGAATAATAATGGTGGTGAAAAACCTCCTCCTACTACTAGGTGTGGATTCTCTGTCTATGCCCTTTATTACTGCTAACCCTACTCCCTCCATTTGATGCTGCTAATCCTGAATAATGCACGGACATAATATGACTTTGAAACCCCCCGCCCACCTCCTACGCATTTCACAAGTAGTGACTAATCCCATATCTGCATTTCCCATAAATATGCTAAATTCCTCTTGATATGCACATTATTTTGTCAAGGTGCTCTTCCCCCTCCAACCCAGCTTAAATATATGCTCCAAGCCTGGTGGTGTTTCATTCAGACGCTGTCTTCCCGACAGACCTGCTCTCCACCTGAGGACGGCTGCTTGCGTTGTGGCCGAAACGTCGTGAGAATTATTTTATTATGTTTTATTTTTATTATTTTATTATTTCCCTTCTACGTGACTTTTCCGAAAGAACCAAGAAGATGAATCCCTGCAGTTACGAAAGCATTGAATCGAAATTTACACCACGAGTAGTTCCACCCTATTGATGTCATCCAATTCCCACCCCGGTTTATCGCACAACGAGTGAGTGACCGCGAGGGGACAGCGCGCGTCACCCCGTAGCGTCACGTGACGCATGTTTCCAGCACGCCCGTGGTGGAGTTCCGCCCTCTCGGCATTGAGCGCCACGCGGCGTGCGATGCGGTGCGAGGGACGATGGCGTCAGAGAGAACCGTGGCTCCCCCCGCTCTCCCCCGCCAGTGTGTTAACCACTGCACCACCGCTCCACCCAATACTGCACACATGACTCTCTATACACTAAAGACAAAGATCCCGCGTGTAGCGTTAACAGACTATTGGGGCAAGTGCTGCTAGTGAATAGCACCTATGAAGGCCAGCCTGGCAGAGACCCGCCTTTGTATCATCGCACCAGGTACTCATTTGAAGCTGATTCGACCTAGGGGAGACCCAAGACCGATTCAGATAATATTTATCAATTGTGTTGGTAAACCGGTCATGGGTCTCCCCTAGGTCGTCTCAGCCTCAAATAAGTACCTGGTGCAATGTGTAAACATCGCCACTTGGGAGACAAAGGCGGCCAGGCGTGGTGGTGGCCACCCACATCCTCGTGTGAAGTGCCGGCCTTTATTGGTGCTAGCTAACAGCACTTGACCATACAGTCTGTTAAGGCTATACGGGGGATCTTTGTCTTTGTATATCTGTGTGTATCTGTGTTTGTATCTGTGTGTATCTGTGTTTGTATGTATCTGTGTGTGAGAGTGTGTCTGTGTGTATGTATGTATTTGTGTGTATGTACGTGTGTCTATCTGTTTGTGTGTATGTATGTATGTACGTGTGTCTATCTGTGTGTTTGTATGTGTGTGAGTGTGTGTGTTTATCTCTGCGTGTCTGTGTAGCCTTAACAGACTGTTGGGGAAAGGGCTGTTAGTAGCAAGTAGCAGAGCCTGTGAAGGCTGGTACTCTCGCACACGAGGGGGTGGGTGGTCAGCACCAAAACAAAAATACACACACAGACACACACAGACACAGTAACAAAGACACAGACAGTAACAAAGACACACACAGACAAAAGCATCCAGACCAACCCACTAACCCAAAGAAAATTATCCCCAATGTAGCCTTAGCAGACTGTAGGGGAAAGTGCTGTTTGCTAGTAGCACCTATGAAGTCCGGCACTGTGGCACATAAGGGGGTCGGTGACCAGCACCACGCTCGACCCGCCTTTGTCTCCCCAGTGGCGATGTTTGCACATCGCAGCAGGTACTAATTTGAGGCTCAGTCGACCTAGGGGAGAGCCTGGACCAATTCTGATAATCGTCACTGGTGTTGGTGAACCGGTCATGGGCCTCCCCTAGGTCGACTCAGCCTGAAAAAATAGTTCCTGGTACGGTGTGTAAACATCACCACTGGGGAGACAAAGGCGGCCGGGCGTGGTGTTGGCCACCCACCACCTAGTGTGCTGTGCCGGCCTTCATAGGGGCCGTCCATAAATGACGTCACGCGATTTTTGACCCCGCCCCCTTCGTCACACGGCGTCACAAAAAGTCAGACCCCCCTCAAATATGACGTCACAAAGCTCTGCCCCCCCCCCCCCCCAAAAAAAAAGACATGCTTCAAATCGCTTTAAGGTATTTTAATTGTAGTGCGTATTTAATGTGGCGCTGCACTCTGATGCTGTAGGAGAAAACATTCATTAAAAAGTCTATTTAATTAAGTAGAACGTGTTGTCTATGTAGTGGCGGTACGCGCTGACAAGGGGGGCGCGTGTGTGAGCGCGCCGGGTGTGGCTACATCGCGTGGTATAGTGGTGACGCGCGCTGACAGTGATGGATCACGTGGCAGCGCGTGGTGCGTGCTTGTGTGCGCTGACACAAGATGGGAAAAAGGATCGTGGCTACAGCACGTGGTGATTGGTCAACTGGGGTGGGTGCTCTCAGCGACGTCCGCATGGGCTCCGTCTCCCTGGGAGCGGAGGACTATAAAGGAGGACGCGCGGGAGCACTCGGGGAGTTGTTAACCAGTGAAGATCGAAGACGGAGTTGGAGACATAGGGCCCTGAGACCCCTAGTCCCGCTGTCCTTGTAAGGGCCGGGGCCCTGTGCGGCTCAGAGGCGAGACTGTGGGACCCGGGGTCTGACGTCCATGTGGGGCGAGGCTGTGGGACCCAGGAGTCGAGACTCATACCCCAGCCGGGGTGGGTTCCCGAGAAGCTACGGGGCGGAAGAACCCGTGGGTGTGTAGCCGGGGGAACCGCGCAGCTTAGGCTACAGTTGGCCATACTTGTAAATAAGTTTGGTGTTAATAAAAGTGTGCTACCCGTTAAGTCGTCGTCCCGCCAAGTTCCTACTTTACATCTATATTGATTTAAGTTGCGCATTTTGACGTGACGTCACATTTCTCTAACCCCCCCCCCCCCCTAGGTGCGTGACGTCATTCATGGACGGCCCCATAGGTGCTCGCTAACAGCACTTGCCCCAACAGCCTGTTAAGGCTACACGGGGGATCTGTGTATTTGTGTGCGTGAGTCTGAGCGTTGTGCCCGTTTCTCTGCGCTGCTCACACTCCGTGCTCTCAGCAAGCACGACTCAGATGCAGAATCCTCACTGAGCCACCATCAACACCCCACACACTCAGTGCGGGGTAGAGCGGTTGACGAAACGAGTGGTGGACGGAGTGGAGCAGCTCCATGGAGTCGGCGCGGTAAAACGACAGCAGCCCCGCCTCCCAGTGCAGGTGACACCCGACTCTCCGGGGAGGATCTCTCACCGGCACTGAGATCGCTACACCACCATGACGCACGAAGCAGCTGTTGTCATCTTTATATAAAACCCAGGATGAGTGGTTCTGTCCCAGGCTGCACTCTTTACCACGCCCTTTCCGTGCGATCGTCCCGTACGCGACTCCAACCTTATAGCCCCCCGCCGCACTCCCCACGTCCACCTCCCAGTAGTGCTGACCAGACGAGAAGCTCTCGGAGCACAGGGCTTGTGCACAGACATCAAAGCGGTGTGGGTGATCGGGGCGACCCTGGGAGACAGCAGTCCGCGTCACCGTCCTGAGGTCCGAGGAAATCTGGAGGTTGTTGTGGGCCGAGTTTGGGTCCAGAGTCGGTGAGCGTCCATCTGCAGTAACGATAATCACAGTAACCGTGTAACATCAGCACAACTATAACAACAGCAGTCGTGCATTAACACGCACGTACATTACAAGAGAGCAATTCATAATGAGCATTATTATACAACGTTGTAATGCTTAGCTATTGGTGTAATGACATGTAACGGGCATTTTGTGAATCATATTCTTAGGTTTTTTCGGTAAAGTCACGTAGGTAAAAAATTAAAATTTATAAAAGTAAAGTAAAAATAGAACAAAAGTCACGACGTTTCGGAGGCAACACAAGCTTCCGTCTTCAGGTGGAACCGTACAAAGTAAGAATCCACTGCTGGATGAGGGCCTCCCTACACCATGTGGGTCGTGAGGGATATTTGACCATACTTCACCACGCCGGTCACCACGCGTTGGCGAAGGCAGGGGGCGCGGCTGGCGAGAGCACAGAAGTACGGTACACGTAGCCCCGCAGCCTGTAGCACCTGCTAGGCAGGGTGGTGGCTGCCCCGCCACTTGGCCCCGCAGCCTCTAGCACCTGCTAGGCAGGGTGGTGGCTGCCCTGCCACGTGGCCCCGCAGCCTGTAGCACCTGCTAGGCAGGGTGGTGGCTGCCCTGCCACGTGGCCCCGCAGCCTGTAGCACCTGCTAGGCAGGGTGGTGGTGGCCGCCCGTGCGAGCCCTGCCCAGGCCCAGCCCCTGCGGGGCTTTGCGAGGTGCCAGGAGGTGGGGTGCTCTGTGCGCTGGGGCTGCACAATTTGGGGAGAATCTCTAAGTGCGATTTTTCTGACAGATTGCGATTTGATTTGCGATTACACTTTTTTAATTCACGGTTCAGTTCAATAGTCACTGCGTAATAGATTTAAAACATGTGATGGAGCATTACCACGTGATACCATCAAAATAAGAACTGCTCTTTCTATTCTAATGCAACTTAAAATGTATAAATTGCTTCCAAAATGTATTTATAAAAAAAAAAATTGAAATAGAATGATCAAACATAGAGCAATTGATAAGTTAAGTAAATACAGTTATCATAATAAAGAAAACAATTCCAATAATAAAGTAATAGGACTTTTCAAATCGCAAAAGAAAATCGCAGCCTTTGCGACTTGCTAATCGCATTGTTTCAAATTGCGATTTCGATTTGAAATCGATTAATGATTCAGTCCTACTGTGTGGTAGTGCCCGCGGGAGGAAGTGGATTGCAGCAGCAGCAACGTGGATATCAACACCGCCGTAGCGTCTCTGTGTGTGTACAACAAACACAAACATCTCCTGTGTGTCACCTTTCACAGGCTGTAGGGGCAAGTGGTGTTGGTGAGCACCTGTGAAGGCAGCACGGCACACGAGGTGGGTGTGATAGTATAGTGATGTACACTCGTGTGTGTGTGTGATAGTGTATTGATGTACACTCGTGTGTGTAATAGTGCAGTGATGTACTCTCGTGTGTGTGAGATAGTGTAGTGATGTACACTCGTGTGTGCGTGTGTTAGTGTAGTGATGTACACTCGTGCGTGTGTGTGATAGTGTAGTGATTGTTCTGCCTCACGGCAGGAGTTTTGCCTCACGGCAGATGGGGGGGGGGGGCGTATGTACACAGGAATTTCCTGTTATTGATGATTATTTTGGTCACGTGACCAGGAAGTTGCGATTTAAGATTCCCACTCAACCACGCGGGCGTCGGCCATTACACACGTAATTCAAGATGGTGGCACACATCGCGTCCCAGTGAAGCCAGCCGCAATTGTCCATTGTGGGACCTTAAGAAACATTGTCTGTAAGTTCATTTATGTTCTTATAATTTTGGCAATGCTGTTATAATGTTATAATGACCGTTATAATGATGTAAATGCCTTTATAATGCTGTTAAATTGTTATGATAAATACGAGGCCTAGTTAACAACGAAGCCAGCAACTTTTCTTATTGTGAATGTTACTTGTAATTTAATAAGTAGAGTCAAACTTGTACCCAAGTAACTATATTGCGATCTGGAGAGCAAGGATGACAAAATGTCTCATTCATAGTGCAGTTTTATTTGTAGTACTGTACATCTGGGGTGCAGTGTGATGCTAACACGGTGTGCCTTATGTTACAAAGCAGCTTATGCTCTTGTATAGCTATTCAGTGGTAATGTAGGTGCCTGCCCCCTCCAGGATCTATTGTTTAGAAATATGTCATTTAAGACAATGTTATGATGCTGTGGTATTCATTCATTGTGTTGGTGTTTTCGGGTTATAACAGATGCTGTCTCTGTGTTTTCTCACCAGCTTTACCTCGTTAAAATCAATAAATGACGTTTAGAGGTGAATGTTTACCCTGGCTCTGAGGGTTTATTGGACGCGAGGTTATCTTTAACAGGCTGTTGGGGCAAATGCTGTTAGTGAGCACCTATGGAGACCAGCATGGCACACGAGGGGGTGGGTGGCCAGTACCACGCCCGACCGCTTTTGTATCTCTCGTGTCTATGTCTACACACTGCACCAGATACTAATTTGTTTGTATGTTTAATCTCTTTCGCACTGCATATAGCCGACCATGTATTTACGGCTGAGTCTACCTAGGGGGGTTCAGGACCTGTTCAGATAATCATCACAGTTGTTGGCCGTGAGCAGAAATCGAACTCCAGTGGCTGGATTTATAGTGCAGCAAGCTAACTGCTAGACGACCCCTTTCCACACACTCCATTTCATCGCGACATACACACAGCCACGATTACATATGCAATAACATACATGCACACGTGGCAAGAGTCAGTGTTACTCACACATGAACGGCAGCAGTTTGATCAGAGCTCCCTGCTGTGCGCTTATCGTGGCAATGTCTTCTTTGCTGGGAGATGAGTGTGGAGCTTCCTTCTGAGTGTCTCTCCTATGAAACCACAACCAGCAGTGACTCACACAACCCGTGTCTTACACAGCATAATGACGCACAGCAATCATCACACAGCATCATCACAGAGCATCATCGCACATATCATCATCACATGGAGCATCACCACACACAGTCAGTGTCTTACAAAGCATAATCAAACGCAGCATCATCATCACACACAGCCAGTGTCCTACAAAGCATCATCACACAGTATCATCATCACACATAGAATCATCGCACACAGCATCATCACGCCCGACCAGCATCATCACATACACTCCATACATCATCATAACACAAAACATTATCACACGCAGCATCATCACTCACAGCATCATCACACAGCATCCTCACACAGCATTATCTTCACAGACAGCATCATTACACAAGCATCATGTCCCACACACAGTCACCCAGTGTGTGAATCTGTGTGAGTTCATGAGTCCATACCGGTTTGTCTCCTTCAGGTGAACCTGCAGGAGTCAGACACAGGGGGGGCGAGTCAGTTCAACTCCAGCCACATTAACCACACGGTGATTGATAGAGACTATGAGCTGGGCTGCGCTCAGCCATTAGCGTATCCCAGTGTTGTTGGTAGTAATCAAGACAAAGCTGTGGACTCGTACGGACTCGATGGTTCTCATCAGCAAGGTATGGCCTTTCAAACCGCTGCCACGGGCAATAGGCGTACGAGGCACTCGACATCGAGTGGCAATGGTTGCAATCCAACATTAGAAATAATTACATCATGGGACCTCCTTTGCGTTACCTTTGTCAAAAGTTTACAAATTTTGGGACAATTTTTGGGCCCAAAAACTGCAGAGAGGCCCATCTTTAATACGATTTTTGGGCCTAAAAGTCGGTAATGTACATGAATAATGTATATACATAACGTACTTGGTTAAATGTGAATAGCCAAACTAGTAATAGAGATACATTGTAATTTATATTCATATATTAACCCAATCTGAGATTCGCACCTGATTGGCTCACCGTGATGACTTCACATTTATTCCTCTAAGACCAAAACAGGAGAATTTTTCCACAATTCTGACGGCCACCTGATGAGACTGGTTGTAATTACCGGCAAAATGTTGTACTCCTATTGTAAATATTATTGGCTTACTCTCCAACACACCAGTGTGCTGAACTAGTAACTCATTGGCATGCTATTTTCACGTGACAAATCGAATTGGCTGTGTCGGGTGGTGGCGGGTTTAACGACTTTTATATGTATGCGATATAACCCAAATAAACTCTCTACTAATGGAGAACACTAATTGAAGCAGACAATCTCCGGATTTGTTTAAACTTTCCGAGACTGATCAAAAAACAAATGCCCGTGGCTTTCTTGTTGATAAAATCCCTTCTATTTTAGCATTGATTGGTGAGCATTTGGTTACATTAATAATCAAAATCGAGCAGTAAGTAGCTTAAATCTGTATATTACAAGACCATGTGGTTAGATGTTGTCGTGCCAACGTCTGCATACAATACCAACCGATTATTAACTCTATGGATTTGTGTGTTAATCGTTTATTGATTCTTTGGAAATTCAGCGGTAATTTATATTTTTACTAAAATATACAAATCCACGTTAGTGGGCTTGTTTCCACCTTTAATTTCAGAACGCATGGGCCATAGATTGTATTGGCAATGGCGCCTTTCTAAATGTACAGGCAGTTCTCGACTTACGAACACCCGACTTACGAACCAGCTTTCATGAATTATATATTTTTTTACGTCGACGTAAAACGCGAACGTAATCACGGAACAATTTTTTTCATCTTACCGATCCTCCGCAAGATATAATGAGTCAGCCTCATGCTGGCAGTGAGTGTTTGTGCATGTGTGTGCCCGTGCGTGTATGTGCGTGCGTGTACAAGTTAGTGTGTGGGGAGTGGTAGTGCAATGGTAAGCGCTCTGCGTTACCAACCCAGCGACCCAAGTTCGATTCCCGCTCACGACCAACAGCAGTGACGATTATCTGAATGGATCCTGGGCCTCCCCTAGGTCGACTCAGCCTCAAATGATTACCTGGTTTGGTGTGTAAACATCGCCAATGCAGTTGCAACAGGGGTCAGTGGTGGCCAGGTGGGGTGATGCCCACTCACCCCCTCGTGTGCGGTGCTGGCCTTCATAGACGGTGCTCTCCAACAGTCTGTTAAGGTTATATGGGGCATCTTTGTCTTGCGTGCGTGCGTGTGTGCATGCGTGCCCCGTGTGTGTGTGTGTGTGTTCAATTGTGGTGACTCATTGCGTCTCTTTCAACAAACCAGACAGGATCAGGACTTAAGGTAAGCGAAATAAAACCGATTTTTTTTCTATTTATATTACTTCATCTTATGTTTAATTTACTATACAAATGTGTTACCATGTTATGTGAAAATGTACAGTATTTATTCTTATGTATGAGTTTAACAATGCATCAATGTTTTGTTGAACTGTAACATATTTCATGACACAGACTTTATGGGCATTTAAATAGAGTAGATTGTTGCGTTCCGACTTATGAACTGTTCGACTTACGAACAGGCCTGGGAACGAGTTGTGTTCATAAGTCGAGTACTATCCTGGCTCCGCGAGCGCTCTACCTGCAGGAACGTGAGCGAGTCCCTCTCCTCCTGCAGAGCGTGCAGGCGCGTGGCTGCTGCTTGGAGCTCGCTGATCTCTCGCTCGTAATGAGTGATGTTCTCCTCGATCCGGGACAGCAGCTCACGCCCCTTCACGTCCACGCGATCCAAAGCTGCCTTCTCATCCTCATCCAGCGTCGCCCTCAAACGGGTGAACTCACCTGAGATGCGATCCTTGGTCTGGACCATGCAATCCTGCAAGGGTGTGTGATGGATTCTATAAAATCATATTCCATGCTGTTAAGACCAAAGTCACATTGTTTTCCGGTTACTCCAAGCCTATTTTCCCCTGCTTCCACGTTATGTCTTTGGACTCACATCCCATTGAATATGTCCATAACTTTAGGTATCTAGGTGCTATCTTGCCCTTCACATTGATCATATCGCCAGTAAGATTGAATAAACAAAATCCTTTAAATAAATAAACACATTGTCTCACCTCGGCTCCATCTTGATATAGTCCAAGCTGCCATCCTCCCCATCTTTGACTCCTGTGAAATCATTGACTGCCTCGCCTCTTTTGTTCCATTATACCACCTGGCTGCCCACTTTGACCTTGATGCCTCCATATAAACACATTATTGCAACCTCTGTATCACCTCCAATTTATCCCCCCTGGATATGTTTAGAGACCACCACTTGGCTGTCTTCATCCTAATATTCCTTTAAAACAAATCTGCCAAGTATGTAAGGTCCTTCTAACTCCACAAATTCCCAGTTGCAACCTCAATAAGTACCTCCCTGTTCTCTCCAAAATGACCATATATTAAAACTCGGTTTTGCGACACATCTTTGCATGCTGCTGATACTGTGATGCCACCACCGCGAAGCCGCTCGGCGGGTGCCCCATCCACGACCTAGCCACCACCAAGCGACCGGGCCGACCCCGCTTCCTCCTCACCGCCCCCCAAATGAACACACCCTCACCCATTTCCCCACCTAGAGCTCCGAGGGGAGGTCTCCTGGCCCGCAGGTTTTTACCAGAAAAGCCCTCCTAGGGATAATCTTCATGGTTTCCTGCGGCCAGGGAATTGGGCGACCTCTCCCGATGCTGGTTCGCACCGCGGCGCTGTGACCCGGGTTGAGATTGTTTGGTCACGGCGAGGGCTGTCCCACCACCACGGTTGAAACGCACTCCCCCACACACGTATCGGCAAGGCAGGCAGGGGTCCACCGCCATGAGCAAAAGGGAAGACGGGGGGGGAGGTGGCTGATTGGCGCAGCGGGCATGCTCGGGGACCGCCACCGGCGCAGCAAGCCCGCGACGAGCCTTTGTCGCGGAAACCGCGGCTGATTGGCATAACAAAGGCGCCCTTGGACCACCGCCAGCACAGCAATCAGTGGGGGACCCATTGTTAGGGAAACCGGGAATGCGGCTGAACGGATGCGGCGACCTGATTGGCCGAGAGGGCTCTCGTGTCGGCGTTCTTTGATGTAGGCTAAGGATAAAAGGGGGGAGCAGAGAGGTAAAGCGCTCTCTTACTCTAAAAAGTCAGCGCTCGGGACGGCTTCCAGCTTGGCCACTCGAACGTCCGTGCGACGCATCGAGGTGAGCGGCGAGGACGAGCCCAATGGAACGCCATGCGTATCTTACTGGGAGTAAGAGATAAAGGAGTATTGGGGTTAGAGATATAAAAACCAAATCCGCTTAGAGCCTATCGAATTAGATCAATCGGGTACAGACCCTTGGGCGACAGTGTAGGCCTGCCTTGTCGATCATTACTGACTTAACAGCGAATCGCAGTCAGCCAGCAATAAATCATTCATAACTAATCGTAGCTTCGTGTGGTTTCAACGAGAGTGTGAACGCGCGCGGTGCTGTGTGTACGTACGCTCACAGCGTGCGAGTGCTGCGCAGGGCTGCGCGAGAGGAGGTATCGTGTTTGGATTGTCGGTGCTATGAGTACGTACGCTCACAGCGTGTGAGTGCTGTGCGGGACTGTGCGAGGGGAGGTATTGCGTTTGGACTGTCCGTGCTGTGTGTATGTGCACTCACAGCGTGTGAGTGCTGCGCGGGGCTGCGCGAGAGGAGGTATCGTGTTTGGATTGTCGGTGCTATGAGTACGTACGCTCACAGCGTGTGAGTGCTGCGCGGGGCTGTGCGAGGGGAGGTTTCGCGTTTGGACTGTCGGTGCTGTGTGTACGTGCACTCATAGCGTGTGAGTGCTGCGCGGGGCTGTACGAGGGGAGGTATCGCGTTTGGACTGTCGGTGCTGTGTGTACGTGCACTCACAGCGTGTGAGTGCTGCGCGGGGCTGTGCGAGGGGAGGTATCGCGTTTGGATTGTCGGTGCTGTGTGTACGTGCGCTCACAGCATGTGAGTGCTGCGCGGGGCTGCGCGAGGGGAGGCTTCGCGTTTGGATTGTCGGTGCTGTGTGTGCGTACGCTCACAGCATGAGTGCTGCGCAGGGCAGTGCGGTAACACAAATGAGCCCGGGGATGCCGGCGGGGACCCCGGAGAGAGTTCTCTTTTCTTGGTGAAGGGCAGGGCGGTGCGGTAACGCAAACGAGCCCGGAGATGCAGGCGGGGGAGACCCCGGGGGCCAACGGCCCCCATAATACTACCCCACGTCACTGGAGTGTCCTTGCCTCTCAGCCTAGGCCGGGCTCCCTCCCCAGCCTCCAACACGATTAGAGGGCTGAGATATGAACCAGTGCTTGACTCTATTTTCACCAACCTGCACTGACCCACGCAACTAAGTATGGCCAACTAGCCTCAATGATCAACACGATGTTGCGGAACCTTCGTCCAGAAGTGTATTGGTGAGGATCTGTAAATTATTTACCAAAACAGATAAGCACATGTTCTTGGTTCTTTCAGTAAAGATAAGCACATGATTCACCTTCTGCATATATTCATCATTAAAAGTATTTTGTACACAATCTATTTGCCCCATGGCCTTTTGGGACTGAATTATTGTATCAGTACTGGCAGACCTCGCTAAACGCTCAGTATGCTTTCTGAAGAAGTGAGTGCTTATCGAATAAGCGCTAAAATGGAGCTTTTTGTCATCAACTCAACTCGCCGTGTTTGAGGAGGAGGAATGCTGCCTATGACCCCAAGAACACCATCCCCACCGTCAAACATGGAGGTGGAAACATTATGCTTTGGGGGTGTTTTTCTGCTAAGGGGACAGGACAACTTCACCGCATCAAAGGGACGATGGACGGGGCCATGTACCGTCAAATCTTGGGTGAGATCGTCCTTCCCTTAACCAGGGCATTGAAAATGGGTCGTGGATGGGTATTCCAGCATGACAATGACCCAAAACACACGGCCAAGGCAACAAAGGAGTGGCTCAAGAAGAAGCACATTAAGGTCCTGGAGTCGCCTAGCCAGTCTCCAGACCTTAATCCCATAGAAAATCTGTGGAGGGAGCTGAAGGTTCGAGTTGCCAAACGTCAGGCTCGAAACCTTAATGACTTGGAGAAGATCTGCAAAGAGAAGTGGGACAAAATCCCTCCTGAGATGTGTGCAAACCTGGTGGCCAACTACAATAAACCTCTGACCTCTGTGATTGCCAACAAGGGTTTTGCCACCAAGTACTAAGTCATGTTTTGCACAAGGGTAAAATACTTATTTCCCTCATTAAAATGCAAATCAATTTATAACATTTTTGTCATGCATTTTTCTGGATTTTTTTTGTTATTCTGTCTCTCACTGTTCAAATAAACCTACCATTAAAATTATAGACTGATCATTTCTTTGTCAGTGGGCAAACGTACAAAATCAGCAGGGTATCAAATACTTTTTTCCTTCACTGTATGTATATTAAAGCTAATAATTACGTTTAACTATTCAAACATATACATCATGGATATTGCCTTCCTGGTATTTTGATGTGGTATGTAACAGTTGTAAAATGAAACCTTTTATGAAAATAAAATCTGAAATTATTCAAACCGTTAAAATTTGACACTGAAGATGGCGACACGAATATTGCTTAAATGTCACTATTCACAAAATACATCGTGGATATTCCCTCCATAGTCTTCAGCGCTGAAACACCATCTTAGGAGTCAAAGCAGACGATCCAGAAACCGGTCTTTGGAAGCCAGCTGAGATTTTGCAGTCATCCTTAGCCATTTATATATAGATAGATATGTTTTGATTTTCTATTTTTGAAAAAAATGTTCTCCAGGCCCATGAGCGCTATAATGAATGAGTGTTCTACGGCATCGTGCTAAGTTAGGTCTGCCTGTATTCATTCAGTACAAGAAAACTCTTGAGCGGTTTTGACATGCAGAGTCAGGCTTGCTTGAATCAATGCAGGTGAGCTGCCAGATTTTATAGATAAGGACCCTCTCTCTATGATATGGATCCAAGTTGAACGCAAATTAATGATACATAAACCAGTCTATTGTTGCCTCTACTGAATCAATGCTGACAAAATGATGCACTCCCAGAAGACTGCAGAATCAATACTTTCGTAAAGATGCACGCCCACTTAGTGTGGCTGAAAGAATGTGTACATTTTTTTATCATCATTTCATCATCATTTTTTTATCACGAGGTACGAACGTTTTTTTTCTATAAACGTTGCATTTGTTTACAATTTAAGCAAACATTTCCATAATAATCCAATTTCCTGCAGTTATTACACACTGACTCAAGACTAACAGTTCACTGGAGTCTACGGAGTGGGCCTCACAGTGAGGTCAACTCCACAAACACTCACAGGGAAACTCCACGCAGGGTAGAGGTCACAGAGTCCACACACGTTACCTGCACGTCCTTGCGAGCGGCCTCCATCCATTCCACGCACTTCTTTGCCTCCAGCCTCTTCTTCTCCACCGCTCGCATCTCCTCTCCAACTCCACTCTGTAAGAGACGAAGTCACCGGATGAAACTCCACTCCCTTGGCGTCCCCTCTCAGCCCCACTCCACACGGAGCCCTCCACAGTGATGGCTCTATAATTGCCACCAGAAGAGTGTTGAGGAAGTCCGCCTGAACTGACTGAAAAAGGCTAAACCGCAAGAGACCGTGGAGAGAGACTCAACACACGGTGATGTTCGTTGTCTGAGATTATTTTTATTAATCCCAGGTGACAGTTTTTATCAATTAATGTAGTGGTATCAGAATCAGTTTATGTATTTATATTGGAAGAATCAGATGAGCTATAAAGCTCTTTTTCACAGATGTCCAGTAGGGGTGGGTAAGAACGTTACAAGAACAAACTATGCAAAAACCAGATAGTAGTGCAAAGTACAAGAAAGGTAAACAAATCACCCAATAACATACACATACAACTAAGCGATCCCCATCCTACCAGGCAAATCCCACCGAGGTATTAATTTATGTTTCAGAAGCGACCTGGTCACAAATTATAACTCAACAAATTGGCTTATCATGTGGAAATGTATGGCAGCCAAATAATCTCAATGCATGTGTTTTCTCTGCACCTCAGTGGTTCTCACTGTCGGCATGTGGGCCTCACCTTCCGTGTCTGATGCTCGTCCTCCAGCGTGTCAACATCATGCCCTCTGTGTTCTCCAGCGATTGTACAGACTGTGCACACGAGGCTCACGTCTTGCTTGCAGTAGAATATGAGCTCCTGTTTGTGCCTCTTGCACTTGCGTGCTTCAGGGTTCACATCTGGTGAAACCAGGACGTGATCATTAAACTTCATCTTCTCCAGGTGAGGCGTTAGGTGCTCTGTGCAGAAGGATGTATCACACTTGAGGCAGGTCTTCACTGCAAGCGTCTTGCCTTCTGGGCAGTGGTCACAGAAAACAACACCACCAGCAGCAGCAGCCATGGTCTCAGTCACTCGCAGCTGCTCTATGAGGTTGGCGAGTGTCACGTTCCTGGTCAGCTGGGGTCGTCGAGGGAAGGTCTTGCGGCACTGCGGGCAGCAGTAGGAGTCTGTCTTCTTCCAGGCGTCCTCCAGGCACTGGAGGCAGAACGAGTGGCCGCAGCTGAGTGTGGAGGGGCAGTCAAACGTGTCCAGGCAGATGGAGCAGGTCAATTCACGGTCCATGTTCTCAGCAGGAGCTGCGCTTGCCATGACCCAAGGATGCACCCAAAATAGTTTCTCACTGTGGCTCAGAGAATATATTTCAACAAAAATATTTCATATTTATAATATCGTGAGATGTTGATTACCATTGACGAGGTGTGTACTGTTCAGGAGACGCTGTGTGAGCAGCTCACACAGTAGAGACGAGCAAGGAAATGAACTGACTTCACCTGCAGTGAAGTTATGATTACCTCGAGACAAGCCCTGGAATGTTCCACGCGGCGGCTGGGCTCACCTGTGTAGATGTGGCGTTAAAGTCACGCACTGTGTAATAGCTAAACCTGCTTTTTGTGTTTAGTTTGTTGTCCTTCCCCTGCACTTCCGATTATCACGGTTGGCTCCGTATGGTGTGGAAGAATTTAAACATACATAGCTTTGACTGATCTCAAGTGATATAATTTTTGTACAAACAAAACCCAGCAGCAGCAGCCAGGGACACATCAATAATGGTTAGTCCCACAGGTCTCATTCTCTCCTTCTGAAATCTGTGAAACGGGTTTATTCCTGGGGGAGATGTTCTCCCTTGTGGATAGCAGCTGGTTAGTAGTGTGTGTGGATGGTGAGTAGTGTGTAGATGATGAGTGGCGAATATTTTTAATCAAGGCTCACAGACAAGAAACAAGGATTTTTAATTACGTTACACGGGTTACAAACCTCACGAGGCACCCCCATGGAATGTGCTCAGATGTTTTAGGAATGTAAAAACAAGCCCCGCATCACACATACCTGTCTAGATGTACCTGTAGACTCGCGCCGTTGGCTTTAACCAGTGCCAACAATGGACTTTGTAAGAACATGATCACAATCGTAAAAATAACACATCCTGAGATGCGGGCTTTCGATTCCAAGCAGTCGCCTGTGATTAAACGCGGTTCTCCGGTGAAACGAGTTGATGGTTTAAGCACCATAATCAATGCCAGGCATGAACACAAACGCATACAGAGTTTGGTTATGAGATTCATTTGTCAAAAGTCCAGTTCTGAGCATTGTAAAGTAGTGGTTTGACCGCCGTGGAGCCGCACCTTGTACCGACATTCTGATGTAAAGGTGAACTTGTTTTTTTCCCAACTGTGTCTTTATCCATTTTTTTCTCCCAAGGCCTGTTTGTTTAAGCTTCACAGTCTGTAATCGTATTAAACCTTTATCAACTAATATTATTACTGGCTTCATGCATCCTCTGTTCATCTGTCAAAATATTTTTTTTTATTCTTACGACACAGTTTTATTCTGAGTGGATGGTGGTTGTATGTATGCTGAAATTCTTTGTCACCGTATGTAGTCAACCGTGCTAATCGAAGGTGTGTGGTTTAGTTTGTGGATGAGTGGTTAGGTGAATGGGTGTGTGGGTGAGTGGGTAGGTATGTATGTTGAACTTATTTCGCAACTTACGTAGCCATTCGTGCTAATCGAAGGTGCGAGTGAGTGGGTGGTGGTTGAGTGAGTAAGTAGGGGGGTTGTTTGGTGAAAGGGGAGACAGATGGGCAGGAGGATGGCGTGAAGCGTGGGCGAGCAGGTGATGAGAGAGGGCTGGAGGAAGAGTGGCTGGGAGGGCTTGTGGTTTAGTGGTTGGGTCCCTAGGTGAGTGGCCTCACGCATTACCACAGCGAACAGCCCCTGGCTAAACAAACATCGTGGTTCATTTAAACTCATTATCTACGTGACTTTCACCGTCAATTTTCCTATTATGCGTAAAAAATCGAGGATTTAAATCTTAATAACCTAAAAAATATATATTCATCACCTATTGTTAATGTTAAGATGTTACATCCTGGACTCGCTGAATTTGGCCGATTCTATAAAAAAAACTATTTTTCTTTTACCAGGTAAAGCCCACTGAGGTATATAGCTCTTTTCAGAAGCGACCTGGCCACAATTTATAGCTCACAGAAGTGGCTTATTACGTGGACATTTCTAGCAGCCAAACACTCTAAACGCACTTTTATAAGTGTGAAGGGAATCATCGGAGGATCCGGAGAAAAATGCTCGCGACCACAGGCAGCGAGAATGCAAACTCCAAGTACACGTACAGGCGTCAGTTGTGGGATCGACCCCACCACCTCCTGTATACCAGGCGAGGTAGTTAACATCTTCCAGCCACGGCAGCGCGATGTAAAAATATCACAGAGCAGCGACAACGAACAAGGAAACGAACTGACTTCACCTGCAGCTAAATTATAAACACCACGAGACGCGCCCTGGAATGTTGCACGCGGCAGCCCGCACTCACCTGTGTAGACGTGGCGTTACATTCACACACACAGTGTCAAGGTTAAAGAGTCGCAATTGATATATTTTTACAATAACCCCACGGTAACCATGAAAAAGGTGATGGCTTGTCCTACAGACTGTACACCAGATAGGGTGAGGCTGTGTTTTTCTACCATCAACAACACCGTGTAAATTCTTATTAAAGATTTCAAATTCTAAGTAGGCTTTGGCGACCAATATTATCCATAAAACGTGTTTTTGCGTTAGTTCGCGTAAATATAAAGGTGTCGTTAAACCCGCCACCACCCGACACAATCAATGAGAAAGGTTTGTCACGTAAACAAAACATTCCCGCTAGGGTGAGGCCGTGCGTTTTGCCCAGCTGTAAGTTCGTATTCAAGGTAAAAAAACGAGTCCCCTAAACCAGGAGATTCGGAAACCAAAATAACAAGGAGAGATATTTTTGTTTTGTTTTTTTACAAACCCGTAAGTAAAATAGGAACCAAACAACTCATTTTTTCAAGAGCCGCAATGCAACGTGATGTGAGTACGAGAGACGGTGGTGCTGGTGGTGGTCCTTGATAAATAAGAACGTGGTGTGAACACGAGAGACGGTGCTGCTGGTGGTGGTCCTTGATAAATAAAATGTCTCACGAAGCAGCGGTCCCTCAAAGGGCCACACGCCGCTCTGGAGCCGCAGGTTGCCGACCCTGTGCCCTGAACCAACTGCCGTGACGGTCAAGTAATGATCATTTAAGTAGTATAATTGTATTATAATGGTATTATATAAATATAATTAATATGTAATTGGAAATGGATCATAATAATAAAACAATGATCGAGCGATTTTTTACGTATTAATAACTTTATTATAATTATATAACTGTTTCATACTGACACCTAAATAATAATTAAATAATAATAATTAAATGCTCGTGCTATAATACTATGATGCTAATGCAATAATTGTATTTTTATAATTAAATAATATATTTCTACTGATTACATAATCATTCAGTAATGGTAATATAATTAACATGTTCAAAGCGACATTAAACAATCGCTCTCGGGGTGCTATGCATGGTAAAGCAGAAAATAGTGAAAATCACCCAAGGAAAGAAGTGAGAAGAACATTTGAACATCACTAAAGAGAGAAAGCTATTTTAAACAATGACGGCTTTAGTGGAGATGTGAAGATGAGCAGTGACTCGGAAGTCCCCTTGACCTCGAAGGGCAACGAGTTGCAGAGTTTAGGTGCCGCGATTGCCAAGGCACCGTCACCTCCACGTGTGGAGCCTAGAGACCGTGGGACAGTGAGGAATGCACAAGCTGAGGATCTTGGCGATCTTGATGCAATATTCGTGGCTGAAGAAGGTCATGAATGGAGGGAGAAGCGAGTCAATTTAATGCGAGGGCGAGTTGGTTGGAGCTGCCTTTTTCACGTTTGTGTCATTGCCTCTTCCTTCTGCGAGGATCTGTGTTTACGCTTTGCAGTTCTTTCTTGGTCTCATTCTCTCCATCAGAATATCTGCGAAACGGGTTTATTCTTGGGGGAGATGTTCCCCCTGGTTAATGGCGGCTGGTGAGTAGTGTTTGTGGATGGTGAGTAGTGTGTGTGTATGGTGAGTAGTGTGTGGATGTTGAGTGGTGAGTAGTGTGTGTGCTTATGAGATGGTGAGTAGTGTGTGTGGATAGTGAGTGGTGTGTGGATGGTGAGTGGTGTGTAGATGTTGAGTGGTGAGTAGTGTGTGTGGATGGTGAGTGGTGAGTATTTGTATCAGTGCTCGCAGACGAGAAACAAGGATGTAACATTACTTTACACGGGGTTACAAACCTCACGAGGTACCGTCATGGAATGTGCTCAGATGTTTAAGGAATGTAAAAACAAGCCCCGCATCACACAAACATACAAACCTGTCTAGATGTACCTGTAGATTCACGCTGTTGGCTTTAACAAGCACCAGCGTGTGTCACGCTAGCGCTCATTATTTCCCCCCTGTTGATTGGCCAAAACAACATTTACAATCGGGGATGTTTACACGAAAGAAAGTGTTTCTATATTTAAAAGTTTAAATACAATAACATGTTTAAAACAAACTTGAATAAAATAATTTGTCTTGCCATAACCCACGGAGAGAGAAACCATCACCAACCACAGGGGTGATTCTATTCCATTATTTCACAATGTTACTAATACAACTTTAGCATATTCCGTCGATTCAGGTTGTAATTTGTAAATAATTGTACAATAACAGTTGTAGTGATTTTATAAATCTGTGTCTTGTTTTTTATGTTTAAAAGTAAAAGTTAATGCGATATTGTTGCTATCCCCCGCCCCCCGCTGAGTGAGTGGTACATTCCGAACAGCCCAACAGCTACGGTGAGCAATGTGGATCAATGCAGATACCGGTAACGCGATTTGTTATTGTCACAGATGTTAATTTGGCATTTTTGAACTGATGTACATCAGAATAACACATCCACAGTAGTTTAACACGTAAAGCCTTCGCGACAAATATCCATTATACAGTTTAATTGGGGGTTAACCATCTAACCCAAACAACCTGCATTATGCACATCCACAGTATATATAAATATAAAAGTTAGTAGTTCCCTGCGTCTTGTTGACATTCGGGTGATTGACAGAAAGTGCTTTGCTTTATCCACCGCTTTCTATGTTGGCGGAGTGCAGCGACGATTTCGCCTTGGCTCCGTGTCGCCATGGACTGCGTCTGTAGCGCGTTGTGGCGAACGGCGTGCCGGTGGTGCAGCTCGTTGACGCACAGCAGCTGCTGCTGCTGTTGTTGTTGTACAACATTAATGGTTGACGCCTCATCGATGTCTCTTTCAATTCACTACGCGCGATTTATCACCGATGTGACTTTTTACTTTGACGACAGACACTTCTCATCGTGCTTGATTCGAAGCTTTTGTGACTGCAGGAATCCATACTCTTTGGTTGTTTCGGTAAAAGAATATCTACGTGACTTTACCAAAAGAAGCAAGGAGTTTACTTCTCATTATTTTCTCACAATAACCTCGCCGTTGACTGTTAACAGCTCAGATCTAGCACATGGTGTGGGTATGCAGAGCTGTCAACCCTTTATCAGTGCCCTACTTTATTACGGACCAATCCAGACGTGATCGGTCACCCCGTGTCCCTTATAAATCTCAGCGTTCATCCTGCAAAGTCCCCATCACAAGGGAGAATCACAAACAAATAGACAAACAAAATGTTTTAACTCAATTTCTCTGTACGACAATACGGGTAAATCCGTATGGGTTGAGAGGTTTGGGTATGTAACAACATTACACATCACACTATACAGCACACTATACACTGTATATAACTCAGTTATAGTACATGGTGAGGGTATGTAACAACATTACACACCACACTATACAGCACACTATGCACTGTCTATAACTCAGCTATAGTACATGGTGAGGGTATGTAACAACATTACACATCACACTATACAGCACACTATGCACGGTCTATAACTCAGCTATAGTACATGGTGAGGGTATGTAACAGCATTACACACACGTGTACTGTATCTGAGCTGTACACAGTAGATAGTGTGATGTGTCATGTTATAGACAACCTCATCGCTTGGGTCTGAGTAATAAATATTAACACACACTCACATAGCTGCTTGGTGGTGTGAGTTACACTGTTATAGACACATGGAGAAACTGAAATGCACACAAATATATATCTGTGCAAATACACACGTATTTTTAACATTGAAGAAAACTCACGTTTAATCATGACACTGCGTGGTCTTATAAGGTAGTACTGTATACAACAGGTGACGTTTCGAGCAACGGCCCCTCTTCACAGCATGTCGCGAGCGCGGAGAAGTTGAAGAGCGACTCTACGAATGTGCTGAGATTGTTTTTTGTGGTTATTTGTGCTCCTCTGTCAAACGCAGCGTCGCCAAAACATTTAGGTGATTTGAGAACGGCTCCCCATGCTACAACGCTGCAGAAGCTGGCGTTGTTATTTATTTATTTATTCGCTGTTGATCCGCTAAACTCTGCCACGTGCAAACAAAGAGAAACGCGTGCGTGGAAACCAATTCCAAACCCTTACATTCACTGAAGCAACGATCATCAGAGTACAAACCCGAACACGCACGCACTCATTCAGAATCGCAGTCCTGCTTAACTCTCAATGATGTCCTATGAATAGGCTCGTTGCCTGAAACGTAGTTTAATATGTTACCTTTAAGGTCCATGCAGTGTTATTTGACGGACGCGTCGAGATATTTTGTGACGGTGAGAGAACGTCCCACGTGAACCGGCAGTGCGCACCGCACATTCGTGCATTTGACTGCCATCTGATGCTTGTGGGTGCGCTGCATTGCCTCTGTTCTTGGCTCTGTATCAATGTGTTTTACGTTGTATATAAACGTAAACCGTGTAAGATGTAGATTTTAACGTTTTTATTTGGAGTGATTAGATGTTAACTCTCACGCCTGGTCTGCAGAAGGTCGTAGATTCGATCGCGACGCCTGCTGCATATTAGGAGATTGCGTGTTTCTCTATCCCCGTGGTCGGGTTTTCCCTCCACATTTAGAATCAACATCACGCGTTTAGATTATTAAGCTACTGATATACATTTCCACGTGATTATAAGCCACTTCGTTGAGCTATCATCTGTGATGGCCAGATCGTTTCTGAAAAAGAGCTACATTTCTCAGTTGGCCTTACCTGATAAAATATACCAAAATATAGTGCATAGTAAATAATTGTATTGAAGTTTTTACGCATGTGTCACTTGACACCTTGAACACCCTTGCGAATGAGAAGTTTAATCGAGCGACTTTCCAGGTTAAATATTTTAACCATCAACATCCTGGGCGCTCACAACATCGGAGATGAACAAGGAAGCCAACATTACTTAGCACGAGGTTACAAGCCTCACGAAACACTCCGTGGAAATGTGCTCAGGTGGTCAAGTTCACAGACACGAGCTTCGTATCGCACGCAGCTCTCTAGACGCAACGTGAGACACGTTACACGGTCGGCTTTGACCACTTCCAGACGGGAGCCAGGTCCACTCGCTACGCTCTCAGCAGGAGCTGCGCTCGCCACGACTCTCAGTGGCTTCTCACTGATAGCCGCTCGCTGTGGCTGAGACGTTGTCCCAGGAGCACACACGGCGGCGACGAACCAAGACACGAATCGACTCACCTGCGTAGACAGGAGCGTTGCATTTACACCGCGGTGTTGGAGTTTACGGGTCGCGATTTCTACAAAACCCAGAGTGGCCAGGCAAACGGTGATGGTTTGTCTCTTGGACTGATGTCGTCGGCTATGGTGAGGCTCTGTGGGTTTCTGCACCAAACCATACCGTGTAAAAATGTATTATTAAAGGTTTTGAAAAAAAGTATGTCGTCTCTAGCATTGACATTTATTTGTTCTGGATTTATTTTAGCAAAACTGTTTAAAATTGTCTTTAAAAATAGTCAAATTAATACTGTTAATCATTTGACAAATCATCTCCCAACTCCACGTGTAAATGATTGGGGGATCAGGTGGGAGAGTAGGAGGGTGATCGTGTGGGTGGTTGAGCAGGTGTGTGTGTAGGTGGAGATTGGTGTTGTAGTGGTTAGTGCGCTGTGCTATGAACCTGCCGATCCAAGTTCAATTCCCACTCCTGGCCACCAAGACCAATGACCATTGTCTGAACCGGTCATGGGCTTCCCTTAGGTCGATTCAGCTTCAAATGTGTAGTTTAAATATCACAACTCGGGAGACAATGGCGGCAGGTCTTGGTCCAAGGCTACAGACAGCACTTACCTGTGAAGGCGTAAGCTGTAGATTTACAAACCGTGCCCGGGTGTAATCTCCGATGATATAACATATATACAAATACAACAACAGTAACCATCCCAAAATAATACATGTTTACACAAGTCAGTCTCAGCTATGAGAGTCACATTCACAGCCTGGATGACAATCTTGAAAATAGATTTTCAGATTTTATTTTTTATTCACCCATAACACATTGACCCTTGACCCACAATACAATGTGATTACAATTCACAGGTAACCCAAACCACAATCAAGTCTATGTATATTTACGCGATCTAACCCAATAAACCTTTATCATTGATAATATTGGTCGCGAAAGCATAGGTGTTAAAGTCGATTTGTTTAACCAGGTGAGAACTCAAGAGACCAGGATGAGTCTCGGTTGCAAGAGGGATGATAATGATGCTGCTTCTGCTGCTGCTGCTGATGATTTTGTTACTGCTGATAATGATTCTATTATTGATGCTGCTGGTTCTACTCCTGATGCTGATGATGATGGATTTACTGCTGTTGATGCTGTTGCTCCTGTTACTAATTCTGCTGCTGATGATACTTCTGCTGATGCTGATGATCGAGTCGAGTTGAATTTTAATTTAACAAGGTGAAAACTCAGGAGATCAGGATGAGTCTCATTGACAAGAGTGACCTGGGTCACAAAAATGAAAAAAGTCAAACCCAGGCGAGCAATGAAGCAAATATAAATCTCACCCACAGCCCAGAGCACAACGCAATTTGCGTTCACACAACTACACAACTTGTACGATATAATCAATGCGGCTCAAATCATCTACGCGTTTCTAAACAGCCTGAGACTTGAGGTTGGGTTTACACCGGATTGGTGTCTCACGTTAAGGAGGGGTGCCGCGGTAACTCGGAGATGATAACTCACTCGCCTGGTATGCAGGAGGTCGTTGGTTGGATTACGACCCTGAAGTTTGCGTTCTCATGCGTAGCAAAAATAAAAAAAGCAAAACAAGTCAACCCCATACCAGCAGGCTCAATTAATTAACAGACTTCCAAGTCAAGAAACAGTTACATTTTTTGTCAGCAAAGGAAGGCGTTATCCCATTAATCGAAGGTTGTGGCTGGAGGTCCAAAGATAATTAAAACGTTAAACAAAACAAACCTTTAATATGTAAAATATTGGTAGCGAAAGCCATCCTACTAGGTTTTAAAATGGCTTCTCTCTGTCAATGCTCTGTAAAATAAAACTACTTTGTGTGGGAAGAGGAGTCCCTCGACCCAGGTTATAACAAAAAAATTTCGCCCAGCAACGCTCGGCACACACAACGAGTAGTCCCCCCCCCCAGTGATGCTATCCCATTTCCACCCCTGGTTTATCACCCATCAAACGAGTGACCGCGAGGGGGATGGCGCGCGTCACCCCGTAGCGTCACGTGACGCGTGTTCCCAGAACGCCCGCAGTGGAACTCTGCACTCTCGGCGTTGAGCGCCGAGATTGCGGAGAGTGTTCCCCGCCCTCCCCCACCAGTGCGCAAACCACTGCCATACCGCTCCACCCCACACAATGCACATGCCCCTCTATACACTAAAGACAAAGATCCCCCGTGTAGACTTAACAGACTGTTGGGGTAAGTGCTGTTATTAACAGGTAGCAACTATGAAGGCCGGCATGGCACTCGAGGGGGTGGGTGACCTGCACCCCGCCCGACCCGCCTTTGTCTGTGCAGTGCCGGACGTCATAGGTGCTCGCTCACAGCACTTGCCCCAACAGTCTGTTAAGGCTGCATTGGGGATTTGTGTCTTTGTGTGCGTGAATCTGTGCGTTGTGCCCCTTTTCTCTGTGCTGCTAAAACTCCGTGCTATCAGGACGCACGACTCAGATCCAGAATCGTCACTGAGTTACCAACACCACCCACCCACAGTGCGGGGTAGAGCGGTTGACTAAACGAGTGGTGAATGGAGTGCAACAGCTCCATGGAATCCGGGCGGTAAAACGACAGCAGCCCCGCCTCCCAGTGCAGATGACATCCGACTCTCCGGGGAGGATCCCTCACTGTCACTGAGGTCGCTACATCACCATGACACACTGAGCAGCTGTTGTTATTTTTACATAAAACCCAGGATGAGTCGTTCCTTCCCAGCTCACACTCTTTACCACCTCCTTTCCGTGCGATCGTCCCGTATGCAACTCCAACCTCACAGATCCCCGCCACACCCCCCACGTCCACCTCCCAGTAGTGCTGACCCGACGCGAAGCTCTCCGAGCACAGGGCTTGGTAGAAGACATCAAAGCGTTGTGGGTGGTCGGGTCGACCCTGGGAGACAGCCGTCCGCGTCATCGTCCTGAGATCCGAGGAAATCTGGAGGTTGTTGTAGGCCGATTTTGGGTCCAGAGTCGGTGAGCGTCCGTCTGCAGGAATGATAATAACAGTCACCGTGTAACAACAGCACAAATATAACAAAAGCACTCGTGCACTAACACGCACGTACAGTACAATAGATCAATTCATAATGAGCATTTTATACAATGTAATGCGTAGCTATCAGTGTGATGACATGTAAAGGCACTTTGTCAATCCACTGCTGGACGAGGGCTTCCCTATACCATGCGGGTTGCGGGGGATATTTGACCATACTTCACCACGCGGTCACCGCACGTTGGTGAAGGCAGGCAGCGCGGCTGGCGAGAGCACAGAAGTACAGTACAGCAGTTCGTTTGTCTGCCCCGCCATCTGCTGCCCCGCCACGTAGCCCCGCAGCCTATAGCACCTTCTACGCAGGGTGGTGGCCGCCCGTGCGAGCCCTCCCCAGGCCCAACCCATGCGGGGCTTTCCGAGGTACGAGGAGGTGGGGCGCACTGCGGGCGATTTGGGGAGAATCTCTAATTGCGATTTTTCTGACAGATATTGCGATTGCTCTTTGATTTGCTATTATATTTTTTAAGTCAAGCTTCAGTTCAATATTTACTGTGTAATAGATTTAAACCACGTGATGGAGCATTACCACATTAAACCATCAAAATATGAACTGCTCTATATACGCTAATGCAAGGATGAGAACTTAAGATATATGAATTGCTTCCAAAATGTATTTATTAATATGTTTTAATTGAAATAGAACGATCAAACATAGAGCAATTGTTAAATTGAATAAAGTGATGATAATACAAATTGAAACAATTCCAATAAGAAAATAATAGGACTTTTCAAATCGTAAATCGCAGCCTTTGCGATTTGATAATCGCATTGTTTCAAATTTCGATTTGAAATCTATTAATCGTTCAGTCCTACTGTGTGGTAGTGCCCGTGGGAGGCAGTGGATCACAGCAGCAGAGTGGATATCAACACCGCCGGAGCGTCTCTGTGTGTGTACAACAAACACAAACATCTCCCGTGTGTCACTTTTCACAGGCTGTAGGGGCAAGTGGTGTTGGTGAGCACCTGTGAAGGCTGGAAAGGCACACGAGGTGGGTGGGGTTGACCAACACCACGCCCGGCCGCCTTTGTCTCCCCTGTGGTGACGTTTACACACCACACCAGCTGCTCACTCGAGGCTGAGTCGACCCAGGGGAGGCTAATGACCGTTTCAGATGCTCCACTACTGTGGTGATGTACACTCGTGTTTGATGGTGTAGTGATCTACACTGTGTGTGTGTGATAGTGTAGTGATGTACACTCGTGTGTGTGTGTGTGATAGTGTAGTGATGTACACTCGTGTATGTGTGTGATAGTGTATTGATGTACACTTTTGCATATATAGACCTTTTTCCAAAAAATGATATTGAGAATAATTCTGCCGAATATTTATTTTTAAGTAATTGATCGGGGCGAGCATGGGACATGAAAGGGTGAGGCACAACCCACCCTCACACAGCAGCCTACCCTTCACACTCGGGACCAGGCAGCCGGAGATAAGCCATAAAAGGTAATAAAAACCCAAAAACAAAAGAGAAAAGGGGGAAGATTGCGAATGAGATTCTGTGGAAATCGCTACTTGGCTTCAAAGACCGCCACAAAGCACGTGTAATAAAAGATGTTGACGACACACAGCTTAGTCTCCATCTCTCTTTTATTCTTTGTTATGCCGCTCACACTCCGCTGGTCCCGACAGTGGACCGGCTGTTCCTCTTGCGCACCCCCGCGCCCTTCCCGTCAGTCGCACTCCTCCCTGCTCCCGCACACCGTTGGCTGAGGGTGTGCTTGGAGTCGTCTCCAGCCACGTGGCTGATGGCGCAGGAGACCTCCCATGACCCAACGTGGTCCCACTCCGTGACTACGCCAACTGACCCCGAGCCTCTTCCGGATCTCCCTTATATTCCCCTCCCCACATCATCCTGTCTCCACCTTCCACCACGCCCTTTCCGAACCTTCCAAATTACGCCCTTCACTTAGCGCCCCCCCCCCCGGCTCCGCCCTTAGGCTCCGCCCCTGATCTTCCGGGCCTCCGATTGGACCGGAGGTGGGCGGTGGACCTTCCCATACACCCACATTACTGGGCCCCGCCCCCAATACTCCGGGCCGTCTGATTGGCCCAGAGCTGAGCGGCAAAACCTCGCTTATGCATTACATCACCCCCCCCCCCCCGGTGTAAAAGACCAGCCATCCCGGCTGAATCAGGACCAGACATAATGCGAGCGACAGAGTTACTGCAACGAACACAAACAGACGGAACAGAACAATACAATAATAACAACAACGATCAACGTAAGGGAAGGGATTTGGATCTAGTATGGAACGTCGGCCCATCCCTCACAAGAGCCGGTGCCCTCGCAGACTGCAATCTGGACGTGGTTGTAAGAGCGGTGGAACCAGAATCTTCCGCCGATGGTGGAGGCCCGTTCGTCACAGAAACATGTGCATCAGGGATCAGAAGAGTGGCAGGATCATCACACTTTGCCGCAGACGGAGGCTTGTCCACCACAGGATCCCGTGCATCAGGGAGGGTGGGAACCGGAGCTCCTTCCGTCTGCAACCTCGGCGGAGGTTGAAGAGCGACAGAATCAAGATCTTCCATCGCTGGTGGAGGCCCGTCCGGTGCAGAATCCCTCGTCTCTGATAAGATCACTGGCAGCACGCCTACAGGAGGCACGACAGGCGCACTTGAAGGTTGAACAAGCAAGGGTGGTGGCACGTCGGACGCATCAGACACTGGCAAGGCAACTTTAGAAGATGACGCATCGACACGAGGGGCTACGTAGGGTTTCAATTGGGGCGTTTGGACATACCAACGGCGCGACCCCACCCGGACGTGTGCGGACTGGGGACTAGGAACATCAATCAATACCACCGGACCTTGCCAGGGCTTGTATAATTTAGGGGAGGTCCCTACCGGCACCTGTGGGCAGTGGACCCAGGCCAGGTCCCCCACACGCCAAGGCGATGCACGATGGGAGCGCCGGGCACACCGTTCGTTCTGGGCCTGGGTCTTGGCCGTAGCCAATCGGGCTGCATCCCGCGCTTCCGTAACGCGACGAACGGAGTCGCGAATATACTCGGGAAGGGTTTTCTCAAGACCTTTCGCAGGCGTGTCGAACTGTACATCAACAGGTGGCACATTCTCGCAGCCGTACATTAAAAAGAAGGGCGAATACCCCGTGGACGCATGCGGCGCCATCCGGTAAGCAGAGAGTACTCCAGGAATATGCAAATCTCAATCGGCCTGCTTCTCGCTAACCGTATGGCAGAGCATGGCCGACAGGGTCCGGTTCAACCGCTCAACCATCCCATTCCTTTGTGGATGGTACGGCGAAGTCCGGACCTTCTTAGTGCCCAAAGCGTCACACACGCCCCGCAACAGTTTGGATGAAAAGTTGTGCCCCTGGTCCGTGAGTAATCGTTCTGGTGCCCGCTTGTCTATCACGTATCTGTATAAAAATGCATCCGTGATGGACGACGCCGACTGGTCGGGCAAGGGCCAAGCCACCCCGACCAACAAGAACTTGTTCCCCCGAGCGGACGAAGGAAAGAATATCCAATGCCACCAACTCATTAACCCACATCACTTTAATCGATTGCAATGAAGGAACATAAGGCTGTTTTAAGTGGTTTCCGACGAGCGCATTCGGAGCATGTTCGATTGTGTCCGACGACGTCAGTCATCATTCCGTTCCAAAAATAATCACATTGCAACATCAACAAGGTCTTTTGCACACCAAGATGCAACAACTTTTCAGCGTGCAGGACCTGAACCAATTCATACCACAACAACAATGGAACGACCAGGCGCCAACGGCCCCGCAAATCATCCCTCCACACAAGCAATCCGTCCTGGAGAGCCGCCCCAGGCACCCCATCCGACGACGGGCACCCCTTAGACTTGCTTGCCTGACCCTGAAAAGCTGCAAGCGAATCATCCAACAATTGTTCGCGGACCCAAATGGAAAGCAGAAAGTTTAAAACCCAATCAGCCGGCTCAGGACAGGTCGAGTCCGCGGACTTATCCACCGCGGACATGACAGGCCGAAGTGGCTGAGGGGGCCGCGTACACCGATTTGTGCCCGAGGCACACGCGCAGGCGGAACCATGCGGCAGTTGAGAGAGCGTGTCCGCGTTACCTTGACGAGAACCCTTATGGTACTGAATGTCAAACGAGAACTCCTGTAAAGTTTCCAACCATCGCGACAGCTGGCCCGAGGGCTGGTCGACTTTCAAAGAGTATTGCAAGGCCGCATGGTCCGTGTGCACAATGAACTTACTGCCGTATAGGTAAGGCCAATATTGGCGAACAAAATGAACAATAACCAATAATTCTCGATGGGTGATGCAATAGCGGGTCTCTGTCGAAGAGAGAACGTGGCTCCCGTATGCTACAACGCGTTCGACGCCGCCCTTACACTGACATAGGACAGCACCAATGCCCGTATCACTGGCGTCCGTATCCAAAATAAAAGGCAAAGAAAAATCAGGGTAATCCAGCATCGGTGCTGACGCCAATCGATCACGTAGGCCGCGAAACGCCTTTTCCTCCTCCGGGCCCCATTTGAACCTCTGATTTTTCGCCGTGAGGAGGTGGAACGGCCTAGCGATCGAAGCAAAATTTATCACAAATCGGCGGTAATAGGATGCAAACCCAACAAATCGACGTACGTTCCCCACTGAGGTAGGAGTCAGCCAATCCCGAACGCACACCGTTTTGTCCAGGTCCGTGGCCACTCCATCCGAGCTGACAATGTGACCCAAATAGCGCACGGAATGTTGCAAGAGGTGGCACTTTTTGGGCTTAAATTTCAAATTTGCGGAACACATCCTAGCAAAAACAGCCTCCAATCGCTGAAGGTGTTCCTCGAACGTGCGGCTAAACACAATGACGTCGTCCAAATATATCAGGCACGTGTCCCATTGGAGCCCGGTCAACACCAGTTCCATCAACCGTTGGAATGTAGCGGGAGCGGCATTCAATCCTTTTGGGAGACAATTAAACTGAAAGAGCCCTTGAGGCGTACGGAAAGCCGTTTTTTCCCTCGACGACTCGTTAAGGGGGAGCTGCCAGAACCCAGAGGAAAGATCGAGGGTCGAAAAAAATCTCGCCCCAGACAAGGCATCGAGGGAATCATCCATACGCGGCAGGAGGTACACGTCCGCCACAGATACCTTATTCAACCTCCGGAAATCAACGCAAAAGCGAAGGCTACCATCCTTTTTTTTCACAAGAACAACCGGAGCACCCCATGGACTATTGGACGGAGAGATGATGTCAGCGGCCAGCATGTTGTCCTGTTGTATCTATGCCTCTTTATCAAAAATTTATATTAAGAATAATTCTGCCAATAATACTTTTTTTTAATAGACACGGGGGAAACTTGATAGCAAACAAAGGAAAAGAAAAAAACTGTTTTCACGCTTCCACGGGCAGATGCACGCGCACCTCGCTTCAAAAGGCCATAAAGCATGAAAGAGACAGACATAAAATGTCACAAAACCTCCCCGAATTGCACACCAGAGGAAAAGGCGGGGGGATTTCAAGAGGGTGTTAAGACAATAACCACACTTCAAAAGCCCCCCTCACAATACAAGCAATAGGCGCCACGAGACATATATAATTATTTTTTTTATAACGGCAAAAAAGTTCTAATTGGCAACCGGGAAGCAAACAGACGGGTTTTGAGCTATATTAGTTAAACAGAGTTACCAACTTCGCCATGAAGATAAGGCAAACATTATCAATCTTCACTCCAATGAAAAACCAGACGACAGTCTGCACCAGGGGGTCGTGAGTCCTCATTTGTGAATTCAATACTGATATTATTTACCTTTAATAATTTTCTACGCGGCCTGACCAATGCATCAAAGAATAATTATGGCAGTCAGGGTTGCTCCAAAGCCGGGATATCAGATAAAATAATAACAGGCTAAGTCACAAATCGTGAATAAACACAAAGCAAATAAGTATGAAATTAGAGAGGATCTCCTAGGAGAGTTAAGGGCGGAGAAGTCTATCATAATTAACCAACATGCAACACGCCAGGGAAAGGGGGCTCACAGCCGTCTTTGTCTTCCCGAGAGGAACGGCCACAGAGCAGGCACTAACAAAGCATGGAAATGACCCTCATAAAGTTTCATGGCGAGCGGGTAAAGGCCCACGGCAACGGCTCGAGAAAGGAATTCAACAGATGCCTCTATAAAAAAAAAACACACGCGCAAGTACGGCTGCAAGACTGCAGTGTGCTCCAATGAAGGAGCCCGACCGTCTTTGTCTTCCCGCAGCACGGACAGCAAGATTTGCGCACACGAGCAAATATCATCTCCCCATAAAGAAATCAAACCACGATAGAAATACCGTGAACACGGCTACCACATACCTTGAATCACTTACAATCAAAGTACAATAATACTATAATAGTAAAGTGAGTCTCATTAACTTCCAAACCAAAAACGAACAATGCCAGAGCGAGGGAAGGGATTATATAACTCGTTTAACGCGGAGGCTTTCGCGACCAGTATTATTCATAATCCAAACCCAAAACGTTGATTATGATTTTGCAATCTCGGTGCGAATGCGAATTGTCAGTCTGGTTTAGTTTGATGACTCATATGTAACGCCGTTTCGCGAGGACCCCCCCCCCCCACCCTCTTTCCAGAATTATTACGGACAGCTGCTTCTTTGAAAAACTTTATTCCTCCAATAAATCGCACACACGGACACACACGGACGCAGATGTGTCCACGCACACAAACAAAAAAGAATTATATGGTTCCGGCCTTTTGAACAACTAAAAAAAAAACAGAGTGGATTTTCCCGATATAAGCCTAGGCAAATCCCGTCAATGATATACCACCGGGGTTATACCACCGGGGGTCAGCGTCCCACTGGGGCTCAGCCTCACCTCGTCTCGCCACCCAGCAATGAAGGAGCTCTCTCGTCATCCAGAATGGCGATGTTCGCGGAGTAGCGACATGCATTGACAAGCTGAGGTCTGCACCACCTAAGAAGAATCGCTATACTGAGCCGCCGAGCTGCGAGTGAAACTGATGGAGATTCCAGTTATCATTCTCGAGCCAACGAAGACATCCAATGTCCACCCAGCAATGAACGAAAGCATCGTTCATCGCCAGAGCGACAACCAGCAAGCAACCTGGAGAAAGGGCGGAAATCGCCAAGCGTCGACCAAGCGAGCAAAACAGAGAGCACAAAGCAGTGGAGAAAGCCTGATCGAATGGCCGTGAGGAAGAGGACAGCGACATCGAAGGCGTCGTGTGTTTAATACGCACATACAGATCGGCCAGCACCAACGAGAACCGACTCGTTATCCAGCAGTGGAGAGAGAGAGTGTCAGAGCCTGCCGAACGAGCCGCCGTGCCGTCAGAGCTACAGAGAACGTCGCCGCGCCGTCAGAGCTACAGAGAACGGCACCGCGCCATCAGAGTCACAGAGTACGGGTGCCTGCGCCGAGGGCCGCCAAGCGCCGCCAATTGACACCAGGCACCACCCCGCGACCAAGCCTCTCCGCGAACCGCAGCGGGCCGACGCTGCTCATCTCCCAGCGGAGAAAGTCGCGGCTGCAACCCGCACGGGGAGAGGAAATCTCCGAGTCGGTCTTATCACCTCTCCCACTCACAAACTCAAGGAAGCACATACACACACACGCACATCTACGTTCCCCGGGGCATGCAAGAATGTATCCAAGAGACAATCCACCTCTCTCACAATGGGACCAACCCTAGACAATCATCAGAAGACTAATTATAAAGTTTGAACACCAGCTGGCCATGAAGAATCATGGCCCTCTGAGTAATTAAGAATCCGTCGGTAATAAAAGTGTGAAGTTTTTCTTGCCTTTTCATTTTCGTTTCTCTTATCGCATAAACGACCAATAAATTCGTCGATGCAAACTAAAACTCTCGAAATCCTCATTGCGAATCGACACGTTTACAGAGAGAGACTATCGTGTCAAACCTGTTTCTTTGTCATAGAGTCTCGCCGAAGAATTAATTAAAGCAGAGCCAGATACGCTCTCCCACGAACACACGCACCCACCCACTATTGTCAAACATTTCGTTAACAAATATAATCTTGCCGATGAATCTATAGACGTATACTTTTGCCTTTGCATGTTAGAGTGTCATAGGTTTGTTTAGAATAAAAATTTGCTTAAAACAGAAGTATGACGACTGTTTCTTTCCAAGTCCATGCAAAACTGTCTTATTCATAAGAACTGTAACCTGCGTTGAGATAAGAATTTGGAGACCTAACTTAACATAAACACACTACGATATTCTGTAAATGTTTAATCAAAGATAATCGTTTTATCCTGATTGATACAACTCTGGATGATACAACTCTGGATAACATACATTAACATAATTTATGCGATTTACGCATTTTTCAATATTTCATTAATTTTTATTATTTTTATCAAAATTTCATAATCCGACATATACAACAGTCCACAGCAACGGAAACATGATCCCTCTCCGAAGGGCTTAACCGGTGCAGATTAATATGTATGGGGTTAGCTTCCCTGGTATCAATGTGATGGGAAAGCAGCGAGGTGCGCCCCAGGTCGAAATAATTTTTGCTAAACACAACGGAATATTTGGACAACAGCGCGCGGAGCGCGGACTTCTGGTGTGTAGTCAGGGATGTGTTTTTCTGACACAACTCGGCGATCCATCGATCGTCCGACGATCCTGAAGCTGTAACCCCCGCTGCAAGACCTTGCCGATCAGCCTCAGCATGGGCCGTGAGCGCGGTAGTAGCATGGGCTAAAACCGTGCCGGCTGCCACCAAGACATTTTCTGCACCCCCGTTCAGAACTTGTAAAAATGGAGGTTGACCCGGCCGAACAACTGTCTGAGGTGCAACCAGCGCTAGGCCGCCAGGAGCAATATTGGACGGCGACAGCAGCACGCCCGCCGTCCCGTCAACACCAGGCATGGGCTTACGATAGCGCAGGGGAACGAGCATTTGCGATCCCGGAGGAATATCAACAGAGACATCGGCCAACATCTGCACCGGAAGGTCCGGGGCGGAACGGGTCCATGGTGACGGCAAAAAAAAACCTTACATCCTGCAGGCAACTCAATGCAACCCTGATCCACCAGAATTTGTATTGGCATCTTACCAAGGAAATCGGTACCCAGTAGGCAAGGCACAGCGAGGGACCTGGAAATCAACACCGTCCCCGAAGTTGATATGTCCCCAATGGAATTGTGCGCTTCAACCTGCCCACAATGCCAATACTGCCCCCGTTAGCAGCAATACATGCATCGAACGCCGGACGTACCCGCAACGCACAAATGGACAGAAGATGGAAAATGACATCCGAGATGATAGTGGCCGACGCGCGCGAATCTAGCAAAATCCGTACGTCCACCCCTTGAATAGAGCCCGGCACGGTAGAGGACCCCGTCGCGGCCGCAACCACTCGACGAGCTAATTTCCGCCATTGTGTTACCGTATGAGGCGACTCGACGACGGACCCCCCAGTAGTACAGGCCTCCGAATCACACGCATGCAATGATGAATTAAGTGACAGGCCTTGCCGGGTGTCCGATGCATACCGACTTGCCTGAAAAGGGTCACCGCCTGACGTCGACGGCGTTTCCTCCGCGGGGACTCCGGACGAGAAGGTGGACAAGGTCGACCCCAACAGTGGTGCGCGAAGTGGCCGAGTTGGCCGCATCGATAGCACGCCATGTCGGCCCGCTGGCTGGCCCCCACGACGTCCCGGCAAGGTGCCGACAAGGGCACTGAGCCTGCCATCGTTCCCTTCCGTGGAACCCACTGGCCCACCACAGCAGTGAGGTCGCCAGGCCCCGCATCATCCAGAGTGAGGACGACCCGCGACGGTGCCCATCCTATGGGTTTCCCATCAACAGCAGGATCGCCCATACAGGCGGCCATCTGCGCCCAACGGCGCAAGTTAAACTGTGCATCGAGGCACTTGGCCGCCAACCGGGAGGATAGCGGCTCGTGGCCACGCACGGGCATCGGGATGGCAAGGTCTTTGGAAAGCTCCAACATTTTCCCGAGTATCAATGGCTCCAGCAAATCGGGCTTAGTGTCAGGGTATGCGGCCATGGCCAGCGGAATCAGAGCGCCACGGTAGGCAATGGGCGATTCCTCCGGCGCACGTTGGCGTTGGACGAATCTGCGGTGAGCGTCGGATGGAAGCTCGTACGCCTCCACCATCTCGTCGAAAGCCCCCCGCAGTGTCGCCTTCTTCTCAGCCAGAATGGAGCGGAAGAATTTTAAGGATGCATCATCAAGGAGCGACGCCAGGGCCTCCAACGCCTCCTCCTCTGTCCACCTGAAGGAGCGGACGGCCGATTCGAAGCGTCAAGCAAACGCGCTCCAGTCCCCGCCAGCGCAGAATTCTTTTATAGACGGCAGGCGGTGGCTGCGACCCCCACCGCCGCTTCCACCAGACGTAGCTGCACCACGCTGCGTCGACAAAATGGCGGCCTCCTGCTGTTCATTCGCGGCCACGCCAAAGATGGCGGTGCCCTGCCACGTGTCGGCGATGGCAGGAAGCCTTGCAGAGGCCGCAATCGCGGAAGGCTCGGGCTCTCCCGAAGTCTCCCCATCTAGCGGCCCGCCTCGTGCTAGTCCAGGGGCCATTGCCGGCGGGACCAGGGTCACCAAGTTCAGCAAAACAGCCCGCAGTGAGTCAATTTGCTCTGCCACGCGCCGCCAGCCTTCTTCGGTGCCCGAAGACGAGGTGGCCCAGCTGCAGCGATGACGTCTTGCACCCCAGCAAAGTCGCCCATTGCCGTCCCTTCCGTGCCTTCCGTGCGCGGGGCCGCCACTTCTTGAGTAAGATCGTCATTGTCATCAGAAGAAGGTGCGGGTTGATTTTTCTTTTTGAGATGCTTAGACATCACGAACCGCATTGACTCCAATGTAATAAATAATGTTGACGACACACAGCTTGGTCTCCATCTCTCTTTGATTCTTTGTTATGCCGCTCACACTCCGCTGGTCCCGACAGTGGACCGGCTGTTCCTCTTGCACGCCCCGCGCACCCTTCCCGTCAGTCGCACTCCTCCCAGCTCTCGCACATCGTTGGCTGAGGGTGTGCTTGGAGTCGTCTCCAGCCACGTGGCTGATGGCGCAGGAGACCTCGCATGACTCAACGTGGTCCCACTCCATGACTACGCCAACTGACCCTGAGCCTCTTCCGGATCCCCCTTATATTCTCCTCCCCACGTCATCCTGTCTCCACCTTCCACCACGCCCTTTCCGAACTTTCCAAATAACGCCCTTCACTTAGCGCCCCCCGGCTCCGCCCTTAGGCTCCGCCCCTGATCTTCCGGGCATCCGATTGGACCGGAGGTGGGCGGCGGACCTTCTCATATGCCCACATTACTGGGACCCGCCCCCAATACTCCGGGCCGTCTGATTGGCCCAGAGCTGAGCGGCGAAACCTCGCTTACGCTCGCATTACATATTCATGTGTCGGTGTATTGATACACGTTCTATAGTAATTTACCTTTCTGCCTTTGTAGTGATTTACATTGTCAACCAAGGTTAAACCTTGGTCTTGCTGTCTAACAAACATCTGAATGTTAATGCAGAATCCTAAGGATGCCTTTGATGCTGAGAGCTTCAGAGTTTAACACAGAACCCTAAGAATCCTAACTGTGTCTGAGTGTGTATCATGCTGCCTCAAGTACCAATAAATGAATCCTAAACATATCAGCCATAGTGTCTGTGTAAAACACTCACATGCAGAATAGCAACAGCATCCTCATTCAGTAATACACACGTGTAGGGTGAATAGACCTCATGTAATAATCATTTACACTCGTGTGTGTGTGTGTGTGTGCTGTGTGTTAGCGTAGAGGTATTGCAATACAAGGGCTATAGTAATGTATCTGTATGTTTGTACAGTTGTAATGCGGGTGTAAACGACCTTCCGGATGTGACGTCACGGGGGGAGGAGTTACGTCACGTGGGGGAGAGGGTTCAAGTCTAAAAGGGGAGAAACCGGAAGAAAAGAGGGAGTTGTTGGAGACTGGGATAGAGTAAGGCCACGCAGGGTGGAGGTTGGTGGGGAGGCGAGATCGCCACACACACAGAGTAAGGATCGGCACCGTTGGCCAGCGGTGACCGACCCCGGAGAAGCGGGGAGCAGCGGTAAGGCTGCAGTGAGGGCAGCCGGGGAGACCGCACAAGGAGATCAGCAGCAGGGCTGCTACGGAACAAAGAAGGGCTACGGGAGCAACGGCAGCCTCGGGCTGCCAAGCGGAGGGTCTCTGGAAGAGAGCCGTGTGGGAAAAGTATACGAACCCGAATAAAGGACACCAAGACAGATACAGTGGTCGAGTCCTTTATTACACTGGTGTCAGAAGTGTAACGGCATGTCAAAGCAACTAAGAAAAAATAATATTCCGACGCCATCATCTGCTTCATCATCCGACGATGACGACCTTCCTCCAGCGATGGACCCGACTGCGATGGTGGAGGAGATCCGTGCTGGAACTAGTGCGGGTCCGGGAGTCCAAGATGTCGCCGCGTCGGCGAACCCATCTGCACCAAAGGACGCGGAATTGCGATGGGGACAGATGGCGGAGCAGCTAGAGACACTGAAGAATGTACTGGCGCGGTTATGTGAGCTCGTCACGCCGAGGACGGCGTTGGGGAGAGCCGAGGGTGGTCTACAGGTCGCCGCCTTGCCCTCGCTGTCGACGCCATCAGCCACGCGGCACGAAGACGCCATCTTGGGCGTGGCAGGAGAAGAACGGCGGGAAGCCACCATGTTGCGCTCTCCGCGGCGGGAGGCCGCCATCTTGACCACGCCGCGATGCGACGCCATTTTGAACATGCCTCCGGATGAGTCATAGGCTGAGGACGGCGCGCCAAGGAGTCGCAGTCGTCATCTTACGACTGTTAAGGAATTCTCCATCGGGGTCGATTGGAGCGCTTTCGCCTGCAGGTTTTTGGCGGCGGTACGCTCTGCAAGGTGGACTGACGCTGAGGCATTGGAGGTTCTGCCGACTCTTCTTGATGACGAGTCGGTCAGATTCTTTCGTTCTATAACGGCCGAGAAGAAGAAAACATTAAGAGGAGTTTTTGACGAGATGGCAGATGCTTACGAGCCACCAGATGATGCTCATTGCCGGTTTGTTCAACGACAGCGAGCACCCGAGGAGTCGCTGGTGGCATACAGGGGTGCGGTACTGGAGTTGGCTATGGCCGCATACCCGGAGACGAAGCCTGACCTGCTTGAACCTCTCATCTTGGGTAAGATGCTCGAGCTGTCCCGGGATCTGGGGATTCCTATGCTGGTGTGTGGCCACGAAAAGCTGACATCCCGGGCGGCAGCCAAATGTCTGGATGCCCAGTTTAACCTGCGCCGGTGGAAGCAAGTCACGGCGTGGACGGGGGAGCCCATCGTCGAAGGAGGTGCCATGGGTTGGGATCCCAAGAAGGCGGTGTACGTGCCTGATGGGGAGAGCCCGCAGGAGCTGACAGCCGCCTCTGGTCCGTGGTCGGCCCGCAGTCTGCCGGGCCCGTGAGCTGCGCCGCCGACACGGGCGCGTCGGGACGGGGGGCCTGCGGTGCGGCGCAATGACGTCGACTGCTTTCGCTGCGGGCGTAAGGGCCATTACGCCAGAGACTGCTGGGCCCGCGTCCCGGGTCCGCCCCAGCAGGAGGCCTCGTCAACGGATGCACCAGGGAAGGACCTCCAAGACAGGCAAGTCGGTGCGCACCAGACACCCAGCAAGGCTTTACACCTCACCCATCACCGTTGTTGTGCGATCCGGGTGTTGTTAACAATGGGAGGCCATCGACTGGCCCATGTCGCTCGGTAACAGAGTGGCGTAAATTGGCACGAAGGGTCGTCGCGGCCGCTACTGGTTCGTCCACTGTACCTGGTTCTATACAAGGGGTGGAGGGGTGGACGTGCGTATTTTGGTTGATTCCGGAGCGTCCGCGACCATTATATCGGATGTCATTTTCCACCTGTTGGGCATCCCACCAGAGGCCGTGCGTCCGGTTTACGGGTCGTGCGTCGCTGCGAACGGGGGTAGCATGGGCATTGTGGGCCAGGTGGACGCTAAGATATCTATCGGGGAAGTGTTGGCCTCGGGAATTGTGTTAATTTCAAGATTTCTGGCAGTTCCTTTTTTGTTGGGAACTGATTTTCGGCCAAGATGCCCATTTTGATAAAAATTAATGAAAACTGTATTGAATTGCCGGGTGGCCGTAAGATCTCGTTTCTGCCGTCGCCCTGGGGGCGACCTGCTCCTGCCGCCCAGGTGCAGGCGCTGTCCGAGGTATCTGTTAATATTCCACCTGGCTCACAGATGCTTATTCCTTTACGGTATCGGAAGCCTCTGCCTGGTCGGCAAGGCACGCTTGGGGTTTTGTTGTCACCGTCCGCCACTATAACGGCCGGATCGGCGCTGGTTGGGGCGCAGACTATTGTCCGGCCGGACCAACAGTCATTTTTGCAGGTGCTTAATGCGAGTACCGAGAATGTATGTGTTCCGGCTGGTACGGTTGTGGCCCATGCCACTACGGCGTTTACGGCACAGGATTATCTGCATAGCCAGGGCGTGGTCGCTGGGGTTTCGGATAATCGCTGGATTGCCGATTTGTGTAGGGAAAATCCTTCCCTGTCCGAGGAACAACGTTGTGCGATTTGTAAATTGTTATTGGCTTATTCGGATGTGTTTAGCTCCGACGATTTGGATTTGGGACGCACCTCGTTGCTTTACCATCATATTGACACAGGGGACGCTGCCCCTATTCGGTTAAACTCACATCGGATGAGTCCGGCCGAGCGAGAACACGTTCGAGGGGCAGTGGATGACATGTTGGCTGCGGACATTATATCTCCATCTAACAGCCCATGGGGCGCGCCTGTTGTTTTGGTCAAGAAGAAGGACGGCAAATTGCGATTTTGTGTCGATTTCCGGAAATTAAATTAAATATCTGTGGCAGATGCGTATCCCCTGCCGCGTATGGACGACACCCTCGATGCCTTGTCGGGGGCCAAGTTCTTTTCTACGCTAGATCTCTCTTCGGGATTCTGGCAGCTTCCCCTTGACGAGCCCTCGCGGGAGAAAACTGCATTCCGTACGCCGCAGGGGTTATTTCAATTCAATTGTCTTCCGATGGGGCTGAATGCTGCCCCTGCCACATTTCAAAGGTTGATGGAGCTGGTATTATCGGGGTTGCAGTGGGAGACATGTCTGATATATTTAGACGATATTATCGTCTTCAGCCGCACATTTGATGAACATTTACGGCGGTTGGAGTCTGTGTTCACGAGGATGCGTTCCGCGAATTTGAAATTTAAGCCTAAGAAATGTCACCTACTGCAACGGTCCGTCCGTTACTTGGGGCATATCGTGAGTGCTGATGGGGTGGCCACGGATCCGGACAAAACAGCGTGCATCCAGGATTGGCCAAACCCGGCCACCGTGGGAGATGTGCGTCGGTTTTTGGGATTTGCTTCATATTATCGGAGATTTGTTCCGAATTTTGCGACGATCGCGAGGCCCTTGCACCTCCTTACGGCTAAAGGACGAAAATTTGGTTGGGGACTGCCAGAAGAGGCGGCCTTTCAGGGCCTGCGCGATCTATTGGCTATGGCGCCGATGTTGGATTATCCGGATTTCGATCACCCCTTCATTCTTGATACGGACGCGAGTGACACGGGCATTGGCGCGGTGTTGTCTCAGTCCAAAGGGGGTGTGGAGCGCGTGGTGGCATACGGTAGCGTCACTCGCAGGGAACTTTTGGCTGTTGTTTTTTTTCATGATTTCGACCGTACCTCTACGGTCGTTCGTTTATTGTGCGCACGGATCATGCGGCCTTTCAGTATGCTCTTAAGATGGACCAACCATCCGGCCAGTTGGCGTGTTGGTTGGACACGCTGCAAGAATTTTCCTTCCAAATTCACCATCGGAAGGGGGTGCGTCATGCGAATGCAGACGCGCTTTCTAGATTGCCGCAGCGATCCCCTTGCGCGTGCGCATCGGGGACGCATAGGTGTGCGCCGATTCAGTCTCCCCCTCAGCCGGTTGCGTTGGCCGTCGAGGTGCCTGATGCTCCAATGGAGCCGGGACCGGCTGATGGGGTTTTGAATCTTCCAAGGTCTGTGTGGATTCGGGAACAAATGTTGGATGAGTCGTTGTTGTCTTTACGGAAGCGGTCTGCGGGGGAGAGTGGGGGTCCGGGTACGGGCGGTGTGCCGGAAACCGCTCTCCGGGATAGTCTGCTCAGGTGGAGGGAAGGATTACAGGAACGCTGGCGTCTGGTTGTACCGGCATCCTTGCGGTACGAGTTGATCAGGACTCTGCATTGCGACACGCTCTTACATCTGGGGGTGCAGAAGACCCTATTGACGTTGCAGCGACATTACTTTTGGCACGGCATGGCGACAGATGTCGTCGGGCACGTGCGCGCGTGTCCCGATTGTGCCTGGCGAGAGCCACCTAAACATCCTTATGTGCCGCCGATACAGTCTATTCAGGTGTCTCGCGTTAATGAATTGGTGGCACTGGACATTTTGGGACCCTTCCCACCATCTGCGAGGGGTAACAAATACTTGCTGGTTAGGGTGGAGTACCTCTCCCGCTGGCCGATGGCCTGGCCGTTGCCCAACCAATCGGCCGCGTCTATTACAGATGCCTTTCTATTTGGGTACGTTATGGACAAGGGTGCGCCGGAGAGGCTCCTCACAGACCAAGGCCGGAATTTTTCTTCTAAATTGTTGGGGGAAGTGTGCGCAGCTCTTGGGACTAAGAAAATACGGACATCTCCATACCACCCGCAAACGGATGGTATGGTCGAACGGCTAAATCGGACCTTGTCTGCCATGTTGTGTCACACGGTGAGTGAACAACAATCAGATTGGGATTTGCACATCCCTGGGGTACTTTCGGCGTACCAGATGACGCCGCATGCGGCTACAGGATATTCGCCGTTTTTTCTTATGTAGGGTCGTGAAAACGTGCCGCCGGTGGATGTGCAGTTGGGAACCGGAGTGAGGAGACCTGTTAAGCCACTTCCGGATTACATTCGGGACACCGTTCACCGGGTCACTGAGGCGCGGGAGGGGGCCCGCATGGCTACGGCCAAAGCCCAGGCCCGGAACGAGCGGTATGCTCGATGCTCCAAGGGGGAGTGCCCCTGGAAGGTTGGGGACCTGGCCTGGCTCCATTGTCCACAGGTGCAGCCAGGTACCTCTCCTAAATTACACAAACCATGGCAAGGGCCGGTTCGCCTCATCGAGGTTCCCAAACCGCAGTCGGCACGTATTCGGATTGGATCTCGTCGTTGGTTCGTTCACACGTTGCGCTTGAAGCCATATGTTGCTCTTCTACCTGATGCGTCATCTACTGAAGTTGCCTTGCCGGGGTCTATTGCTGCCGACTCACCCTTGCCTGTGTCCGTTGATCTTGCAAGAGCGCCTATCGTGCCTGTTACAGACAGACCGGCCGTGACACTGCAGGTGACGAGGGGCTCTGCTCGGGGGGTGCCTGCCAGGACTGCGGGAACTCCGAGCCCCGCAGCCCTTCCGACCCCGCTGCGAGCACAATCGCGGGACACCTCCGAGGCTGAACCTTCGGGGATACGGGACTGGGACGTTGGTGGGCCTCCAATAGCGACAGGAGGATTTCGCCCTGTCGCTCCTAAAACCCCATCACGTTCCCACTCTGCGGGAGGGCTGCCGACCGTCCGGGATGGTCCGGCGATCCGCACACGTTCAAAATCCCTTACATTTCGTTGAATGTTAGTGTTGTGTTCTTGTTCTTACTGCTATAATTATTGTATGCTTCGTGTCCTTTAGTGTGTCTCAGTCGTGTTCGCTCGCATTACTTGTTGGAGTTGTTGTTCAGCCGAGGTCGGCTGGATTTTTCTCTACGGGGGAGGGTGGTGTAATGCGGGCGTAAACGACCTTCCGGATGTGACGTCACGGGGGGAGGAGTTACGTCACGTGGGGGAGAGGGTTCAAGTCTAAAAGGGGAGAAACCGGAAGAAAAGAGGGAGTTGTTGGAGACTGGGATAGAGTAAGGCCACGCAGGGCAGAGGTTGGTGGGGTGGCGAGATCGCCACACACACAGAGTAAGGATCGGCACCGTTGGCCAGCGGTGACCGACCCCGGAGAAGCGAGGAGCAGCGGTGAGGCTGCAGTGAGGGCAGCCGGGGAGACCGCACAAGGAGATCAGCAGCGGGGCTGCTACGGAACAGAGAAGGGCTACGGGAGCGACGGCAGCCTCGGGCTGCCAAGCGGAGGGTCTCTGGAAGAGAGCCGTGTGGGAAAAGTATACTAACCTGAATAAAGGACACCAAGACAGATACAGTGGTCGAGTCCTTTATTACACAGTGATACACATGGTCAGCCACAGTGATAGCCCAGTCTAGCTCTGTGAG